>NC_052502.1:54514512-54840380 GCF_016617805.1 Bactrocera tryoni | reverse complement strand
AAATATAAAAATATTTAAATATAAAAAAAATTTAACTTTATTCTTTTATTTTTTTATGAAAATAATTAAATATAAGAAGTAATAATTTTTAACTTATTTTTATTTTATATAAATATTCAAATATAAAAAAATACAATTTTCAACTTTATTCGTACAGTAAAATTTCCTTTGAATAACTAATAATTTTTATCTGATTTACATTATTTGTAACTTCAATTAAATATAATTTTTCTCTAAATATTTTTATTACTTAATTATTATTATTTAATATTAACTGTATGGCTTTCTGTGAAATATATAATATTAGCTATAAATGCAAACATTCCTTATAAGCAATTTTAATGCAATTATTCCAAACAACCCTGCCGCTGCTTGCTTTTGCACTTTGCACATGCCACGCAAGTGTCAAAACAGTCTACCTCTACCGGCCGGCAACCTGGCTGATTAGCGCTCATTTTTTACGCCAAACATGAAATCAACATTTCTGCGAACGTCGAGTGCCGGTTGTGTTTATGTGCAAAAGAAATAAAATAAAATGAAAAAAATATGTCATACTTTTCGCATGCATCAATTGCCTTCAAGTTTCGGTGCTCTCACTTGCCTACATTTTATATCGTGTATTTGCTGGCTGCTGATTTCTGTGCGCCTAATCATTGTGCACGCATACTTATACAAAGTTTTCTATATAATTAATTTTTTTTGTTTATTACCGACTTCCTGGTTGTTGATAACGAACGCTTCATTCATAAAATCGTCAATCATAATAAGCCCATTGGACTAGTTTTTTTTTGCTGTAATTTACATTGCATTTGTCACTCGTTCTCTTGTGCTGCAAATAAACAAAGTGGAGCACCTGCAAGTCATAAACGTTAAAACAAAAATATTTAATCTGCCTGCTCCTCTATTGTTGTATGTATTTGCTAATGCAATACTTGTAGATATTTTGTTGTTGCACTTATCGATTTATCGCGCATTTCGCCGAATCATACTCACACGCCGCCGCGTTTGTCGCTTACGACACAAATAGGATTTTGTTCTGAATTGTGCGCGATCAAAACAAACGGCAGAGAAAATATGGCGGTGCGCTTGCCAGTTGCAGCAAGTGTTATAAATAACACACAATGAAAATGAAAATGAAAATAAAACAAGTACTAGATATATGTATGTACTTATGTATACAGACAGACGTGTTGAAGAATGCTGAAAAGGAAATCTAGTCGAAATAATTGCACTTCTTGATTTTGGTATAAGCAACCGTGTCAGTTCGCCACCCGGCACTCAGTGCAAACTGATTTAATCACCAGTTAGCTAGCTAGCTGACCAATTAGTGTTGATGTGCTTGTGGTGGCGGCGGCGCTCATTTAGTGGCGCGCAGTTGTTGCAAACTTTTTTGGTTATTGCAAAAACAACACTAAAAGCGTTTAATATACTACAACTATTTACGGCATTTTATCTACTATTTATAATGGACATAAATTGCGCACTCATTGATTTTAAGAAATGTGCACTTATTTTGCAATACATATTCACAAGTTCGTCTACTTGAATGATTTTTAGTATGTTTGTATGTATTTTGAGGTGCTTTGCTTGTTCGCTGATTGATGGCGTTTATTAATTGACGATTTGATTACCGTTTCGCAGTTTGGCACATAGTAACCGGTTTGTGTGGCGCCACTTGAAAAAGTATGACTGAAACGTTGAACACACTTCCCGCCACTGAAACTAATCACTTGTTAGGTATTTCAAGATAGTTTGGGTTTTTTCCCAATCTTATTGCCAAGTTAAGATAGTGTTGCAAAAAAAGTGTACAGTGTTGTTACAACCCTGCAGGTAACAATATACAATCTAAAGTTTTTAAGAATCTAAAAAGTGATTGGTAGGTTATGTGTTATTTGTAGTATATTTTTAACTGACAGTTTGATATTGTTTTCTGTTCAAAAAAATTTCAATGTTATTTCCTGCGGGGTATTTGCCTACCGGCTTTAAGGCTTACCATTATTTACTAGTGCCACATTTATTGGCTTTATCTAGCACTCACATACACATAGTCGTGATTGCTGTAATTACCAAGTCACACTTTTCCAACACACCTTCATTTGGCATAAAATGTACGCAGTTGTTTACGTAATATACTCTAGAGGGGATTTTATTTATATTCATTTATTTATTTCGTGGAATTTCAAAGCTGATTCACACTAAATTGTCACTATCTAATATTTGTTTAATACCATGTATCAATATTCTCACATAGCTCAGATAAAGAAAATATGTAAACAAATAGTGATCGATAGCAGGGAGTTACAATTCGAAATGTAAGCTTTAAGAAAATTGTTCCATCCAAGAATTTTCCTTATAAATGTGACGACTAATAAAAGAGTTCAGCGTTTATTGTTCGTAAAAGTTTTACATTTTCAAATAAGTAAGCTTTCAGTGAAAGCTCAAGACCTTTTTTAGTGAAAGCTCAGCCTAGATTGTATATAAAATATATTTATTTGCATATAAAAAAGCTTTCAGTGAAAGCTCAACGTATAATGAAAGCTAAACAAATTTTGTAGTGAAAGCTCAGCCTAGATTGTATGTTAAAGATAATTATTTTTATATGAGAAAGCTGCCAATGAAAGCTCAGCATATTTTGTGGTGAAATAAAAGCTCAGCCTATATTTAAGCATAAGCACTTTTGGTTAAAATTTTATTAAATTGAAATAAAAGTTTAAGTCTAAGACAGAGATCCACAGGAAACTGATATTTTCTTTCTCTCTTTTCAGCTCGCTTACTTGCTCTACAAATCGTAAGTCAACATATTCTACCTCCAAAGTGTATTCGACAAGCAGTAAAATTCTACCGCAACGAGTACAAGAACCAGAAATTTTCGACACCATTTTTGATTTTGAACCATTTGATAACGAATCAAAAATGGCCAAAATTTGCAACACATTTGGTACCTCACCACTTTTGGGTGGCCTTTACCTGGCCGAACATTCGGAGGACTACTCAATCATACGTCCCGATCCCAGTGAATTATTCGAGGATCTAATACCCGTTTGGGGCAATAGCATTTGGGGTGACATACAGAAAATGGATAACGGTAATGATTTGCCCATCAGCGGTACGCCCGATTACTGTTCATTCAAGAATGAGATACGTAACGGCGATTGCATGTGGTCCGGCCAATCGCAGACAGAGTTGAGCACCTCGGCCACCTCGACAGGTAGCGACTTGCAAGTGACACGCGCTGTACCGTTATCGGCCGTCACCGCCAAGCCGACACAATTGCCAGCACCAACTGTTGTTGTTGCCAACAATAATAAACATAAAATGCAGGCCGCACAAAAGCCAGCACAGCAACAACAATATGTTGAGGTAAAGCGCGAAGTCAAAATGGAACCGAGCGATGATTACGAAAAACAATTGCAACAACATAGCATACCAAATGTGCGCAATGCCACAGCAACGTCACAACAACAGTCGTCGTCGGCACAAAGTATGCAACATATACCGCCTGGTACATCGTTGCTGCGTAAATCCAATGTGTCGCAACAACAGCTGCAACAACAACAGCGCAAATTGCAAAAACATCAACAATTGCAACATAAACTCTCCACATTACATTTGTCGGCCGGCGCCAACACTACCAACAACAAATCTAACACACTCAACAACAATAATAGCGGTGTTGTAACAGCCTTCGACACCATGGCCTACGAGCTGCCAGAAACTCCACCATCCCTCGATGACGAAGCCACCGATTTCAAACAGACCAACATTGATTTGCGCGCCTGCATGATGGGCAGCAATAATATCTCACTGAATGCCGGCATCATCGATAACATTAGCAAAGAATTACAGGACACGAGTAAGGATAAAATCAATACACGTCTCACCTCCGATCATCCCGACATACATGAAGTGCTCGATGTTATCATGCGCGATGAACACAAATCCGTTATGTACTCGAATAAAATGGCAACCTCCTCCGATTGTGAGTCGGATGAGGATGAAGAGAGCACCGCCAATTCTGGTTATGGTTCAGCGTCGTCATTGCTCGACGGTGAACTGTCATACGGACGCACATCGCCGGTACCGAGTCAAGCCTCCAGCCAAACGAGTATGAACCACCTGCACGCTACACAAGCACACTGTCACAGCGATCACAGTTACACGCGCTGCAAAGAAGGCATGGACGATCTATCAAGCTCGGCGTTTACACCCTCCGATTCCGGTAAGTTTACAGCACAAAGCAATCATTTTTCTAGAATTAGTGTGTATTAGTAAAGCAGCTGAGTTTATTTGCAAAAAAAAATGCGAAAAGTTGGCAAGCGCTTGCTGTCAGCTGACCGACCCATCCAATTGTAAACACAGTGTTTGGGCATAATTTCACCACAATGTGAAATGACGTTTGTAGTTGGCGCCCACGTGACTCGGCGCTTTGTTTGAACCCAAGCGCCATAAAACAGGTTGTAGCTGGTAATCGAATACTTCAAAGCCTATATAATATTGTTTCATGTGCCAGCACTTCATATAGTACATATATTTAGTATTTTTTTAAATTTATTTTGTTTGCACTTTTCGCGCAGTCATTTAACAGTTTTTTGAACTCGCCAAAGTAGTTCACACTGCTGCCGCAATTGCAGCTAACTGCGATTTCATTTCCACGCTACTCAAGTTTTGCACTTCCGCGCTCAAGTGTGTCTACACACATACATATACATACATATATATGTAGATGTGTGTGTTTATGTGCTAAAATATCAGTTGGAAACAATCAGCTTACCGCCTCCCACTTTGTGCCGCCCATTTACTATCAAGTGACGGCAGCAATTGCCACTTGGCAGTTGCTCGCTAGTTGAGAAAGTTGGCGCCACAGCACGTTGCATATTCACACATATGCACATATATATGTATGTGTGCATGTAGCTGGAAAAATCAATACCAAAATACTATTAAAATGTTGGCCAACTGTCGTAAGACACCCACACTCACTCACATGTGTATGTTCGTACATATGTATGCGTGTAGCCGAGGCAATGGCTTGCGCCACAAGGCCGATCATACAACTACAGTTTTCTTTATGTATGTGAATAGTTTTTACGTTATATCAGTATGTGCTTACTCGTAAATAGTTTATAGGCGCAAAAAAAAAATTCAAAAGTGTTGTTGTTGCGCCTTTTGTAGGCTTCTTTTTCGCGCCCACTTTTACGCCGCTGTGCAGCATTTGGAAGATTTTTTTCTCTATACATATATGTACATACACATTCCTGCCATATAAGGCTATCAGCGCGCGCTCTTCGCCGTCATTATCATATCCTTTGAATTATTGCGTGCGATTTTTACCGTTTTGTTATTGTTATTTTTGCTTGTTATGCTTTAGTTTCGAGAATTTTCCTTATTTGGCCCTATGTCAAAGTACTATGTACATAGTGGGCCGCTGCTCTCCTGCATACATCGCGCGGACGAGCGCTCTTCTCTACTGGGTGTGTTCACTTGGCGCGCAAATGGAGCTTGCGCAGTGCTGATGCGCGTCAAATAAGTACATACTAATTTTATTTATGCAAAGCTATATAGTATTCTGTGCACATACATATATTTTCGGTTGTGGAAATTTCGGCGTTTGCTCTGTGCCGCAGTGATGAGTAACACCACATTTTGTGTGTGTGTGTTTGTAGTATGCATGAAAGCATATATTGCCGGTTGCAAGCAAAAAAATAAAGTAAAAAATATCACATAGTGGCAACACCCTTTTTTGACTGCTAGCGCTGCTTTTAAAGCAGCTTTAATGCTTTTAAATTTATAATTTATTAAAAATACTTACAATTGCTAATATTTAACTTAAAAAAAAAAACTATGTAAAAAAATTAAATTAAAGTTGAACAATTGAAATTAAATTTAAAAAAACATTAAATTAATTAAAAACATTATATTAAACATAAAAAAAGTTGAATTTATACAAAATTAAATTAAAAAAAAAACATTAAAAAAATTAAGGTAAATTTTAAAAATTAAATAAAAAAATATATATTTTAATTTAAAAATTAAATTACAAAACGTTAAATTAATTAAAAAATTAAGGAAAATAAAAAAAATTAATTAAATTAAAAATATTAAAATAAATTAAATTAAGAAAAATTAAAAAAATAATTAAATAAAAAAAATAAATTAAAAAAAAATTAATTAAATAAAAATCAAGCTATCACTTTTCTCCAACTTCTAAGCATAAATTTCCAGTTTTTCATAATTACTCTCTTCAACACTTCACTCTAATCACGTGTGTGTACCTCAGCTGGCGGGAGCGCATTTGGCGTGCATTTTTACGCGACACGCCAGCTTTACCAGCTCCACCAGCGCCCGGCTTAAACGACAACACTTCAGGCGTTGCAAGTACACTACGGGCTGACCATTTACCATGACGACTGACACTGCCTGATAATGGTGGTCGCCAGTGTACCCCTCCCCCCTTTTCACTTGTCTGTGATTCTATCTGTCTGTGTTACTTTTTTCGCTATACTTCACAATTTATTTGCTATCTGGGCGTACGTAGTAAATCCGTAATGTACCCACTTGAAATTCTCTTCCATTATGTTGCAAGTCTGCACTATGTGGCAAGTATGTAAGTATATGGAGCAGCCCATACAAATATCAACGCCATAGTGGCTTTAGCTGTAGGAAGTAGGTAATGTTGCAAATAGTGGCGGTTAGTGTGTTGCAAGTGTGTGCCTGTGTGTGTGTGTGTAAGTGCTTGGCGGCAGACGTGCCAAGTGCATTGCACTTGCTGACTGACTGACTGCCTGGCTGAAACGGGTCGTTTGGCTTTTATGCGCAGTGCTGCTGACTGCACCTGTTTGTACGGCATGCTCCTCTTCCTTTGCTGCTTTTAAGTGCAAAATGTTGCATGCAACACGAGTTGTGGCGGGCGAAATAATGCGCTGCTTGTTTCGGTTAACTAGAAAATTATACAATTCATAAAATTATATAACATTAAAATTAAGTCTTACAACAGCAACAAAATTTGAGGTTGATTTTTTAAATATATTGAAGTGTTAAGTTTTGTAGAAAGATATGTGTTCATAAAGTCTTAAGGGAAAATACAGTTCGTTATTTCAGGGTGATTGTAGAATAATGTTGAGTTCAGTTTAAGTAAACATTAGTTAAAAAAAGAAAACTTAATAAATTAAAAAAAATTATAATATTTTTAACTTTTCATAGTTTTTTGGTGTTTTTATATTTATACATTATTTTTTTTTTGTTTTATTTTTATACTTTTTTATTTTTCTATTTTTTATTTTATTTTATTTTATTATACATTTTTTATATATTTTATCTTTTATCTGCTTGGTAAAACATTTTGTCAAATTATTAATTTTTTTATCAAAAAGAACTACAATTTCAAATAAAATGTATATTTATTTGTTATATTTTTTATTTCATTATTTTTTATACTTATAATACTTTTAAAACTTCTTTTTATTTTTATTTATTTTAATTTTTTCACGTATATTTCTTATTTTATATTTTTTGAAATTTTTTTGTTGTTTTTAGTTTTTTTTTGTTTAAATTTTTTTCCATCTAAATTTTTTTATATTCCTTTTTTCTTTAATTTGCTGTACATTAAAAATTTTTTTATATTTTATTTTAGTACAAAAAAGTTATTTTAAAAACTTACCTTCCATACAGTGTGTATAGTATTTCGTCTAGCCGGCAGCTCACACACACGCATTGCCTTTGCCTTTATCAACCTACATCAATATTTTTTTAAGTATGTAACTCACACCCGCCCGCTGTCGCGCTCAAGTAACGGTAAAATTGAAATTGCGCGCATTTAGCGCTTATCAGATACTCAGAAAAAGCACAAGCGCCGCACATACCGACAAACTGGCATGAGAGCGCGCGTGGACAAGCGCATCACAAAAGCAGTAAGTACAAGTATGTATGTATGTAAAACGCCCAGTGGAGACGAATGCAAGCTACGAGTGGCTGTCTGTCTGCACGCGTTATCATCATGCCGGCGGCGCCCACGTTGGCGTTAACGTCCGCAGCGACTACGCCTACATTGTAATGTAGTGCTCAGAGCAACAGTCACTTTGTCAGTATAATGCAGAAGCAAAACAAAAAAGTCTATGTGAAAACCGAACATCGTCTGTTGTACATCTGAATTCGTGGTTTTCTGTCGGTACATGCGCACTACTGGCCGACGCTCCCGCACGCACGCTATCATACCTCCCCGCCATCATCGCGCGAACTACAACACAAATGCGCTCCCACACACGCGAAGCGCACTCGCATAAACGATTGCAATTCGGTGCAGTAGTGTGAGCTATGTACTCCATGCCAAACACACACACAATCACGCGCTGGCATATACACAAAGCAAACACACAAGCGCTACTGGTTCGTACCAGACAGACAAACCGATATGAAGGAAACACGGTGCAAAAGAAGAAAACATGAAAATAAAATTGCAGTCTGTCGCGTATTGTGTGGAAGCGCGCGTTGGGGGTGCGGCGCGGTGGCGGCGCCTACTACTGCAGCGGAAGCTGTGTGACTTCTGGCTTTGTGCGCTTTGTTGCCGCTCGCTCACTCGCGCGCGCAGACTTTTTGCATATGTAAACACACTATGAGTATGTGTTTTGTGTGTTCAGTAGTTAGTAGTGTGCGTGCAATAGTTGGCGCGCACTGCAAGGGCGTTGGTGGGGTGTCGCAGCGCGCTGGGCACGTACAGAAATTGGCGCGAAAAATCATTCACAGAATTTGCGAACGTAAAACTTGAAATGTTTGTGGCATGGCATGGTTGCGCTTGTTGTTGTGTGTGTGGGCGCATAGTAGTAGTATGCGCTGATGCATAGTGCCACGCATACAGGTAAGCGCGCGCGTCGGATATGACTGCATGCAAAACGGGTAATTGCGCATAGTGTGTTGTAGGCCAGGCATTTGTTGTGGGTTATATATGATATGCCTGTATGCGGAGTAGCGTTCTGTTATGTGAATGGCATTGGGTGTTTACTAGTAAAAACGAGCGCAAAAACTGCGTGAGTGGATGCTAGGTGGCACACACATACATAGAAACAAGTAAATTAATTTTTTTACTTTTTATTTAATATCTATTTTTAATTAGTTGCATTTTTTTGTGCGCAATGCGCTTATATACGTATATTGTATAGTTGCACCCTCGCTCACACCGCTTCGACGCTGTGTTGCTAGGCACCGCATTTTATGCTGACCGCAACGCGCAATAAAAAGCAAAGCAAAAGCGCGGACATACAAGCCATAAAGAACACGCAGCGCGTAGCATAAAACCGAAAAAGCATTAAAAAGATATGTATCCATATGTTTTCATGTATTTTATTATGGAAGTCACGGCAGCGCGTTGGCGTCGCAGTTTCCAAATTCAAAATGTTCCGGCATAGCGCCGTCGCCTGCGCCGTCTGCTGATGACGATCTCATTGATTAAGTTGGCGATTTCCGCAAAAAAATGATGGAAATAAACCAAATAAAGCAAAATGTACACACACAAACATACATATCTACAAATTTGTATGTGGCACACTCAACTGACGGCGGCTGTATGCTGCGCTAATTAGCGCGGCCGTGTATACGCCCCACATATCGCACTGAATCGCGTACAAACGCACGCACACATGCACGGCAAACATTTAGAACATTTGTATATTTGTACAATTTGCACATTTGCCCATTCACACAACGGCTGAGATTCGAAAAAAATCTAAAAAAATAAACAAAATTGGCATGTGTTTGTATCAGTTTGTTTCTGTGCCTGTGTGTGTGTGCGCGCTTCTTTTATTAATGTTAATTATGGGAATTTTTCATTGCTCAACTGCGCGCTTTTGCTGTTGTCTGTTTCTGACTCAGAGATTCTTCAAGTCCAATTCGCCGAAAAAGTGATAAAATGCCATATCGAGCAGGAACGCGGGATGTGTGGGTTTATGTGGACTATATGCCTCGCAGACAAGCGCTTTTATGTATGTATAAACATACATACATACATATATGTTAATAAGTAAATCACTAAGTCGTCCGCTTGTAGTCTGCACGATTTTCATATGAAATTCAATCTTTTGGCGGATGCTGTTTGCATTTGTATGTGTTTGTATGTATGTACAAACATATGTGCCGCCACAGAATTTTGTGGGTGTATTTAATGTGTGCAACGTATTGTCGATTTCAAACTCGTCTGCTATTTAATTTTAATATTTTGCCTAATATTTGCCAATAATCACGAAAATAATGATTTTTTCTTTTTTCAAAAGTGAAACTGGTATATTTGCGTTGCTATTTATTCTAATTCGCGATCCATTTAAATTTCGCATACAACTTAATTACTTAATTTGCAAACATAAAATATGTGATTTTTATTAAATCTGACGTTATTTCGATTTTATTCAAATATGTTTGCTTATATCATTCAAAATTAATATACAAAAATTTTTTAAGTTTCGTGTTTTAAGTCAAAATTAATTTTAGTATACAATTTATTATATGAAATTATGTCATACTATGCTGTGCTATGTTATGCCATACTGTGCTAAGCAACACAATGTTAGGCCATACAATAATATTTTGCCTTATGTTAAGCATTACTATGTTGTTGTGCTGTTATGCTGTGGTATGTTATGCCGCGCTATGTTGTTATTTCTATAATTTTAAATTTTTTTTGTATATTAAAGATTTTAATTTTTTAAACTTTATTAATCTATTTTTTATTATTTTTTAATTTTAAATTTTTTTTCAAAAAGCTTTTTTTTGTCAGCTTTTAAAGCTTTTTATATCACACTCACACCTTACTGCCATTGCTGAATAATCGTATAGAAATAGCAAAGGTGACTTCATGAAAAGTCATTTGTACGTGGCATTTGTAATTAACACTTATCGAGTGCCTACAAACGAACGTTTTAGTGCCGTTAATGATTCATTTGGCAGTAATAGGCAACTTTTTATAACGGCAGGTGAATTTCAAAGCGCTTAGCAAGCATGTTTTCAAGATAGTTGAAAAATTTGTGTGACAGAATATTAAAAAAATGTATAAAGGAGACTTCTAAGTAGAAAAAAATTAAAATTTTTGAAAAAAAAAAGATTTTTGAAAATTTTGTAACTCACATTTCTTAGTATTTATATGTTCAAATGTTGAAAAAATGCAGAAAGGCGACTTTTAAGTACAACAAAATTAAAATTAAAATTTTCTTTCTATACAATCTTTCAGTGCTTTAGGAAGTTTTCTGTAAGTCACATTGTTATCTCAGTGCTTATATGTATACATATCTGCACATGTGTCACTTATCATTTGATTTACAGTTTGTTAGCCATCTGCATGCTCGGCGCCATGCGCTTATCAAGCAAAGCCTCTTGAGAACTCAAGTGCCCTGTGGCCGCCTTCAGCCATTAGCTGGCTTAGATAGCAGGCTTAACAAAAGCGTCAGTATAAAAAATGTATATATAAACAGTATGTGCCAAAGTTTAAAAATAATAATATACTTATTTATTTCTGCTGTTCCACTTTTAATTATGATTTTCTAATTACTGTTGCGCACTTCACTTTATTTGAGTGAATTTTTTGTGGGCTCGTAAAATTGTGCGAACTTTGTACTAAATGCAAGGCACAGTGGTAAAGGAAGTTGTAATTAAAAAAAATTTAACTTATATAAATATGAAACAAAACAAATATATATAAAAAATATTATTAATTATATAAAAAATAAAAAAAAATTAATAATAACACAAAAGTGAAAGAAAAAATTACATAAAAACTAAGTAAAAAGTTTAGCGTAAGCGTTGCGTGCGCCTTTGCGCACGTGTATCTCTGCTCCATATATAAATAGCGCCAGTTTGTTTCAGAAAAAACTCGCGAAATAATACATGAGTATTAAATAGTTTTTTCATATTTCTTTTTCTTTTTTTATGGCGTGTACTTGTAAGTCCCAGCCGCTCCAAATGCGCATAAGCCCGCCAAATAACGCTGACTTTTACTTTTCGTTCCTCACTTTGTGTGGACAAAGCCCGGAAAAGTGTCTGTATGTATTTTTGTTTGCTACGCCAACTAGATTTCTACATTTCTACTGCCATTCTAACTATTTCATTAGTACACACATACACACATATGCATACATATGTATATTAGTTATTTATTGTTTGTATTCATTTCGCTGGTGGTTTCGTGTGCGTTGTGATGGGAATGAACTCGTTCAAGGTCAGCACGCAAAAGGCGTGGCAATTAACATACGCACGCTCACGTTTAACCACACGCATAATACCAGCCAGCGATAACAACAACAACAGCTAATACATAAATAATATTAACAGCAGTATTAGGCTTAGGTGAGAGCTTCTTTTGCGTGGTACGCGGCTAAAACGCAAAAAGAAATGATAAAACAAAAGCAAACAATAATAATAATGTAAGAATGTAAGGAAATGGCTTCAATTAATTATGAATGCCAGGAACTTTCATTAAATCATTTTTAAATTGGAATCGAACTTGGTTGAAGGTGAAAATAAATATGCGATTAAGTGTAGGGAGGCACATATAAAATATGAAACAAATTATTTAAAAAAAAATTATAGTAAAAAAATACAAAAAAAAACTAAAAATAAAAAAATGTTTAATTTAAAAAAATATGAAACATTTAAAAAAGAAAAAAATTGAAATAAAAAATTTTTTGAAGAAGTAAACAATTAAATAAAAAATTAAAATATATATAAAATAAAACCAAAAAAATATTAAATAAAAAAAATTATAAATAAAATATTAGAAGTAAACAATTAAATATAAAAAAGCTGATAAAAAATTAAAAAAAAATAAATAAAACTTTAAAATATCTATAAACATACAAAAATAATAAATAAAATATTAAAAAAGTAAAAAATTAATGACATGCTAGGAATGCATAAAAGTATTAGTCTTTTTTTCCCTCTAGCTAGTTTTATATATGTATGTATGTACATATGTACATACATATGTACATATGTATGCGCATATATAAATATATATGTATGTATATATATGTAAATATAAATATTTTTTTTAATTTCCTAAGTATTTTTTATGACTTCTCTTGGGTGCTCACACGCAATTGCGTGCGATGACGAGCATAAACTCTAAACAAAAAAAATAATAAAGTAAAAATAATGTGATACAAATATGCATTTTCATGCGCTTAGTGTAAGGTTAACAACAACAATAACAAAAATCAAGCGTCAGCATAAATGTTTTTGGTCATAAACCGTTTTACTGCGGAAATTTCGATTGTTTAAATAGCTGCTCGCTTAGCAGTGACATCGCCACGTGAATCGTAAAAACTATTTGCAGCGAACATAAACATAAAAACAAACATTTACTTGTGCACACGCAAGCGGTTGCATGCTACCAAAAGCATTAATGAACTTGTTACACTATACAAATATTTTATAGTAAATTTAATACGCACACACATACATACATATGTACATAAGCTATGCCGAAAGACGCGCAACGCCACACTTGCTTGCTGAAATAACGCCTAGCAACATTGTTGCAAGCAGCAAAATCTATGTTGAATTTGCTTATTATTATTGTTGTTGTTTTATTAAATGCGCCTAATTTACAAATTCGTTTAAAAATTTCCAAATTTTGCACTTTACGCCAGTCATTTTTGCTTCCCACCACCTATCATACATATTTAGTGTGTATACACATAACGCCCAACGTAGACTCACTCCCCACACACGTTTCCGTTCCGTCGTTCACACGACGCCACCGAACGTATTTTACTTGCACACGTGTAGCAATAAATTTCTACTTCAAGGTCGTGCGATAATAGCTAGCCACAACAGCAAGCAGCAAGCAAAATGCCAGCGCACCGAGCCGAACGCTGTTGGTGACGAGCGGAGCAGCAGCAGCAGCAGCAAGTATCTAGCTAGCAACCGGCGCGGCGCGATAGTCACAGCTTTTGTTAGCTAGCCAGCCAGTCAGCTAGCTGCCCAGCAACATGAGCGCTGTCTGGATACTAAGCGCGCATACATAAATTTCTGTATATAGTCGGTCGTTAAACATTTCTAGTTATACATATATACACACATAAGTAGCTGCATATTTATATATTTTTGCGCATAGCGACGCTGATAGCGCGTTTGCTTGCGATGGCGTGAACGTCGACATTGTGAATTTCTCACAGAACGCTTGCGAATATACAGCGCGCAAAAGCTTTTATTGCGGTAAATATGTACTTGTAAGGCGTTGTGCAGACCTGACGCCACATCCTGCGTCTTTGCCGCGCGCCTTTGTCGTATGTATACGCATGTCTATATGTTGTCGCGTCAGCAACAATTTATCGGCGACAGCAAGCGCTCACGACGCCACCAACAGCTTCTAGCAACCTTCTTGGCGCGCGCGCTGCCGCTCAAGCTGTATGCTTCATTTACCTGTGTGCGTGTGTGTATGCGCGCTTGCTTCCCTTCCAAGTATAGAGATTTTGGCATATATATGTATGCATGGGCCCAGGCGTGCGAAAGCTCTTTTTTGCGTATAACAGCGCACTCTTTTTCCATATTAAAATGCCTATCAAGCGCTTACCTACTTTTCTCACTTTCAAATTTTTTTGTATATTTCTGCACGTAGTATTGAAATACTACGCATTTTCTTCGCCACGCTCACCTTTTCGCATACTCGCATGCTGTTCTCTCGCCTAGTCGGCATATTTCGTTCAAAGCTCTCAATTTACACGAAAGCTCTATGTGTGTGTGTGTATTTGTTCTTATATACTATATATACTAAGCGAGTTTACAACCTGATACTCGTACAACTCGTAGTATTTATGCACTAGTTAATGCACTTGTAGTGCCGCGTAGTAGTTTAGTGTGATGAATTCCAGTCTGTTACTAGCCATTCAGCGTTTTTTGTTTTTGCTGGCGTGGCGTATATTTGACTTGGCGCGCTTATCAAGCGCACTGTTATACATATTTACACACTCAAGATATATGACATGTTGTGGAAATTTTTTAAGCGAGTGTTTCGTTTTTGTCTGCTAGCGCGTAATGTTGCTGTGTATTGCCTTTCTACTAGACGCTGTGGGATTTGGCGGCTCAAGTGTTGCTGACACACCCAAGTATATACATATGTACATACATAAGTGGTAGTTTGCATACATATATAGTTGGATATTATATATTGTAAGTATATATAGGCAAAATTCTTTTTCGCCTTTTGCATGCCACATATTTGGCCACGCCTGTGCGCCTATGTATACAGGCGCGCGCTTTACTTTGGCAACATTGCCGGCATTTCGGTATATGTTGCAAGTCTAGCAATACATTTATGGTTATAAATACGTAAATGGATGCTGCAATAAATGGCATTATGTTATTTGTTGTGTATGTTGTTATCCTTACCAAGCAACGTGTTGCTGCAACATTTGTTAGTATGTGATTGCATTTTTATTATCGCTCCATTGCCAGCTCAATGGTGTCATTGGCACCAGAATCACTAAAACAACAACAAATCAGTTCGTAACAACAACAACAATTTGTTGCAACAACAACAACTTAATTTTTTCCACAACAACAATTTTTTTGGCGACAACAACCCCAATTTTTTGGGAGCAACAACATTTTTTTTTACAACAACAACCGTAAATATTGTGGCAGCAACAATGTATTTTCAAGCACAATTACTATATTCATAACAACAACAACATTTGTCTTTTAACGCGCAATTTTCATTCCATTTCGTTGTAGCAAATTTTTATGTGTCTGTTCAAAGTTGACTACGCACTCCACATCCTGCTGATGCTGCCACATTGTTTGTGATTGACTTTTGGTTTGGCAGTTTGGTTTTGTTGTTGTCATTGCCACTTCTTTCAAACGTGGTTTTGTTGTTGTCTTTGCCACTTCTTCCATCAAACGCATATTGCATGGTGTGTCTGCCTCTTGCCTTACACCGACAGCCGACAGCGTCTCCGGTGCCTCGGACGCTAACTGCGCATTGCTTGCTTGCCGTTGTATCAGCAGGATACACAACAGAGGTACGCCACGCGAACTCTATACATGTAGTATAAGTCCCTAATGGCGCTCATTCCTGCGGTGTCTGCAGTGGCTTTTCTCATGTAATCACTGATGACTACCAATAGCATGATGCCCTAGCGGCTGCCTCTAATTTGTTGTAGTGTTGGCGTATTTATACTCATGTATGTATACTTGCATCATTTTGTGTCGTGAATTTGCGTAAAACTGTTGATACAAAGAAGACAGCAAGCAAGCGCATAGTCGCTCTCTCCAGCTTCCCGGAAACTTAATTAATTTTCTGTGATGTTTTAATTAAAGCGTTGATCGTGCAACATGCAACATTTGAGTTGACACAATTTCTAATATATTTCTAATTAATTTGGCGTTGCGTTTTAAGCGATTTTTTTCTATTTTTAATACTAATGCACACGGAGCCAGTTTAAATAATTTTACTACCCCTAACTGCCTAAATAAACGATTTTCACGAGTTTTCAATCACTTGAAAGTATTTTTTTATTTTCTTTTAATTTATTTGTACACCCCACTCCGTTACCACGCACATTTTCATCCTCATCTATGCGGTTCTTGAGTGCTTTGCATTGTTATTGTTGCCGTTATGGCACTCCACTGCCGTTACTTTACTTTTTCAGGCGTAATTGTGTGTTCCATACTTTTCGAAATGGGCGTTTTTTGCCATACGGCCACACTGCTGCCATTTTACTGCAACATAATACATCATTTTTATTGCATGCGTCATTCTATCGCGGCGTATTTGCGCACATCTCCAGCAGCCAGCAGCCAGCATCCTTTGTGTGTAGCGCGGAGAGCATTTTGTTGGCTGTGTGTCGGGTTCGCCGCACTCAATTTTATTTGTCCTCGTAAAATATTGCCAGACTATTGCGTCGTGTCGTACTTATGTTGTTGTCTGAGCTATGCATTTGCCTTGGGGTACATTAAATCCTTATGAGCAGCGAAAATGAGGGAGAAAACTTTTCAAGCACTCAAATGTATTTTTTTGTAATATTTTTTTTTTTAATTTTTTTTTGTAATATTTTTTCATGTTCTTTAATATTTTTTTCATTTTTTTGTTGTAATTTTTTCTGTATTTTTTCATTAAAATTTTTTTTTGTTGCTTGCCACATCCTAGCTAATTTTATGTACTTGAATGTCATTATTTATTTTACAATCTATTTTTTTTTGTTGCGCTGCACTCAATTTTCGCAGCATACACTTAGGCGCCGCGCCATTATTATACATAATTTATGAAATTTGACGCGCATGTAATTGTGCGGTTGTGGTGGTTGCCCCACAAAATTCTTATTGCTTGCATTTTACATATGAATTAATAGCGCATAACGGCGCATAGCGCATTTTTGCTTTTAAATTATGCCAGCAAATAGTTATCTGCACCGCGATTAATCATCGAAATGTGCGGCGACTGTGATTTTTAATGCACATACTTACGTGCATTTGCATTTACATGTGTGCGCGGCAATTTCTTCTTCGCTCAATTCTGGTTTTTGCGCATAAATTACGCTGTCTTGTCTGTAATTGATGTTACTCATACGCTTAGTAATGTCACTTTGTAAATTTGCGCGCTTGTGTGTGTGCGTTCAGCTCAAATTCCAAGCTCCATTTATTTGTATAAATTCTAATTTCAACATTTATCTTAATAGAAACCAGTTTAATCTGCCTTTTGTTACTGTGCAGCGCGCGGTCGCTGGGCGCCTTTATGCGCGTAAGATCGCGTCTGTTTCGTTGTACCGCGCGCGCGCGTTATCCTCACCTCAAACGCCATTGTCCACACGCGGCATACACTTGTCGCCGTAACCAGTTTTGCGACACATTTGCTCCACCGCCCACACACATGCAACGCTACTCTCACTCACACACATACTACTGACTGCTGTCTTCTGCATCATTTGCCGTAAATCAGTCTGGGCGCGCATTGAGTGATCTTGTCGCGCCGCTCGCAACGCCGCTTGAGATGATGTAATGCTTTCGTGCTTGAGTCAGCCTACAAGTGATTGAATTGTTATTGTTATTATTATTATTTTTTGTTATTTCATTTGATTATATTGCATTCTGTTGTGTTGTCTTTATTTTGCCAGCTGTTTTGAGTGCGCGCGCTGTGTGCCTGTTCGCCACCGCCGCGTTATGTTTATTGTTTACACTTTGACGCTTACGTGTATTTTCTTTTGTTTACTAGCGCGCCGTTTCGCCCCGCATCTTCGTGTATTTTTTATGTACTTGTATATGAAGCGAGTGTGTGTAGTGCTTTTACTCAGCTTCATAATTCATTAGCGCTAATGTTGCGCGGTCTCGCCTCCTTCTAAGTTGACTAAGCTGCTGTATGCGCGCGTGTGTGTGTGTGTGGCGGACACACCCAGCGCGTCTACGCAGCGTCTAAAGCGCGCACTTTTTTTGCTACTTTTGCACTTTTATACTTCATTTTTATGTCTACTTTTCTGCTTCTCGTCACCTTTGCTGCTTCTGCTCGTACGCGTTTCGCCCGCAAACTTCCTGCGAACTTTTACACCCTTTGGGCGGCGGCGGACACACACACACTCATACATTTCAAAAAGTTGCACAAATTTTCCCACGACTTCTTGTGTCTGTCTGTCACATATGTAAGTCGCCGCGTATGTATGTTTGTTTGTTCTTCTTTGCGCTCCAGCAGCAACAGGCGCAAAATCTGCGGCGCCTCGTTGGACAGACATCATCGTCTTACTGTTGTCAACATGTGTGTGGGGGAAATTTCTGCTTCACTAGGGCGTGTGATTTGTAAAACTGCAAAATTACAACAAAAACAACAACAACAACGCTGACATTTGACATGCCTGTTAATTTATATGGAATTCGCACTTTTTCACACAGCTTCAACGGCACTTTGTAAAGCAAAATTATGAACATAAGATAAATTATGTATATAAAAACAAGAACAAAGATGCACAGCGCGTCAGCTTAATCTCTGTGCGTTTGTCTGTCGTTCGCCATGCGCTCCCACAGTGGCAATTTGCCTGCCTGTAGTTCCAAAGTGCAAGTGCCGAGGTTACCGCGTACAACAAGCGCCTCGCCGCGCACTCTTCCCCTCTCCCCATCTGCCGCCAGGCAGCGCCTTTCGCATGAGTCAATTGTCTGTCTGTCTGCGCGTCGCTGTTGCGGTTTTCTGAATGAATGAAATTCGTTTGCGCTTGAATGAAGAAAAATGCAAGTGTTATGTTGGTTAAGGCGGCGACTGAGGAAGCGCGCAAAGTCAAGCGAAAAAATAATAACAAAAAATTGGTAGCAAATAAAGCAACAAGCAGGGCAGCGCTGCTAATAAGACAAAGCGCAGCAGCGAAATTAATTCAAACGCAAAGCAATGCAGTGTTAATGATCTGCAGCAGCAAAAAAAAAGAAAGAAAAAACTCAAAACCGACAGTGCCACAACATTGAACCGCAAGACAGCGGTGCAAGCAAGCCAGCTCTGTGTATAATCAACTCCCAGTTTGTCTCACCGTTGCGCCGTCGCCGCCAGCTAACTCATTCGCCGTCAGCATCTGGTAATTGTCGCGCCTTGCTCCAGTGCTTTAGTTAGTGCCAAGGCAAGTCCAGTCGTTGGTAACACGCTGGCGCAGTCAACCAAGCGCGCCGCCACCACTGCCGCCGCGCGTTTTGCACCATTGCGACTCTTACTTTTTCGTTGCTTTTGCTGCTTGTTGCTGCTTCTGTGGTTTGCTGGTGCAATGACTGCCTGACTGCCTGTCTGCCTGCCTGTTGCTGCAACTTTTCACCGCTATATAGCATTCGCGTGTCTCCGTTGGGATTCTTGTATTGCTGTATTGTTGCCTTTTGGCTGCAATTACAACTTTATTGTTGTTTTTGCTGCGCTTGTTGTAATGTGTGTTTTTTTGTTTTTTAGTATTAATTTTGCAACTCATTTAAGCGCTTCCGCAACAGGCAATTGTAATTGTTGCGCCGCATAGACTTTGCCTTCAGCGCGCCTAGGCTGACTCTGGCGTTTTCATTGCAGTTTTTGTAATTGTTGTATTTTTTTTGTACTTCAACCCGCTTGTGCGCTCGCCATTGCGCAGACCGTGACTTGCTTTTGGTGTTAGAATTAGTTCGGCTCCAACAACAGCGCGCTATCGCTCGTTACTATTCAGCTAACTGCTAATGCGCGTCAGTTGTATTTCCAAAAATTAATTGCAATTACTTTGAGTTTGCTGAGATTTCATAAAAATGTGCAATTTTGCCATTTATTATATCAGAATTATTTTTTCTCATTTGTTTTTTAATTTATTTTTCCTGATTTGTCTCTGCAGCAGCAGCGCTTATGGCGGCAACGGCTTTTTGCGCAACAGTTTTATTGTTTTCGGCAGCTGCCTTGTGTGCGCGCTTTTCTTCAAGTGTCGTTGACACACACACATACACTCAAGCAACCGCCAAAGGCGCGCCGTATTCCCACTTTGCCATTTAATGCATTCGTGGCGCATCCGTTGCCGCTTTTCCGCTGATTCTTTTTAATATTCTTTTTCATTTTATTTTAATTTCACATTATTCCTTTTTTTGTTGTATGCCTTTCTTCCGCGCCGGTCTATGCAAGAAATTTCTGCAAAACGTGCGAAAAATCGCGAATGCAGCGGCTCAGCCGGTTCGCTGGCAACATGTGTCTGTGCATTGCTGCAGCCGCGCGTCCGGCCTCAACTGTCGTTCGCGCAATTTGAATGGCATTTGCGTGTAGCGCGCACACACACGCATCCATGCATGTGACACATACACGCGCATATGCATATGTCACATACATTGCCGCGCGTTTCGTTTGCGTAGCGTATTTCTTTAAAAGTTAACCGACACCGGATAAACATGTTGCGCGAGCAAATTTCGCAAAAAAAACGGCAACAACGCTAACAAAAAATCAAAGCAAACGTTCAAAACAAACAACTGCATATTTGCAAAAAAAAAAACAAAAACAATAATAAAACAAAAACTTGATTGACTGTCTGACAGCAGCTTTACATGCAGCATAAGCCGAAAATATATATTAGTGTGTGTGCGACAAGTAGAAATTCATATAGCGTGTGTGCAAGGAAGACAGCGGGCCGCAGGGGTGTCGGTGTGTAGCGAATTTTTCTGCAAAATGACGCCAGTGTCGCATGATTGATGCAATATGAGCAGTTTGAGTGGCTTTTGGCAGGCAAAACGGCCTGCAGTTGACGTTGCAAGCGCACATTTATATATTATTTACATGTACACATGTGTATACTTGCTTAGCAATGCAATTTATTATTGCTTTTCATTAAATATCGGTTTTACTTGTAATGCAAATTATATGAAATCGAAAATATTTTTTTTGTTTCTTTTAAAATGCGCGCCATTTTTCGGAATTTGTTGCTGTACAAAGTGGTATCAAATGTCGCATATGTGTTTGTAGGCAAAAAAAAACTTTTGAAAAATTATAAATTTTTAATTTAAAAGCAATTTATGCACATTAATGCTGTAATAATAATATTTTATTATTTTTTCTAATTTTAATTTTGTGTTTTAATTAAACTTTTTATAATTAATTTTTTAGTTTTCTTTTTGAATTAAATACTTTTAATTAATTTTTTAAATTTTATTAATTTTTTTAATTAAAAATTTTAATTAAACATTTTTTAATTTTTAATATTATTTTTTGAATTTTACTAATTTTTAATTTATAATTTTTTAAAATTTTTTTAATTAAATTTATTTTTTAAATACTTTTATTTTTCAAATTTGTTGTTGTACCAAAAATAATGAATATGTTTTTTTTTGTTTTGCTCAAAAAGTAACTTACTGCCACATCAGCACCTCCCTACTGCACATGTGTACATACATACATACATATACATATGTACATATTAATACCAAACTCTGCCCACTCCCAAACGCTTTTATTTATATTCATTTTATATTCACATTGGCTGCGTTTTGGAAAAATTGCATCATTTTCAAGTTTTCTTGCACGAAAACGCTAGAAAAGTTTTGACGTCATTTTTAGTTAACGCGCTCTGACTCATTGATGTTGTCATATGCCAAACGGTCACAAGCAGTCCACTAATTTTGCGTTTTAATTTGCAATGCATGTGTCAACTGTAGTTGCTATTTTTGTTGTAATATGTGGCATAGTTTGTTTAAATTTTTTTTGCTTTTTTTCTTTTTTTGTTATGCTTGGCTGCTGTCATAGCAAGTGCATGTTTGTAAGAGAGAAAGAGAGAGATAAACTTTCTCAAATGCAATAACGGTACTGCAAATAGCAGAGATAATATTTCTCGAGCTATTTTTGTTCGCTACCAAATTAGTTTATTGACCCAATTGTGCGCATTTGTTGCCAATATAAATTTCTTTCTGTATTGCGTTTAATCTATTGCAATTTTTCTTGCTGTGAAAATTAGGCAGCAAATTTCGAAAATAAATTTTCAAAAATTTTTTTTTGTGAGTTTTCAAGAAAAAAATGTATTTTCAAAACTTGTTTTTTTAATTTCAAAACAATTTTCGAAAATAAATTTTAAAAACTTTTAATTTCAACACAATAGTCGAAAATAAATTTTAAAACTTTTTTTTTAATTTTCAAAATAATTTTCGAACGTTTTTGTGGCGCATTTCTTAGTTTTTTTTCCTTCGATTTACTCTAAAAAATCTTCTTGACTTCCGTCATAAAATCCTTCCGTTTACTTCAAGTATCAGCTAAAATTATCTATGCACACTGCATTCCCAATAATTACTTTAGTTTTTTTTTTAGCTGTCATGCTTATTAGTATGCTCATTTCCTGTTATTTATAAATCTAATAGTTGGCAGTGCCAAACAGGTTGACTTTCAATTTCCTTTATTTGCCACACAAACAAATGTTTTCTTAAAATTTCTTAATTTTTTTTCCAACAATTGTGCAGACCTTGTTAAATATTTTTCCTCATAATTTCCTTTAACTGCTCACTTTTTTTCTTATTTTTATATTTTTTGCTTCAGTTATTTGTATTGATTTCCTGTTTTATTGAATTGGCATTTGAATTTCTTTCGCCCACAGCAATCAGATTTCACCTTTTGTTTAATCACATATTCATGCCATACACCGATTTTTTTTTTACTATTTCTACTCTTATTATTTATTCTTAGCTTTGTATTTTTATTAATTTGTTTTCTTTATTTTTAATTTTAACTTTTTTTCTGTGTCTTCGTTCGCATTGCCTGCATGTCCGTCGTTTGCTTGGCCCGGCGCTGTGCCATTCACCTTTGTGTGTCGTGCGGCACATTCAGCTGACTTCTCACCTACTAATATTGTATTCTTTTGCGCTGGTAACAACAACAACAACACCAGCCAGCAGCATACCATACATATCAAATGGAAATTAAAATAAATTGAAAATGGAAAAAATCGAACGACGCCGCTGTGACATACATTTTAAGCATGTATTTTATAGTTGTGAAGGTCTTTTTATCCATTATTCAGCATTTTCAGTTGATTTGATACTTTCCCACCACAGAACTGCGCTGCATGTGTGCAGGTATATTTGTGTGTTTGTTCTTATCGTTGCTTGGTGATCAGCAGTGATCTGCCGGCAAACTATCGACAATCGAAGTGGCTGTGCTTACTTACATACAAACATACATACATACATACATGCATACCTATTGACAAAGGGGGCGCTTCAGTTTTATGGCCTTTCTAAAGTCGTAAAGAAATCAAGCTAACTAGCGTGCGTAATCTGGCATATATCAGCAGCAACTGAATATACCGATGTTAGTGGTTTCTAAAAAACGAAAATATCCAAAAACGAACTTTTGATTTTCAATACGCTCTTTTTGTATATCTTTCAGCGTTTGTCCTTTTTTTTAATTTCTCCATGCTTTTTTCCATAATTTTATAAATATTTTGTATTTTTTTTAAATTAAGTTATTTATTCTTTATTTTGAAGTTTACTTTTTTTTAATTTCATGTGTTTGTTTTTAATTTTTGTAAGGTTTTGTTTTTTTCTTAATTTTTTTAATTATAAATTTTTAGTTTTCTTTTCTTTTTTCATCGTATTTGTGTTTTTAATTTAAAATTTTTTTTGAGTTTTATATTTTTTTTAATTTAAATTTTGTTTTAATTATTTTTTTATTTAATTTTTTTCTCGTTTCTATTTTTTTTATTTAATTTAATTTTTTTATTTTATTGTATGTTTTTTTAATTTTTGTAATGTTTTGATTTTTTTTAATATTTTATTCTTTGTTTTATTTATTTTATTTATTTTTGGGATTTGTGTTTAATTAAAATTTGTTTTTTTAGTTTTATATTTTGTAAATTTTTCTCTTACTCTTTTTTTGCATTTAATTTTATTATTATTATTAACCTTTTTTTTATTTTTTATTTTCATTAATATATTTTTTATTTTTTTGTTTTTCTGTTTTTTAATTTTTAAATTTGATTTATTTTTATTTTGATTTTGTTTTTTTTTTATTTTTGTAATGTTTTGATTTTTTTAATATTTATTTTTTTTATTTATTTTTGGTATTTCTGTTTAATTAAAATTTGTTTTTTAGTTTTATATTTTTTAAATTTTAATTTTTCCCTTACTCTTGTTTTGCAATTAATTTTTTTTGTAATTTTTAATATACATACATACATATTTGTTTTATTAATATTTTTTTTTCGTTTTTTAATTTTTTATTATATTTTTATTTATTTTTGATTTTTGTCTTTTTTATTTGTGTAATTTTATTACATTGTATTTTCAGTCATTTGGCTTGTGTGAGAAGGGCTTATCACTGCTCACAACCAGTTTCTTTGCCCCCTTTATGCCACTAAACGTCAACTTCAACTAAAAAATGCTTACTCAGCGTCGCAGCTGATTTGCATTTATTTTTATTTTTTATTACATTTTTATCGTTACAAAGAAATTTTATTATTTTCTTTCATTATCTTGCTTTGAATTTCTTATTATTTTTCTTCTTCGAAATTAAAGAGAAATCATTTATATGTAACTGCTTGTTCATTTACATGAAATATTTAAAATTTTCATTAAAAAATGTTTATAATCATCTACTACCTTCACCAATATAGCTTGTTTCCATTTAAACACCAAATTTTGTCGTGAAAACTTTTGTCAAGTGCATTCTGTTGTCTGACAATATTGTTTGCCTGCAATCGGCGCGTGACTCGAAAGGTGCTGGAGGTTGTAGTTCAGGTTCAGCGACGTCAGCACGCCGCCTCCTGCATATAACATACATACATTATATACGTAGCTAATAATAGATATGTACATATATATATACATATAGTACATACATACGTATTTACCATTAAGAATATTGCCTGCCGTTCTTCTCCCCCGCTTTCATTGACTGCTGCAGCGCGCTATAATTTCGTCGCGCAAGCAGGAACTAATGCAAGCCACCTCTCACCTCCACAGCGTCTGTCGGCATTAAAATGTATGTACAGCTTTAATCTTGTTGCTAAACACCGCCGCAGACACACTCACTCACTCATTCACCCAATACGACCGTTTTATTGCTATTGATCTTGGCTTAATTTTTTGCTCAACTTTTGTCGCGGCTTAGCAACAAGCAATGCGCAGCTTTTCGCAACAAAAACGACAATCGTAAATATTTTTTGTTTTTTTATTTTGTTGCTATTGTGTGCACAACAACCGTTGGAAATTGAAATACACGCCCAGACAGCGCGACAGCGCGCCGCACTCATAGTAGAGGTGTGTAGTAAAGCGTGAGCAAATCAGCCGCGCTCGCTCCAGTCTCTTGCATGCGCTCAGCAACCGGCTTAAAATGTGCTGCGCTATAGCAAATCAACGAAGAAACTAGTTTTGCAGACTCTAGCGTTTTTTCGTTGTTTTTTTTTTTTAATTTTTGTTATTATTTTTATTTAACTTCTTTTTATTCCTATTGTTTGCTTGAAGGCTGGCTTGTTTCTTGTGCGCTTTTTATTTGTATTTGCGTTTCATTTTACTGTCTTAATTCGTTTCAAATGCGCAAAAAAGTGTAGTAATAATATACATACATGCTTGCTTGTTTGTGTGTGTGTCTAAATTTCTTATTAATTATTTAAATTTGCATTTGAATTTTTTGTATTTTTTTCCGCGACTCCACATTTGTCAGGACACTTTCTCAATACATTCACCGCATTATCATACAAAAATTATCATTATTTTTTTTTGCTGTTTAAAATTTTATTATTTGCATTTGATTATAATTTATTTTTTAATATTTTTTTAATTTATATTTTTTTTTTTTTAATTTAATTTTTTTTTTTTTATTTCTTTTTTAAATATAAATAATAAAAAAATAATCATAATAAAAATTATTAAAATGTGTTTTTTTTATATTTTTTTATTATTTATATATATTTTTTTGATAATTTTTTTATTTATTTTTTTTCTACTTCTGTTTTTTCGCATTTTATTTATTATATTTGCGTATAAAGCAAATAAAAGCCGAAACAAATCTTGCACATTTCCTGTGCATACCAATGAATTTTGATTTGCATATAATTTTTTTGCATTCAGCTGGCAATAAATGAATGAATGCTTTCGTCGTTGCCAACTTGCACATTTAAAAGCAGCAAACTCACGAAACTTCTGCGAATGCGGTGCTTTTTGTGCACACCTTTTTCTTGGTAATTGACTATAAAATATTGCAACAAACAAGGTGATAAAAATTTAAGTGGTGGAAATTACAAAGGCTTTCTAAAATGTATGTAAATCAAAAAAATAAAATAAAATAAAAATATTTATAAAAAAAAATTTTGATTTATAAAATCATTTTTGAATAAAAAAAATTAAAAAATATAATAAAATTAAAAAAAAAAATAATAATTAAAAAGGAAATTAAAAATTAGAAATAAATAAAAATAAAATAAAAAAAATTAAAATAAGTCTAATAAATTTTATAGTATTTTTATTTATTTATTAAAAAATTTCATTTAAAATTTCAATTGCAATCAAAATGAAAAATACAATAAAATTGCTTTCGTGAATCAAATAAATCAAATTAATTTAAAAATGAATATATGAAAAAATTATTTTCATAAAGAGCAAATAAATAAAAAATAATAAAAAAATTACCGAAAAGTAATGAAAATTAATAATTTAAAGATAAATTATGATAGAAAACTAAAGTAAATAAACAACAGTAAACTAAAAAAAATATTAAAAAATAATATTAAAAAAAAAAATATTAAAAAAAATTATTTAAAAAATATTTAAAAAAAATAATATAAAAATTACCCACTGCAATTCCTTTGAATATTAAAAAATATTTACTTATGTATATTTCCATAAGAAAATTCAACTAATTATTTGTGAAGCTGTGTTTTCCATTGCATTAAAAACCCCATAACCGCACATTTATGTTGCGCCATTGATAGCAAAGATTGCAAATTGTAATTTGAAAGCGCTTTCATGCCACTTTCAGCATAAATCACTCAGACAATCACTGGTTCATTCATACATTGCTGCGCCACAAGCCATAAATTAAGTGAAATTGGCATTGGCTCGTATCGCTAATTGCATATTTCAGTATTTCAGCGTTGTTGCCAGTGAAATGTGCCGCGCTCGCTAAAAAATAAAATATTGCCAAATTAAAAAGAAAGACAAATAGAAGAAAGCAGCCTTTTATTAGCGCCCTAAAATGTCCAAATTATAATTGCATTGCACTTTAACTATTTTATTTCTACAAGTATATGTATGCATAAGTATATGTATATGTGTGTGTGTGTCTGACGTGCACTTTTTTCAGCTTGAAACCAGTCAGCTCATTCTTATTGCATTCCTGCGGTGTAGCATCACCAACTCAGCAACATTGTTTCCAGCAACAAACGCGCACGCCAGCAAACTCAACTGCAGGCCGTTCTTATATTGTGTGTGTGTGTGTGCGCGCTCGTGTGTGTGTGTTTAGTGCATAAAAGTAGTTCCGTAACAGATACCTTGTCTGCTTTTTGCACTCGCAACGTTCTATTGTTGCGCGGCAGGCGAGAGACGTAAGCGTTGGAAACAAGCTTTTATCTGCTGCCAAAACGACATGCTTGACAAGCCAAGCTATAGCATAGAGAGTCGCTAAACCAGTGTTGTGGAGGCAAGCGAAAACTCAGGCGCGCACTGCAGCATTGCAAATTTGCCTTGTATTTGTTGTTTTTTTTGTTTTTTGTTTTTGTAACTGACAATGGTGAATGCCAGCCAGCACTACGGCATGAGTCTAGTCGCTGCAACTAACCGCTACAACTTTGCTACATTTCCACTCACTTTGTGTTTGGCGGCGGTGAGCGCGGCGTGTTCGGGCGCCCGCGTTGTTGTCGGGTGGGCCAAGCAACATATTTTTGGAGGTCGTTTGCGCGAATTGCTGTCGCAGCTTACTTACCCCAGACCCATGGAATTTGGGTCAACGAATTGAGATTTTTAGATTACATGCTGCTGCTGCAGCTCGAACTTGTAGACATGTTGCAAGTTGCATGTCGTTGCTTTTGAGCGCTACTCTGCCTGGCTATTGTCTATGAATTTGTGTTGGTTTTATTATTGTTGTTTGTTGTTGGGTGTTTTTTTTTGTTGGCTTTATACGGTTGCTAAGTGCCATTCATTTCTGCTTGTTTGAGTTGTCTGGCAAGTAATCAGCGTAATATCGTAGATAGACACCGCAGCAGCAGCAGCAGCAGCAGCCAGACAGGCTGAGTGTGCGCTGAGCAACATTCACTTTGCCGATGCTGCGGCTTTGAAGTTTCTAAGCTGACTTTTGTGTTGTCATGCACACATTCCACAAAGAAGCACATGCATGTGGCGTGTGTGTGGTGTACATGCAACATGGTAAAGTGGTATGCGCTGATGATGTATAATGTGAAATGTTAAGTGGCGCAAAAAATGACAATGCCGCACAGCCAGCCGCCGCGTATTTCCTTGGAATGCCGCTAAGCAGCTTTTCGTTGCAGGCAATCACACACACACACACAAACGCTGCCTGCGCGCGTCTGTATCCGTTTGCAAAAGTTGCTGCATCATCCGCTTAACATCAACTGCTTAAAGATGTTTATTTTCCACTAAAAAATAAAAAATGAGAAATAAAATAAAAAGTTTGCTGTGGCAGCTTCCTAGCAAGCGCACATGCCACAACCATAAATATTCCCTTATTTTTTAGGCTTCATATTTTTTGTTTGTTTATTGCTTCTTAGCTGTTTAGCACACCACTTCACAACACACTGCTTCCTTCACCTCACGGCGGCGCTCATATGTTAATGAGTTCGACAGTGTTGTGCCGCCAGCAGTCAGCATGCAACAAGCCGCAGTGCCGCCGTTGTCGTCATATAAAGCAAAGTTCGATAGCCCAGCAATCTCAGCGCGTCCAGGGGAGGGGGGTCGTTTATCTCACCTTTTGCTGTTGATACTCATCTCCGGCTGATGATGACGACATCTCGTGTTTGCTGTGTCGGCGGCGTCGCCTTTTACAGCATCCTTCGCCGTCGATCCGCGCAGTTCTACGTATCAGGCGACTTTTGTTGCCACGCCAAACTGCCTGCGTTACAAGCGTGGCAACACTCCATTCTACTAGTTTTTTTGAATCATTTTTTATTTTTTGTGCGCCCATGCCTGCTTCGGTCCGACATTCCACTTGTCACAGCGTCTTACCTGCTGCCCATAAAGGTGGCCTGTTGCTTATGCTTGCATACTTTTCATTACGAGTTAATGACTTTTCGATTACCTTGTTCATCCATATCTGCCGTTTTTTTGCCTTCTCCTTTTCTATAATTGTTGGCCATACAATACCGAGAGAGACCCTTTTAATTGATTGGTATTGCGGGCGAGTTTGCGTCGCCGCTTTATCACGCCGTCTTGGCTTCAGTATTGTCGTCATTTCGTTTGAAATTTTAGTTAGCTTTTAGTTTTTATTATAATTGTTG
Source organism: Bactrocera tryoni (assembly GCF_016617805.1). Lineage (NCBI taxonomy): Eukaryota > Metazoa > Arthropoda > Insecta > Diptera > Tephritidae > Bactrocera > Bactrocera tryoni. Next base: position 54,810,522 of record NC_052502.1, on the reverse strand, counting down.
TTGTTGTTTTCAGAGAAATCACTTTAGCGTCGCATTTAGTATATGTATTTTATTTACATATTAATTTGTATCTCACATCGATTCCAGTCCCAGCAGGTTTCACCCATTAAATGCGGCTTTGTAGCTGTCTTTGATTTTAATTATAAGCCGCATTTTATTTAAATTTATGCATTTTTTATTAACTGTTATGGATTTTGCCTCTTCACCTGTTTCGCTCGCTCGCTTCTCATAACTTACACGCTTACCTTTACAGCGTCATGCTCGCTAGCGCAACAGCCGCAACTCGTCGCTGACTTGGTAACAGCAATTCTAGATTTCTCTGCTGTTAAAAGTGGCGCCAGTTCTATATTTTCAGCTGAGTAGTCGTGCATAATTTAAATGACTTGAGAATTATAGCTTATGATTTCACAAGTCAGCTCCCTTTAGCCCTCATCACGAACTTTGAAACTGTTTCCCTTTAAGCTGTTGTTTTTTTCAAAGCCCTTAATTTATGCTCAACACGTTTTTTCCGATAACAATTGTTTAATTACACAAAGTATTATGGTAATCGCAGTAATCGACATTTAAATACAATTCGCAGTCGTGCTTCCGAGTGACGCTTTTGCTAAAGTGTGCTTAATTAGTTGTTCGATTTGTTAGAAATAGTTGTACTTGGATATTATAAACTTTTAGCAGCTTTTTTGCAATAAAATGTGAAGCGTTTGTCTAACCGTGCTTTTGGTTAACTAACGGGAGCTTTAACTGGTCGGTAAAAAACTAATTTTCTTAAACGCCTGTGACATAGTTTTTTCTTAAAATTTACGCTGAGTTAATTCTTTTTTCTTAAATATTTTTCTAACCATAGGTTATTTATAACGGCTACTTTATCTTATGTTTAGCTAAACTAGTTTTCTAAATTAATTTTTTTAATAGCTTGCGAGGTAGTTAATTTTTCTTAAAAATTTCTCTAACCTTAGGTTATTTTTAACGGCTACTTTATCCTACGGTTAACTACACTAGTTTTCTAAACTATCTTGAACATTTGTGACGCAGTTTTTTCATTCAAAATTTTCTTTAACCCTTCGTTGTTCTTAATGTGTACTTTATCTTACGGTTAGCTAATCTACTTTTTGAACTTATGTACGTTGAACTACTCAGTGATTAAGTTTACTCTCAATTTAGGCTTTTACATTTATTGCTTAGTTAAGTTAACCAAAATTCATATTAAAATTTCTTTAAAGTTAACTTTATGTGCCGTTAAAGTGAACTTTAAGCTTTGGTTATTTAACCGGGAGTTCAAACAAATCAGTTCCTTAGAAATCTATTATAATAACTTTAGGAATGAAAAAGCGCTAAGATGAGCTTTTATAAGCTTGAACTTTATTTACAGCACAAAAAAAATCACAGTGTATATACTACCCTGCAGGAAAATTCATAATAGTGAGCATAATATTGAACTCTTATATTTTGATCATGTTAACAATTTAATATAAACCATTCAATGAAATATCCCTTCACTAAACTTAATACTTGAGAAAATTAAATGCATTCTTCAACTAATAATTTTCCTGCTGGGCTGCTTTGGCTTGGAAAATCCGCGGTAATTATCGCCAAACGCATGTTAAGCCATTTGCACATCATAATTAATGTAATTACACGACATTAGACCTACTTACATAATTATGTGCATTTGTAGTGGCTTTGGGCAACAACAACGTCTCCAATTCCTGCTGTGAAAATAGCGCCAAATGCGCATACATAATATTTTACGCCGGATACTTCGACGCACGCATATTTTTACGCTTATTCGATAATGCATTAAGTGAATTAAGTCATTTAGCAGCTAGCTAGCCTAGCCGACAGCTTTTGTATTTACTTTATATATGTATATACATATGTTTGTACTATGTATTTGTAATATTTGTAGGCCTGGAACCGCAGCGCTTACTTTTGAAAATGTGTACATATGTCATGGTTTTTCCCCACATTCATCGCGCAGTCAAGCGCTGGCTGGCGGCTGTTGACAGCTTGCGAATTCCCCTGGCGATTATGATTACTAGAAAAACTCATAAGTAGTGCAAAAAGTAATCAATACAGTAACAACTGTGTAAATATAATGTCTTTGAAATTCAAAAAAAAAAAAAAAAAATGAAAATGTGACAAAGTAAAGCGTAGTAGAAAAAAATATGAAAATTTTACCGCTCACAGCAATTCAGTTGGACTTAAAAGCTTGTCGTCAGACAATTACTTAAGTACAGTGTGCGCGAAAAAGCAGTTATGCTTTTCCATATATCAATGCAACAACAACTACAACTCATCTACACATACTTATCTCTAAAAATTTGTCTGTATGTATACAAATAGCATTAACGGTCAATAACATTTTCGTCGAACGCCAATGGCTTAGTAAAAAAGAGAAATGCTTTCATATTACAAATCCGTATCCGTTTGTGTGGCATTATACTAGCTATTAATCATGTGACCGCAAAAATGTGTTATTTTTGTACTTTCCGTAATAAAATCATGCATCAAACGATCAGTAGGTAGCCAGCTAGGCTAGCTGGCACTATTGAGTGTTAGCATGACGTTGTTTGGGCCACCACCTACCACCGCTGGCTTTTTATTGCTCTAATTTCGGTTTGTTGCGCTTGTCATTGTTGTTGTTGTCGTAATACATACATACATATACAATGAAATGTGAAACTGCAGGAGGGGAGTGTTGGCTGCTGTAGCCGAAATACAATAATTGATCGAAATTTCAATTAATCTTCTATGCGTTGCTGTTGTTTGTTGTTGTTGCATTTCATGCTTCATGACGGTGGCGGCAGTGTGTGTGTGTCTAATTGCCGGGTAGCTGGGTCGGTAGGAGGGTAATTGTTTGGCAGCAGTTTGCGCGCTGCCGCCTACTTTAGTTACTTTTTCTCTATACATGTATGTATGTATGTTATTTATGCTTTGTTTTGGATTTTTTTGTAACTTTATTTTTTTTTGCTCCGTACATGCGTCATAATCGCCCTCGTTCCCCTTATGCTTTGAACTGTAATCGATTTTTCTCTTGTGCCTCCTGTCGTTTGCAATTGATTTGGAGTTCAGCAATTTGCCGTGATTTTTGTTATTGTAAATTTTCCCTAATGAGTGCGTGTGCGCACTTGAGTAGGGACGTCAATAGCGTTTATTAATGGAAGCTGCGTTCTGATTTATGCTTGTGTGTTTACATGCATTATACACGCTTTTGGCATTGCAAATCGCTTTGAAGGTCGCGCAGCAGTTCTCGGTGTGTTTTAGTTACTTTGATGTTTTATGTAATTTATTTTAAAATATTGCTGCGTTGCATATAAATTGTTTCGAAATGCCCGTATTTAAACATCATTAAAATATTTGTGGTGGTAAAATATTGCCATAGTGGCGCGTTGGCAACTAGTTAGGTACTAGTTGTACTTATGTAGACTAAAATTTTATGAAAATTGTTTAAACATATTTTTTCATAACGGTTTGTGTTTGACTTAATTTATTTGTAACTAGTTTGATGTGCAGTAGTGTATTACTAGTTATTTTGGGACCATATTATAAATATTATGATCTTATTTTGATAATTGATAATTTTTTTGATCCATATTGCAGACTAGTTATTTTTGGCCCATATTGTAACTAGTTGTTTTTGGTCCATATGATAAATTGTTGCTTTTAAGCATATTTTCATAATTGTCAATTTGTTTGATCCATACTGCAGTATTACATTATTAGTTATTTTTGGTTCATATTGTAACTGGTTGTATATGCAATTATACATTACTAGTAATTTTGATCTATACTACTCTTAATATAGGTTGCATCACCCCTTAACAGTTTGTACTACTCATATTTATATGCATAAATAGATATGAGTTTGCGTAGCTGCACTCTTGCAGCTCACTGTATGCTGATGTCACTCATACGCCCGACATTTTCTCGGCCACACAAGCTCACTAAATGCTTATGCTATCTTTTTGCAGTAATTAAATTAGCAACTATGTAGATTTGTATGCTCAAAAGCTAATAAGCGTTTTGGCAAAGCAGACCAGCAACAACACAGCGCGCTTTATTTTAACAAAAATATGGGTGTTTCGAAAAATTCAGGCCATAAAATTTATTTTCTACACATTGCTGTTGGTTAATTTCGCGCAGCATATTACTTTGTGTGGATTTACTCATCATCAGGCGTTGACTTTGCGGAGGTGTTGCAGTGGCGGTGCCGGCTACGCAGCTATGCTTATAATTACATATATATGTATGTACATGTGTATGTGTGTGTCTCCGACGCGCTTGACAACACGTCGCAACATAATTTTGAAAATTTTAATCGCAACTGCGACGATAGGCGGCGATCGGTGAGCGGCCGGCCAGCGCGTTTGGAAGACTTTTTGTATACAAAATACAGCAGCTTGGTCGTTTGCGTGACGTTTTTGCGTGATATGTGCGTAAGTCATTACGACCTGGTTCCGAATGTATACAATAATCTCTTATTAAGCAAATTAGCACGTAGCGCCAACAAGCGATGTGATTAGCGCTTCATTTGCGCACGCAGTCGCCGTGATAACAGCCGGCGCTCTAAGCGTTAATAAGTCGTTCATTAATAAATTTTTGTACTTACAAACGTGCGTGAGTTGTCGTTTTTGTTATCATAAAATATATAAAATTTGATTTTCACTGGTTATTAAAAAATATTTTTTAATAAAAGTGAAAAAAAATATGTTTTCTGATTTTTAAAATTTTTCTATAAATATTTGTTTTTTGTATTTTTCATAATAAATATTTATTATTTCAAAAAATTATTTTTTGTTTATTAAAATATCGAAAATGCATGTAAAAAGGATATATACAATTATATTCTTGAAATGAAGAATATGAAGAAATTTAAAAATAATCAAAAAATATTTATTAAAATTAATAATGTAATTAAAAAAAAATTATATATAATAAAAAAATTAAAAATAATATTTATAAAAAAAATAAACAAAAATATAAAATAATAAAAAAAAAATTATTTATCATAAAAAATTAAAAAAAATTATTTATCAAGAAAAAAAAGAAAAAGTTATAAAATAAAATTTTAATTTCAATTAACACTAAAAAATATTCAAAAAGGCATAGATTGAGCATCGAAAATTAATAAAAAATGTAGACGATTCAATATGAAAATAAGTAAAATTAAAAAATAAAAACAAAAAATAAAGAAAAATATGTCCATACATAAATCACACAAATACACATAAAATAAGCCAAACAAATTATGATAGTCAAAAAAAATAAAATAAAATAAGCCAAAAAAATTATGATAGTCAAAAAAATAAAATAAACAAAAAAATATAAAAATCTAGCAATAATTTTTGTTATATTTCCAAAGCAAGCAAAATAAGCACAGGCGCCAAAATTGAAACATAAAACTTGGAAATTACACATTACTGAAAGTTTACCCAACATTAAATGTACAACCACCTAAAAACATATACATATGTAACACGTCAACATACACACATTTTATTGCACAATTTTTTTTATACTCATTTCGCTCATTGATTACATTTCGCTACAGCACATGACTTGCTGCTCACGCGTTTGCCAACAGCCTGTTCGCTGACAATTCACATATCTACAAACATATCTCACTCATACCAACAAGCTAGCGCTGTCTGTGTGCTCGCACTGCCTGCCTACCCCCAGCAACAACTTTTCGCCAACCTCAATGCTGGCCTGGCAGTCACTTAGTAGCGTCAGCCCATTATGCCGTTATATGCCATTTCGCCAAATTGCCGAAGCCGCAGCAAAGTCGAATTGAACTTAGAGCAGCGACTAACTGTGCCTACCCGGTCGCGATGGCTATACATACATATACTTATGTACGTTTAGTATAGGAAGAGGAGGCCTACAAAAGAATTTCTTTTCTTTTGCGTACGTCCACAGCGCAAAAGGAAAAGCGAAAAATTGCTGTTGCTATGCGGAAAAGACTTAAGTGTGTCGCTCGTTGTCGACGGTACATTAATAATATCATGCTTATTGCTGTTGTTCTTGTTGTGGTTGTTGTTGCCAATAAAAATTTCGGCAGTGCGCGCGCAAGTGTGTGTGCGTTTGTGTTTTGCTTGCAAATGTGCGTCTATTTGCTTTGTACGCGCTGGCGCTCGTTCGGTCTTCGCATAGCATCGTCGCCGCCTCTCGCCATATCAGCTGCGTACCGCCCGCCACGCCTTGCACCACACACGCAGCGTCTGGCTCCGCCGAGCGTTTTTGACTTGAGCATCAGCTGCGGTGGCGATAGGTGTATTGTTGTTGTTGTATTTGTGTATTGTTGTTGGATTTGTGTTGGCGCAGTTTTTCGTGATTTTTGTTTGGTTAACGTTACCCCACGCATAGTGCGGTGTGTGTTGCCGTAGCTTTGTTGTATTTTTAGGAAATCATTTTTTATTTTTTTTTTCTTAAATTAAAATTTTGTTTAGTAATTTGTGGCTTTTTACGGTGTGGTGGGTGCATTCTTTGGCTTTGCGGTTGCAATAAGTTTAGATATCTCTCAGTCGCATATGAGCATTTAAAGAAATTTTAGAAATTTTTGAGACTAAATTATTTTTATTTTTAATTTTTTTATTACCAATTATTTTTTAAGTTTTTATATATTTTTTAATATAATTTTTTTAAATTATTTTTTTTTGTTTTTATTTATATTATTTTGTAAATATTTGTTGTTGTTTATTTTAATTATATAACTTTTTAATTTTTTTTTTAATTTTATTTATTTTTTATTTAAATTTTATATTTTTCTTTAAATTTTTTTTTTTAATTTTATTTATTTTATTTTTTATTTAAATTTTTTTTTTAATTATTGTTATTATTATTTTTTTAAAATTACATTTCTTTTTTAATTTTTTTATTATTTCATGTTATTTATTAATTTTTGTGCTCCTTTTTTATAAAATTTTTTTCTCTTTACACAAACAAATTGAAACTTTTTATTGACCTGCCTGTTATGCAATAAAATTATTTGCCCTAAAATACTCTAATTGCTATTTTAGCGAAGGGAATTGTCATGTCCATTAACCCACTTGCCGCGACTTGGCCTCAGGCCTTGCCCTGCTCTTTTGCTGCTCTGATTTTTGACTTGTCTTTATGCTATGTCAAATCTAATTTAGTAAGGCTTTTTATTAGCTTTAGGCAGGCACTTGATGTTGTAACTTGCTTGCTCAATTTTGGCAGGGTCACACACGCCGCACGGCAACTGTAACTGCTTTGATGACACTATTTCCCGAGTAAAAACAAATTTTGTTTTTGTAGCACTACTTTTTCCCACATACAATTTTCGTAGCAGCGCTACTACCAAATTTTGTTGCTAGGCTAAGCGTTATGTGTGGCGCCACTATTATGTATGCCGTCAGCCAAACATTTTCATCACATCAATTTTTTCTTCAACTCCTCGCCGCTTTTTTGCTAAAATTTTTTCGCTATAAAAAGCTTTTCTGGGCCGTTCGCTTTTTTCGCCGCTAATCTCGTCGCAAAAGGCCAGTGAAACGGCCAAAGGTCGCGCGAGTTCAAATTTCAAACATTGTGACAGCGCCGAAAATAGCTAAGCGCATAATTATTTTTAGATTCTCTAGATATCTAGAGGGATGTTGGACACACTTTGACAGCAGCATGCTCTTTACATACATACATATGCTAATCACACGCCCACCTGCGTCAGCATATGGACCACGACGGTCGCCAGTGTCATTTGCTTCCTGAATTCTGATACCTTTCACCTACTCTCTCTAGCAGTTTATAAGCGTCTTTACATACGCACAAACCTTGTAATATGCACGTATTTAGGCATATGGGTAACCCTCTTTCAGCGTGACGGTGTACGTAACTCGTAACTCGTGTGGGCGGAGTAGGCGTACAATCTGTTTTATCTGCATGCACTGACAGCTGACGGCTTGACTTAACTTGGCTGCCACCTTGGCGTCCGTTGGTAGGTGGGTGGGTGATTGCTAGCACTAGCGCATTAGGCGCTTGGTGACATCATACTGCTTGTTGACGTCGGTAAATGTCGTTCGGGTGGCTCCACGGTTTATACTTTGACGTCTACTATGAGCGCCCAACGCTACGCTGCTGTTCAATATGTAAAGCGACACGTTGGCCCTAAAGCCATTGACATTTTACATTTAATGCTCAACACGCGTGTTGTATCCCAACTTTCTATGTTTGTATAGCGTCTATTAGTATTCTTCTAACGCTGAAATAGTTTTTATGCTCACTTAATGCGAGCACTCACATTGCTTGCGTGAGTGAGTGGGTGGCTGCTTGGCGCGTTGGCTACTGGCCTGCTGTCTCTACGCTGATTTGTGCTTCCGCACAGTTTTCCGAAACCTCTAACATATTGCTCCATTTCGCTGTGGTTATTCAATCGTTTTGTAAGCATGTTTCCACATAAATTTCAACGTCTTCCCTTCACTTTGCCAACGTGTATTTGCACATAAATTCTAAGCGCTATGCTTGCCGCTATACAAAGGGTGGCGTCAAACGTCTGTTATTGATTTATGGGAACGTGTTGTTCGATATATTTTCTAAGTTTGTGCTTTTTTCTCGCCATCAAATGAAACTCACTTGAGTGTGTAGGGTGTTTTCGCAAGCGCTTGGTGGTAACACCCCGCTTTTAAAAGCAATTTATTATATGATTTGTACGATGCTATCGTATATTTTGATAAATTGCGGCAAGACAATACTCTACCGCCGATACGCATAAGCTGATAGCATGAATGCGTTGGCAGCGATATATTGCTACATATGCTATATGGACTTGAGCAGCTTTTAATTAAACCGCGTTGGTAGCAATAGTGGTGTTTTTAGAAGCACTTTTTTCGTATATTCAGTTGTAATTTTCTCTACTTTCTTTCAAAGACATTTGTCTAACGATTTGCTTTACTTTTATTTCATTGCAGATGAAGAAATCGACGTTGTATCCGTTAGCGATAAGAAGTTCCCCACAAATCCTTCAGATCGTGATCGTCGCGCCATCGAACACAAAGTCGGCTTTCGATTCTCCACCGCGCGCATCGTCAAGAACCCCAACGGCATACGCACCATACCGCCACGTCGTCACGGCGCCTACACGCTACCCTGCTCGCCGGCCAGCAGTAGTCCCGTGAAATCCGTCGCCACCTCACGTTATCCCTCACCATCAGGCACACCCTATCACACCGCTACCTATGCCAATAAATATATGCAACAACAAGGTAATATAATTTCCGGTGAAAACCGCATTATCGCTGGTGATAAATCGCGTAAACGCCTCACTGTGCACGGCAGCAGTGTCAGCGCTGAGCTGACGCGCGACCTGGATTACACTTTGCCGCCCAGTAAGAAGCATCGCGGCAAGAAGTCGTCCTCCTCCAAGCATGCTGGTGGCCATCACAGCGCAGTGCATAATGCCAGCGGTAGTGACGCGATGCGTCGTCACTTCAGTCTTGACGAGAGCGCCGACACCATTGAAAAGCGTAATTTGCATAACGATATGGAGCGTCAACGGCGCATCGGTCTCAAGAATCTATTCGAAGAGCTGAAGAAGCAAATACCCAGCATCAAGGATAAGGAGCGCGCCCCCAAGGTGAATATATTGCGTGAGGCGGCCAAGTTGTGCGAGTCCTTGACACGCGAAAATCAGCAGCTTTGCGATACGAAAGAGTTGCTCAGGGAGCAGATGCATAAGCGGCAAGAGCATTTGGCGCGCTTACGCAACCTGATGCGCGATTGATAGCCGTTATGGGGCGTGCGGCCGCGCGTTGCCCAAGCGGCGGGCGGTGGCGGTGTGAAAGCTAAGGACGACGGTCAAGATATTGCGAGCGCAGCTGGCGGCGCGGTAGTTGAAATGTGTGCGCGGAAGTTGCAGCGACGGCGCTAGAAGCGCCACAAAGCACTCAGCTTTAGGCGCACGTCGTCTGTCATACAGTGTATGGAGGAGCAGTGGTAAAAAATTTGTAAAAATGTAAATAATCAAGCAAACTATAAATGTTAAATTGAGCGCGTGCCGCGCGCTGGCATAAGCAAACATGTAAGATTGTGAAAAAACACTTTTTTTTGTAAAATAACTGTTTTGCATATAGTAGATATATGATAGATACATGCAGGCGTGTGGAGACAAGCGCGCCGCGGCAGCATAGTTTGCGCGCGCAGGTCAATGCAGAGAGTTATTAGCGCGCTGTTTTTTTTTTTAAGAAAGTTGATATAGTTAATACTATTTTTTTTCTATTTTAAAATGTATAAAATTTTTGATGATTAGCATAATAATACACAGACCTTTACTATTAATATTTACTAAAAATACGATTATAACTGATTAATATTGATTGCTAATTGGTTTTGTTAAAGCGTAGACGATAAGTTGAAACACAAATTTGAAACATTGAACTCAGTAACAAAAACAAAAACAATTTGTTAAAGCAGGGTTTTTAGCATCTTAGCTACTTGTATATAATAATAACAACAACTACCACCCTTGTGAAGCTTGTAATAATTAAAATTGATTTGTTTTCTTAAACAAATGTACACATGTACATACTTATATACGTATCTAAACTAAATTTAATAACTACGGTTTACTTTGTGAAAAATGCAAGGATCTAGCAGGAGCCAGAGAGTGAGAGCGATAATTGTTTTGGAAAAAGTGCATTACTGTGCTCAAGCTTTGAGTTTACTCGAAAGAAAAAAAGTAAAATTCAGAAAAGCGTCTGTGCTCTCTTCGAAATAACGTTCGATGCTCTGCTCTAAAGCGGCTTTAAGCGTTGCATATAGTTTTAATAATTAAGTTTGCTTCCATTGCAATGCTTAGCGTATAGTGTTTTTTAATATAATTACATAAATTACTCTTATTACAATTACTATGTATATATACACACAGATACATATTTACTTACATTTATATACATTTTAAATTTTTGTGATATCATTTTTCTTAACCAAAACGAAAAACAACAACAAACAAAACTTAAAGTTAGAGAGAAAAACAACAAAAACAACCAACTAATGACATGATCAACTTGAGCATGAAGCAAAGAAATTATTAACTGGACAAAACGAAATTCACGCAAAAGGACGTGAATACAAGGAAGCATACATAAAAACAAATGCTTATATAAGTAAAAAACTAAGAAACCCAGAATTGCAACGAATGCGACTTGTAAGCAAAAAAAAAAAGAAGAAAAAAAAAAAACAAAAACAAAAATGAAGAACTATGTATTTGAATGAAGCACGATAAGCGTTTGATGAGCGTAACAAAACGGCAACAACAACAACAAAAACAAAAAAAACAAAGCGTACATTTAACAATTAGCAAAGAACGAATACAGCGGCGGCACTATAAATGGGGCAGCGGCGCTAGCGAGCAACGACTCCAGCGCCACTGTTTGCCTAGCCGCGCGCGCAAAAACAATTTCACTAACTTAATAATGAAGCAATGGAATTTGCATTGACAACAACTGTAGTAACAATGCAATTTGACTTCTTATTAAGGTAAATTGTAAACACACACACATACAAATGCATATAAACATGCAAAAATATGCATGTGTGTGTGTCTCTGCAGCATAACGGCATATGTAGCATGCATATGCCCCGATGTTGCAAGTAAATATAATTAGTCTTTTGTTTACATTGATTTCATTTGATTTAGGCTTCAATTGGCTGTAAAAGTATAATGTTAAAAATTACAAAAAACAAAATTTAAAAATTACAAAAACAAAAAATGTTGAAATTTATGCTAAACACAAATTTCCTAAACTACATGCATACTTTTTATGAATAACTATATACATATATATATAATTTTTTTTTTAACATACATACCTACGCATACAAACTAGAACGAACATTGTTAAACTACTACATACACTTAGTAAGTTAGCAAAAGAATTAAATATGAATAAAGCGCATTAATTAGCTACCTTTTTTAATGTTAAATAATTGATGAAAAACAAATCTTTCCTTTGATTTGGTGATTTTACGCAAAATCCCCACCACCAACACAGGCACTAATGCATACACTTATATATAATATATATTTCTTTTTTGTAGTCACGTAGTTGCTATAATTTAAGCAGTTGACGGTTATATGAATTATTTGCCTGAAAGTGAGTTCACATTTTTTTCTTTATTTTATTACAATTATTTCTTAATTACTCCTAAGTTTTAAGCTTTGCAGCATTAATATATATTTTTTTTATTATTACATATGTACATACATATATGTATAATAAAACTACATACGTTTAACCTTAAAATAAATGCTAGTATGCTACTTATGTACATAAATATGCATCTATATACAATAAACACATATGTATATATATAAATATATATGAATAACGAAACTATATATAAAAAAAATATATATATATATAAATACATATATATACATATTTACAAATACAAGTTGAGGCAGGCTGTTCGCAGGCGTTTTGTTTATTTTACATACATTTTTGTTGTGGGGTTCCAAGTGTGAGAGTAGAGTTTACGGTGCAGTCACTAAACAGCTGTTCAGCAGCTCCGCCGCTAATTGGTTGGGTTGGGTGTTAGTTACCTGTTCTCAACTGTTTAACTGTCGATTTAATTTTTACTAATAAGATTTATTTACTGCACATAAATGCATATATACATAAATATATTTTAAATATAGATATATACATATATATATATATTAATACTTATATATGGTATATACATTAATACATACTTATAATAAAAGCTATGAAATATGTACATATATATAGCGCGTTACCATATGTAAAGCTTGTTTGAATATGATATTAAAATTACTAATTATACATACATACATACATCCGGTGGAAAGCATATAAAGGTTAGCGCAGGCAGTGTGGCAACGGCAAGTAGTTATTGCAGTAGCTTCTGGCACATAAAATACTTTGTGTTAACGGAAAAAATATTAACTATTGACAACAGCTCAAAAATATTAATATTGACAACTCGAAAAAAGAAATACTTTTTTTTTATTTTGATTGCACTTAACATATTTTTTTGTTAGTTGTTTTTTCACTTTTGCATTTTTTATTGCTTTAATTTTGTTTTTTTTTTCACTTTTATATATTTTAAAATTTTTTTTTGCTTCTGTTTTTTTAATTTTTACTTTTATACTTTTTTCATTCCTTTTTCGATTTTTTTTAATTTTTTTCTTATGAATTTTCTTTTTAATTTTGAATTTTTTTAATTCTTAGTTTTTTATCTACTTTTGTTTATTTTTTTTAATTCAGTAGTTTTTTTTTAATTTAAAATATTGACTATTGATAACAAGCCCAGAAAAATTATATTTTTTAACATATTTTTAAATTAATATTTTTTCATTTTCTTTAATTTTTGATTTTTTTCACTCTTGTATTTTTATTTAATTTTTATTTTTTCAAATTTTTAATTTCTCTTTATAATTGTCTTATAATTTTTATTACATTTTATTTTTTTGTACTTTTTATTTTTTTTCTTTTTTAATTTTTTTCCTTTTTTTATTTAGAATTTTACTTTATTTTTTTCACTTTTTTTTTAATTTACCACTTTGGTCCCCTTTTTAATTTTGTTTTTACTTTTGTTTTTTTCTCGTTTGTCTGCCATATTTTTCCTCGATATTTTCGATCATTGATTTGTTCAAATAACAATAAAAACGTTGTTGCCACACGCTGCTGTGGCTTTAACACTGCAGGCTTTTGGATTGTGAATTTAAAGTCCACAAAATATGAAGTTTTTTCTAAATATATGTATATGCACACACACACACACATAAATAAATAAAATAACAAATAAAAGGCATGTAAATATCCACTAATATGAAATATATGAAATTTTGAAGTAAATAAATGCGTAACTATTTTTATGCTCACAGCAAATGCAACAACAAAGCTTGCATTTGCCACAATTTAGAACAAGAAAGCAGCGCAAATGTATAAAAATAGCAAAAAACAAGAAATCTCTTACAATGAAACGAAAAGCAAAGCAAAAACGAAAAAAAAACAACAGTAACTTCCGGTACAACAAGCAAAATACCCTTTTTTATATACAAACCAATAGACATAGATATAGAAATAGTTAAACAAAAGTAAAATATAAACACATACACACGCGAAAATGCAGTCTACACACACCAACACACACACACATAGCAAATTGAAAACGAAATTGTATTTTTCTACTAAACTAAGAACAATAGCAAATTTTTTTTCGCAAAAATGCAAACCTAAAATTAATGAAAATCAAATGAAACGAAACGTAATGAAGTTTGTACATGCATATACCGACATATTTACAATTTTTTATAAAAAAAAAATATATTTTTATTTTACTTTTTTTTTGTTATTTTTTTTTATTAAATTATAATTACAATATACATTTTTGTATATATATTACAATTTAAATATATTTAATTTCAAATTAAAAAACAAAACGCAAACTGTGAAATATTTACAAAGCAAATAACGGCAAATGAAATAAGCCAGCTCATACCCACACCAACACACACGCCTACATGCATACTTGTAGTTAGCCAACCATTAACTAATCTAAATATGTATGTATCTAAAATAACAGTAATAAAAAAGCAACTAAACACAAATCAGCAAAATTGTACGTGAAATCAAATACTTGTAGTGGTTTGCATTAATTTACGGTTATAAATGGCAAATGGGAGAGCAAGCAAAATCTGAAATCCTCGCATAAACTTTTCATATTTTTTTACACACCTGAAAAGTTTAGTTTTTATTTTTTTTTTAACTATATACAATACAAGCAGCAAATAAACAATATATAATACACTGTAAAAAATAGTAAAAGTAACATAAAAAAAAAAACAAAAAAAGAGTAAACGAAATTGTTGACACAAGCAAAAATAAAATTTAAAAAAATATATAAAATAAAAAATATGCAGAAAAACAAAAGCAAAAAACATATAAAGCAATTTGCGCTAGTGAATATTTTGAAAACGACATAAGTTGAAAATATACAATTTGAAATATGCAAAAGCAAAAGCAAAAATATATAAAAAATTAACTGTACATTGCAAACACAACACTGTTTGATAGGCATTTTAGTTGAATTATTTGCTGAAATTTCGCCACAATGAAATAAACCATAAACATATGAAATATTAAAGTAAAAAAAAAAACAGTAAAATTGAAAATGCAATAAAACCCAAACAATTTGACAATAAAATGCTTGTGCATATATATTTTTACTATTATTTTGCAAAACGCTAAAGCAAAAACAAAAAAAAAAAAAAATATAAGCAAAAAATTGTAACTTTTTCATTTCTCACAGTGCAACATTATACAATTTGGTTACGGCGGCGCGCATACGCAAACTCTCTAAATTCAGCTATTCAGCAATTTATCAGCACGACAAAATCAATTAATTTTGTTTAAAAATTTATTTAATTTTATGCATTTTGTCGCCATTTTTTCGTGATTGCGTTTCGCGACTGACCTACAAACTACAAATTCAAATACTTGTGTTCAAAAAACTCGCTCAGTTTGTGGTATATACAATGATGGACTTTAATTTTATTTTCAAAATATTGCTATATATATTTTTTATTGCTAAAAACGACATGTGAAACGTTTGTTTTTATTATTATTACTATTATTATTATTATTAGTTATCTATTGCTATAAATCTACTACGTTCGAACTATCTACATACATACATACATTATTATTATTATTATTTTTTAAATATATAATTAATTTCTTTTGTACTTGTTTGTAATTAGCTATTAAAGCGCTTTTTATCTAATATTTTTTTCTATTTGAATTCTAGTTGTATGTACAAAATTTTACTTAATTTGTAGGAGAAAAGCAAAAATATGAAAATGATTTGTGAAAATGCAAAAACAATGCAAGAAATCTGTAAATAAAACTGGACTTTTTTGAAGTTGATAGTAAACAAAAGCACAAAAATAAAAACAATTGGCATTATTATTTTGGAAAAGTAAAAATTTTGGGTTTTTAGATTTTCTTTACAGTGGTTGTCGCTCTTTGGTTGGTAGAATTTTTATTTCGATTTTGCTTTTACTTTGGTCGGCACTGTATTCAAATGCTCGTATTATTTGTTGTTGTAATTGATTTTATCACTGTGTGGCAACGTTGGAGTTTTATTGTAACGGTTGATTTTACATACTGTTGGCTTTGTTGGTGGAAATAAAATTAAGATTGTTGTTGTTGTAGCTACAGAAAACATGCCTGAAGTAATTTCGTGGAATGGTGCCGAGTTTTGACAGTTTATCCATGTTGACAAGTCGGAAAAAATCCCGAGTTTAGTCCGGTTACTTAGACCCAACTGTTGTGGGAATGGATTGAAATTAAGGTCGAGGGTGTTTTAGTGCCAAGAAAGTTGAGAAAGCACAAATTTATATATATATGTATATGGTCCCTATGATGAGTTCCAATCGATTTTCAAAATCTCACCGAAATGATTTTTATTTGGTTATTGTTGTAATGGCATTACAACTTTATTGGTTTTGGAGCACATTGGCGAGTTAACGTCAGTGGCTGATTAAAAATTGCAAATCCTTCCATTTGGTACCAAATATCATGGATAACGGAACTTTCACATAATCCTTAAACAAACAGTTGTGGGAACCACTGCCTGGCAGTTCATAACCAAATAAATCAGATACTGGTCCGATGCGTTTACATAGTAGAAGGAACTGTCGTCAAAGCACGTTGTGTGAGTCAGTAATTCCCTTCATGTTTCGGTTACAATGAACTAAATATTTAACTCACACTCGCCGAGCGGTTACCGTTAACTGGTTCGATAGTATCGCGTTAAAGAAAGTTGCTGTAAACGCAGATATTCGCAAAACTCTTTAAAAGATCAAAGGATTAGAAAATGTGAAAGATCGTCCCTATGGTAAGAACACATCACTTTCGTTAGTCGCTAGTACGAGTATTAGATGTTCCGTGGAACTACTGTGAAATGTTTAAAGAAATTGATAAGGTCGGAAGTTGTGAAGGGTAATCCATTTCGGAGTCCCCTACATTTTTAAAGAAAAACACGCAAAAACTTAAAATTTAAGGGGAAATGTTTATTATCATTCGAAGGATATGTTCTTTGACATTTTTTCTGAAGATTATTTCCTTCAAATGTTTGCCGCGTCCACGTCTCAGATGCTCCGTACGTTGATTACAATTTTCGATGGCCCAAAACATGAAATTATCTGTTCGCCGAAGTGTTCTCTAAGTAAATCCATTGATTGATGCGATGCATGGGAAGTAGCGCCGTTTTGTTGAAATCAAATGTCGCCGAGATCATGAGCATCAATTTAAGGCATCAACTAGTCGGGTATCATGGCGCGATAAGGGTCACCATTGATAGTTAGGTTTTCACCGGATCATTTTTGAAGAAATATGGACTGATGATTCCACTAACCCAAAAACCACACCAAACCGTTGTTTTTTTCTGGATGAAATGGCAGCTCTTGAATCTCTTCAGGTTGCTCTTCGTTCCGAATGCGGCGAATTTTGCTTGCTTACATACTCATTGAGCCGGAAATGGGCTTCATCGCTGAACAAAACTTGGCTCGAAAACGTCGGATCTTTTTTGAACTTTTCAAGAGCCCATAGAAGAAGATCGAGCAGCTTCAATTGTTGCACAAGCTGTATTTTGTATGCATTCAGTTTAAGATCTCGACGTAAAATGCGCCAAGTCGTTCCATACCTCAGTCCGAGTTGTGCGAATGGCGCCGAATCGACTCTCCATGGTGTTCGTGTACAGCCTCCGCTAAGGCTATTATATTTTCTTCACTGCGTGCTGGACGTGATGTATTTGGTCGATATTAATTCAATAATTCTCAAGATGTGTGATGGTGTTGCGAATAGTACGCTCAGTAGGTCGATTATGTTGTCCAAAAGTTGAGCAAAGCGCGCGAAACGCATTTTTTACAGAACGTGAATTTTCGTAGTAAAGTTGAGCGATTTCTAAACGTTGTTCAGGCGTAAGGCTTTCCTTACTGAAATGTCAAAAAATACTAAACAAACGCAACATGACAGCTCGACACGACTCACGCGCGATCTGTCAATAAAAGGCTATTGAGAAAGGTACCTTTCGACTTGGATCACCCGTTATATTTGCGAAATTTAATAAAGCTGACTATAAACTTGGCAATTACTAAAACGTATTCTAATTAAATTTCTACTAACGAAAATTTTCATATACATACATACTACATATGTACATATTCTGTGTGCAAATTTCTAAAAAAAAACATAAAACGCCATAATAATTATTTCAACGAAGTGTTCTAGTAAATTCATTTTTTCATTTTATAAATCATTACACTTTGTTGTTTTTGGCTAGCGCCATACAATCGTGTTATTGTTAGTATTGCTGTTTTCATAACTGTAGAATCGTTGTCATTGCACGCATACCAATGCGAATTAACAATAATAATAACA
Organism: Bactrocera tryoni; assembly: GCF_016617805.1. Lineage (NCBI taxonomy): Eukaryota > Metazoa > Arthropoda > Insecta > Diptera > Tephritidae > Bactrocera > Bactrocera tryoni. Next base: position 54,792,100 of record NC_052502.1, on the reverse strand, counting down.
ATAAACATTTAGGTGTTGTGCATTCGCGCCCAACGCGCGCCGCCGGCCGAACATCAATTACGCTGAAAAGACGGCCAGTCTACGGCGTGGCGGGGGACGGGCGAAGGTAGTGCGCTGATGAGGTTCGCGCGGAGTTAATTGCCGCACAAAGCATTGATACGCGCTGGCTCCATCAGCTGTGTAGCGCCGTGCATGATGCATAATCGCTCGCCTGATACTCGCGTCCGGCTCGCGTATGTATGTATGTAGTTGTTGGTGTTGTCATTTTCTCTGTGTTGTGGGGCGTACACGCCGGCCGGCCGGCAGCTTGGCAATTTATAGGTGAAGGTCAGTTGAGTTTATGTTTTTATTTATATCTACCTACATGCGCTTGTTTATCGATTTGCTTTTTCACTTTTTTTCTTCATGCATTATTCGCTTGCAATTGTTTTGCTTCACTTTTTCAGATACATATTTATATATGTATGTATGTATATACTCATGTACATATGTATGTATGTATTTATATATAGTTAGTAAGTATATTGCATATTCTTTTGTGCTTAATAATTTATTACACTTATCTAGGTACACAAGTAAGACTGTGTGTGTGCGAATGTGCGAAATAAATTGCAGTTTTTTGCCTTTCGTTTTCAGCGTTTAGCTGGCAGATGCTTTATACAAACGTACATATGTACATTATGTGCACATTTTTGAAGTGTATATGAGTATATTATATTATGTATGTATACACTTATATACTATTAGTAGTGGCTATACGATTTCGTTAAATATCTACTGATAACAAAGGTTTAGGAATATCCTACTAAAGTAGTTATAAAGGGTGATCCGCTTCAAGGTTCCCTAAAGAAAAAACACAGAAACTTCAAATTTAATGGAGATTGCTTGTTATCATTCGAAAGAAGATTCTTTGGCATTTATTTTCTGGAGATTGTCTCTTTCAAATGATGGCCACGGCTATGTCTCAGATGGATCATCGGATGAGTTCAATTTTTGGATGACTAGTTAAAGAATTTAGACTGGTTTTGCTACAAGGCCTGATTCGAACCGGGATTGTCCGCATAGACTTTAGACTTTCAATAACTTCTTCTTTCTAAATGGTGTAGACATATAGCCGAATTTCTTTTCATTGAGTGTGTTTTTTACGTGGCGCGTACTAAAACCCTGTGCACAACCCTGAGTAGGGATGTTCGCTTTCTAATTTTAGATCACCTTCCAACGGATATTTTTTGGCCCAGAAGATACTTGGTCAAAGACCGGAAGTCGTGAGCTACTTGCGTCATATGTAAAGGGGTCGTTTCTGGCCACTCTCAAGTGAATGGCGTTCAGAGAACTTTCTTCACTTGCGTGAACATATGGCTCCTTCTTAGGGATGTCCTACTATAGTCTAATTATTATATCATATAGGGGTGGTATGGTACTATAGTATATAATATTCACGGTGTACAACCTTTCTGTCGGTGTAAAAACATTCAAGAAATTCAAAAAACTGTCGTCCTCCAAATTGGCGATATTTTTAATTAATTTGGCACTCTCAATTGATTTCGAATATGTTTTGAATACAAAAGCTATCAAGTGGTCCCCTTAATTGGCAACAGTAAAATGAAATGATTTTTGCTGGCGTTTTCCGTAACTTTTCGAGAATATTGTTGGGAACATCGATCAATTCGATGTAAATGATTGCTTTGAACTCGTTAAAAATCTGAAATTTTTTGGGCTACATTACGTTTTTCACCAGAAATAACAGTGATGGAAGTCAAATCTGGTGATCAGACACTCAAGAACTCTTTGCTTATATTCAAAAGCACTGAACATCGGTTGGCAATATTTTCATGTTGATTTAATAGGCATGAAATTCATTTAATCAACTTATTTCGATTATTTATACAAAAATTATTGAAAATGTCTATACTAACATAAAATATGTTTGTCGGTACGTCTGTCTGTATATACTCAAACTTTCAGTATTTAAGCTATCGGTCTGAAGTTTTGCACACATTCTTTTCTCCGCAAGATCCTGCTCATTCGTCAGAAACGCCAATATCAGACCACTTTAGCATATACATATAGTGCATAGCTGTCATACAAACTGAACCAGGGGAAGTAGCTGCATGTATGGAACACTTTTGTATTTGACGAGCTCTTACTGTCCGAGCCAACGATGCAATCTCTTAAGATTTTTTTCTGATCTCACCAAAATATGTTATAGCTGCCATACCAACTGACCGATCAAAATCATGTTTTTGTATGGAAATCTTTTTATTTGAGAAAATAGCTTCACGGAATTTGGCATAAAATATTGCCCAAGTCAGCTATACAGTCTCTGGAAAGATTGTTCTGATCTGATCGCTAATCACATGGCTGTCATTCAAACCGAACAACGGGAAGTGGGCATTTGTATGGATAACTTTTTATTTAATGAGTTATCTTCACGTAATTTGGCAAGGGTTATTGTCAAAAGCAACAGAAAAATCGTCGAATAAATTGTTTACTTTGTAGTACTATACATAGAATAGAGCTGCCATATAAACTGATAGACCACAATTAAGTTCTTGTATGGAATCTTTTGCATTTATGAAGGGTATTAAAGCTGTGAAGTTATAGCGGCCGAGGACAAAGCTTTTTTTGACAATTTCATCTTTAATTAGGGATTTCTAGTTGCAGAGAGTATATTTTTCAACTTTAGAGAGAGTTTTCAAATTAACTATAGATACATGTTTTCATTAATATTTCTTCCAATTCTGTCCCAGTTGAGTTCTCAATGATGACGGTTCTACATTTTAGGAGTTTTTGCGTAAACTCATTTTTGATGTATTCCAACAAGTTGGGAGTCCCCTGATAAATATTATAAAAAACTTTATAAATAAAAATTTTCGAAATTGAACAAATACATTTTTTTAACTTCCCGCAAATTTTTTGAAAATTACTACACCATAACACCTTTTTCGATTTTCACATATTTACATGAACAGCCTTCCAGCCTATTTCCTTCGTCTATAACCGCGTAAGCCATGTCCACGCCGAAAAGGAGAGCCTTCCAGCTGCGGAATCGCTATTCGAAAAAGAGTTTATTTTCGCAAATCCATGCATTGTTTACGACCATTTTGAATATGAGTTAACCTCATGAGTGGTAATTTTCGAAAAAAAAAATGTATTCATAGAAGCAACTAGAGGTTAGGTAGTAATGAAGGATTTCTGTCTTTACGTATTAGTGCCCTTCGGTAGCAAATTTCAGAATCAGTTGAACTGAAGTATGAAAATATTGTTTAGAAGCATTATATGAATTTAAACTTAGTAGAGATTTTGTATTTTCCACCTAATTTAAAAAGTTTTGTTGAAAATGATTCAAAAGGATCGTAGAGAATAACATTTAAAATGAGTAAAACCATAGGCTCAGCTTTTGGCTGCAATATCTTACAGGCAATGCTTTAGATCGCTTCACATTACAGACCTTCAACCACAGACCAGTTATATACATACATTAATTATATTGTCCGCTAGTCGAAGTAAAATAATAATCGAAAATTCGGTTTGAATCCAAGTGAGATCAAAGCACAAAAGAGTTTGAAGAAGAGTATATGAACATTGGATACAGAGACACTGTGCGAGAAATGTAATATGATAATTGAAGATTGGGTAGCAGAAAAAGTTGTGTTCTTTTGGTGGCTACTCTATAAAGAAGAAGATGTAAGAGAAAAATGTATTCTAAATCTTGAGGATGTTCGTCATAGTTCGATGGTGTATTTGAAATTAGTTTATTTGTTAAGCAATTTTGTATTTTTTTACATTCTGTTTTATTTTTATTCCTATACAATGCTTAATTTATTACTCAAAAATTTTTATATAAATAAAAGAAGGCAATACGTTGAAAAAAGCATTTGAAAAGAATATGATCTGTGTTTACTATACTTTTTATATACACACATACATATAACAATTTTATTGCTTTTCGCTCACAATGAGAAAACATGTAAAAAATCTGCCACTCAATATTTTCGACTCAAAATTCTAGTAATAAATTTAATAAAAATTTTAAGCCACCCTAATGTTGACAATTAATTGCTTATTCTCCAGTTAAAAAAAAAATTATGTTAAAAATTAATTGCTTAAACCATTTTGATTTCGTTTTGTTAAAATAGAAAAAAAAACAATAAAAGCAAAATTGTGTTTGGTGAACTTTAATAGAATGAAAACAGAGAGTACAAATAGCATTAAAGCAACTAAATGAAAATAGAAAGCACTGAAATTAGTATACATCAACAAATAAAACGTTCAGAATGAATATTAAAAAAAAAAACATTATTAAAAAGCAAAGAAAGAAAAAATTTTGCATTAAAAAATGCGTTAAAAACATAACCTTAACTATTAAAGCATAACCTAAATTGTAAACAAAAACGAAACATGAACATAAGCACATACACACATACATACAAGCGTTTTATATATTATTCTAGCAATGTGCGAAACAAAAATTCAAACGAATATTAAATGTATTTGAAAACAAGCACATAGCCCTTAAGGACTGCAAATAATGACCGGAAGCCGGACTTCTTTGAAATAACAAAACACGAAACTAATTAAGAAAAACTAAAATGTGAAAACAATTGCTTTTTTGAAAATTTGTATACAAGATGAACTTCTGCAGGAATTGAAAATTTTTGAAAATACATACATACTTAAATATACATATAAATACATAGGAGCACATATACATGTATATAAATAGGTCTCAACCAAATTTAAATGTGCGATCCAATAAGTGAACATTACTTTATTTCATTCTAGACGTTCTAACAATTTTTAAACCTTTTTATAAATTGTAAGAGCCAATCAGAGATTAATTAAAAGTTTTAAAGTTTCCAGGATGATGGGGCGGTGAGGCCCCACACAATAAAGAAGTTGCTCCGCACGGAGCAGAGAGGTGGGAAAGAACGGCATTGCCTGCAGGTAGCGCTCTATACAGGGAACTGTAGGCTCAGGAAGCACTTGTCCAACAAGGGCATAGCCTCTTGCACAAACCGCACGTTTTCCAAAAGGAAACTCCAGAACACCTGATTCTAGATTACCTAGTAATTTGTAGAAGCAGGCTCAAGGCCCTAGGTTCTATCACCGTGATCAGGGATTACATCACCTCAGTCGCGCCCAATAAGCTCCTGGAATTATTGAGAGCACTGGGCCTTTCTGAACATTTGTGTTATAGGAGAGGACAGAATAGACCATAGGTCGTAGTGCAAAACCTCAATTATTTTCTATCAAGGTCAAATGTATGATAAATGAAGAGCCGTGCTGATTAGAAGCCGTTTGCATAACTAAATGTTTACGAGAAAAATATTCCAAGATCGGGAAACTTTTTTTGAAATGTCTCAACGACCGCAACACCAGTTGAAGACTTAAAATATCTATCGGCTAATATCTATTCCAGCCGTTTCACCGGGTACGTAGCAAGTATGGCAACATACTTACATAGTATATGCTTCAACTTTAGTCTGGCGAAAGCTGAACAATGGAGAAGAAAGTATCTAGAAATTTCCAGCTCCTCTTCCTCCCTGGAACTCTGATAATTTGCATCCTCCAAAATCTTTATTCGCACCGCAAGAAAATGGGACAGTGGACAGTTAGGACACCTAAAATTGCGGCTTTGTGAACCTTGCTCAGAGCGAGTAGTTTAATGGGTCTCTTTGATCCAGAAAGATTTCGCAAGTCCACAAGTGATGGTGCTGGCGAAAGCTTGTTGTGCTCACGCGAGGTTAATAGATCCAACGTCCGAAAACATGTACACCGCGAAACAACTTCTCGTTCCAATCCTGTTGGGATTTTGGGTAAGGGTATAATGCAAAAGCTGGCTATGTCTACGTGTGCTATATTTAAAATGGTATTGTGTGTCGTTGTTGGTGTTGCAGTAGTGTACCACTGATGCCACCAGACAAATACACCATATTTGTTTTACAAAGTTTTCGTTAGAAGAAAGTGAAAAGCTTTTGGCGAGAGACCAATAATGATAGCTCCGTTACAACAATATAATGCGTTCCTCATCCTCTCCTCAACACTGGGTTTCCATGAAAGATTTTTATCGAGTATGAGGCCCAAGCACTTCACCATTTCGATAGGGTGAAGAGAGCACGCCATCCGGGATTTTATATCTTTAACTCTCCGAGAGTTAAACAAGTCAGAGGTAGATACTTGGGACACTCTCACAAAAATTGACATAATTGAGTCAATACACCTGATGTTGTCATCCCTTTGGTAGATCCATTTCTTGATATTATTGGATCGTGAATGGTTCATCCCAATGATGTATTGATCATATGCTCTGTGGTTTGAGGCACGGCTTTGCTGGACGATTGATATGTTATGACATTAACTTCATCCTTACCATTAATAATGCATATACATATACATATGTATATCAACGACCTCTTGCCAGCTTAAGATTTTTCTGGATGCAAGAGAGTCTGAGGAGTAGTTTTAAGCATGCTTTCACTCCAAAACTTTTAAGTAGATAGCGGTAACCAGGGATGATTTTTTTAATATTCTGACTGGCTCTTATTGAAGTAGGATTGTTTATTAACTATAAACTATAAACAACTCTTTTATTTACTAAATTTTTAATTTTTCTAAAAGACTACTTAAATTTTGAAAATCATTGTTGAGTGTAAAAATATAAATCATCATTATAATTCACCTAAACTTTTATGTAAATTGTATATACCCATAAAAATATGCATTTACTATATACATATATACATATAATTATAGTCATACATTAGGTTTAGAGGTTTTCCTAACAACAAATTGCTGGTGCATTAAAATCCGAGTGAGGCTATGAATAGGAAAGTTTGAGCTTATTAAAAAAATCTCAATAGTAATGAAATTCAAAATAGAAATAATAAAATAAATTATAGAATATATAGGATATGAACAAATTAACACGGAAAGTGCGAGAAGTGCCATTGACGGGTAAGAAGTGGTAAATTTTCTAGAGGATTTTTCACTAAAATTAATTTGAGTTTTTAATCTAGATAAAATATGTATGTTCGCCACTATATCGTATAATACTTGTAAAATGGTTAAGCTTCTTATATTTATTTAACGATAGTTCATCTTTGCTGATTTCAAATCTTCATCTCCCAACTAAGTTAAATGTTTAGATTTAGAAACATTTCAAAATTTTTTTATACATTTTAATACGGGAGAAACTTGATTCTAAATTCCTGTTGTCAATACTGGAAGTATCCCTGCGACTCATTTGTTCATAATGAGGAGCAATATGAGGGCGGATTGAAAAATTATTTCATAACAGTTGGAGTATAAGTTTTGAGCGAGAAATACATAAGAACACTACCTCCCAAGAGCATGGATTATTCTAGTCTTTAAATAGGCCTCTGAAGACCGGTTTCATTATCAAGACACTACATCTCAAGAGCATGGATTATTCTAGTCTTTAAATAGGCCTCTGAAGACCGGTTTCATTATCAAGACACACATCCCAAGAGCATGGATTATTTTAGTCTTTAAATAGATCTCTGTAGATCGGATCCATTATCAAGTTAGTGTTAAATATGCATTTGCCTGATATTACGACGGTGTTTAGACAAGCAACACCAAATTGCAATCAACCTAAACAAAGCATTATGGCTTCCGTTGTTTTAATCCCAATTCTTGGTTGGAGGCAGTTTTAGAGTGTGGGAAAGAGTTTTGAAGAGCATATGTTTATAGCTCCATCGGGACAAATACATATATCTTAGCACCTTATGATCTGTTTCAAACAGTCATCGGATATTTGGAGAACATTTTAGAACGAGATCTTATGCTATGCACTCTCGTAGAGAACTCTTATAATGAGATTAGGAAGATGGTTGCTAAAATAAAAAAAAATAAAAATATGGCGAACATAGACAATATTTACTATAGCAAATCGATATTAATTCTTCAAAAACTTTGTATTTTCTAACTTTCAATTTCCGATTTTCGAATTTCAAATTTTCATTTTTGGATTTTCGAATTTTTAATTTTCGAATTTATTTCTTTAATATTTACAATAACAAACCGATATTAGTTCTTCAAAAACTTTTTATTTTTAATTTTCGAATTTTAAAATTTTCGATTTCGGAATTTTAATTTTTCGAATTTCGAAATTTCATTTTTGGATTTTCGAATTTATTTCTTTAATATTTACAATAACAAACCGATATTAGTTCTTCAAAAACTTTTTATTTTTAATTTTCGAATTTTAAAATTTTCGATTTTTGAATTTTAATTTTTCGAATTTCGAAATTTCATTTTTGGATTTTCGAATTTATTTCTTTAATATTTACAATAACAAACCAATATTAGTTCTTCAAAAACTTTCTATTTGCAATTTTCGAATGTTAAAATTTTCGATTTTTGAATTTTAATTTTTCGAATTTAAAATTTAATTTTTTTACTTCTTCCTTGGTTATTATATCACGTTTCTTAAATATATTGAAATTGAAAATAATGAATTAGTTATAGAGATTATATATGGAAACCCATATAATTCTACTAGTATATACATACATATATGTACATAATTATTTACATGCATATATATTTTCAGATAAACGCTGAACTAGAACTTATTTCGTACAACGATTTGACGCTCGTTAGTTCCTTATCTCCTCTTTATGCAATAATTTATGAGCTTCTCATTAAATTAAGTTGTTTCTATTTATATAAATATAGTTACACACATAGATACATACATATGCATAATATGTACATATATGTGTATACAAAATTTCGTTGATACTGTTGCCATTTGGCGTTGATAAATATGAGTTAAGATAAAGATAAAAGTAATATATAGTATGTGAAACTTTCTTAATTAGTTTGGCGGAAAGTTATTTTTGCATTGTTTTTGATGAGTTTTCTTTCGGAAAGCGTTAGATATGGAAAAGTTGCTTGGTTTCGAATTCTAAATTCAACGCGTAATTTATTACAACGCATAAATATGGAATATGAAAATGTGTAATTTTTATGCATAATAAATGATTATTAGATATATAAATAAGTAACAACAAAAAGCGATTGCTAAAGAAATATGAAAACATTTTATGGAAAAGAGATATGAAAGTTTGGTTGAAAATATTGAAGAAATAAAGAAATGGAAAACCGTGAAAGATTTGGTGGTTTTATTGGCTTTGGTAGGTAGGGATTTAATAACGCAAGCTGAAAAGACATACATACATATGTATTTTTGTAGAAATTTACATATATGTAATACTTTGTACTTAGTTCATTTTTCAACGCAAAGAAGCGCCTTCTCTACATTTCTTAATAATTAATTTCAGATTTGCCGGTTTTGTATCGAATTAGGTGATATGTTAGAGCTAAGCCGACTTTTTATAAAGTTTATACAGTTCATCGCAATGTAAAGAGCAATAAATGATGATGATGAGATTTGTAAATGATTTTTTTCGAAAGAAGAGCGCTTTACTTCTGAATTCTTAACCCAGTAGAAAGGAGCATGATAATCAGCAAGTCACAAACAAGTCGTGAGTAATGTACTCTACTATTATATCAAAAAAATTAATTCAAGATGTGCTGAAAAGTCCATGAGTCGTCCATCAATGAATTAACGCACCTTTAAATGATCTGGCTGTATTTTAAAACATATTCTCCGTCTAGAGTAATGTATTTAATAATGTAATCAAATTGAACGGTGAATTTTGTCTATTTCATTTCCTTCAAAGTAATCCCTTCCGCTACAATACACTTATGCCAGCGAATTTTTCAGTCATCATAGCACTAGGAAAAATCCTTCGCCGTGATAGCCAACAGAGCCTTCTTCGATTCAGCTTTTATATCCACAATTGAGTCAAAACGGTGTCCTCGGAGTGGTCAAGTGACTTTGCTGAATGACCAGAAGTTACACGAAGGTAGATCAGGCGAATGCAGTGGTTAAGGTACGATATTATTTGAAAATGTGGCGAAATGATTACGTATAACCAATGCAGTAAGAGACGGTGCATTATCGCACTTCCTTGTTCAATAAATTCAGACAGAGAAAAAATCGAAGAATTCACTTTTAGAGCCTTACAAAACGACGCGTATCTCAAATACAAATGAATATTTTGACGTGAAATTTAGCACAGACGCCACTAATAGTACTATTAACTTACAGAAAAAAAATACCGATTAGAAAAACACGCGAAGTATAAATTAAAATTCACCTTTCAATTTGATCACAGTAGTATATCATATGAAAAGGTCCTCGAATAATTCGTTACAGGTTCAATAGTGTGAAGCGTAAACACCTTCAAAACATAATCTATTTCAGTCTTGACCGCCTCATTTAGCTGAAATTTTTTTACAGCGAGTCACTGACTTGGCGAATATGATAGATTCGAGACTAGTTCATAGTTCTTTCAACCTATTGTTTGTATCACAATCTGCCATGAATAGTTGAGGCTTTAGTTTCTCGTAACCTGTTCTATAGACCGGTCTGTCTTTACTATCTATTACTCAGATATTTATTTTTATTGGGACTTGAACTGTTAGGGGGGAAACATTCATTCGTTTAAAGAACTGGAAACTTTCTTCCTTTGACCAACTGAATTTCGTGTAAAACAAAGCACTTTTCGGGTACTTGGTGACCCCATACCCGATCGAATCTTTATTCATTTATAATTCTTTGTAGCTATTTGCGAAGATGGCTTATGGAGGAAGGAATATAATCATGAGCTACAGACTTTGTGTAAAAGCACCGCGATATTATGCAAAAAAAAAAAGAAGAGATTAAACGGGCTACGGCGCGCTGACCATATTCTACACTCTGACGAAAATTATTTTCTCAAGCAAATTCTCTTCGACAGATGTAGAGGCAGACTAACGTTTGCATAAATTGGTGTGTACGAGGATGCTGAAGCGCTGGAGCAACGATGCTAGCGAACATAAGTAAGGGACAGAAATAATGAGGAAATTAATTAGCAGAAAGCGAAGACTCGCACCGCGTTGTGGAGCTAATGATGAATACAAAAGGGGAGCCTCGCGAGAAGCAGTGCTAAGTTGTCGAGAGTTTTTCTAGCATAATATCTAAAACCATACCAAACCTCATAAGATTATCAATTTGTCATACAAAATAACCAAGCCCACCAAAACAAAGAGAATGTCGCAGGTGAAAAGTGTGATATTTCCAAACGAGTATGGACGTATTTAGAATTCTACGCGGCGAAAAGGTTTCGGACATTCAAGAATGGTTGATGGTTCAATTCTTCTCATAAAAATTTTGGTAAATAATATTCTACTTAAGGTAGAAATGTTCGAGCTGCAGAGTTGAGGAGAGAAGGTACAATCTTCTACAAGAGTGTAAAATCGCTGGCATACGCCGCTCAATATCATTGGCCTTAACAACCGCGCCGTTAGTCCTGCTTTCTTCATGTTGGTCGCAGAAAATTTCGTCTATCATGGAGCCAGAACTAACACCATCAACAATGCCAGCCTCGAAATTCAACGCAGAATAACTCTTGCCAACAGGTGCTTCGGACTGAATAAAAAATTAATAAGTAAAATTTACTCCAGAGGAAGAGAAGACCTCGACTCCGTTGGAAGGACCAAGTGGAGAAGGACCTGGCTTCGCTTGGAATATCCAATTGGCGCCACGCAGCGAAAAGTAGAAACGACTGACGCGCTGTTGTTAACTCGGCTATAATCGCGTAAGCGGAGAATGCACTCGTACATATATATGTATATATATTGATATATCATATATACATAAATGCGTAACCATAAAGTAAACTCAACCCAAACTCTACTCCTATATACCACAAACATTGTGGAACACACAAAAAGCCAAACGAAATATTTCCGTATTGATCTCAGAAGATTTGTTTTATTCCGCTTTTTAAGCAAATCCAGCCTAGGATAAGAATAGATATGTGAAAACAGTTATTTGCTTGCTAATACTCAGATGTATTTACATTTGTAAGTGTAGTATTGCATTTAGGTTTACTTTGCTGACAGCTGCTTAACGCTCGAACGATATCCTTAGACAGCACTCATCCCAGCGGAGAGATAAGGTTTCGAGAAAGTACTTAAAAACATGTGTAAGTACTTAAATGTATATTTGTACATATGTATGCATTTGTATGTGTGTGTGCGCGGCGTAGTGGCACTCCAGGTACTACCTGTTTTGTGAGCATGTCCAGCTCAGATGAGCTCCTGCTGTTTAATGGTTTTACAGAAATGAAACGCTTAGCAATTTGTGACAACTGTACGCTATGCTAAACAAATAACCACTTGAGAGGTAGGTGCCTACCTCATTATATACATATATGTATATGTATGTATGTACACATATATACATAAATACAGTATTTAATTTTCATAAAAATTTCCATTACAAAGGTATTGCGTCCTAATGAATTTGCAATTGTGTAAAATTATAGATGTAATATTAAATATTCATACGTAGGTATGTTTGTGTATGTACATATGTGTCTGCAGTGTAATCTGGTTCATCATGCTTGCCACAAAGTCTGCAACAGACACCTGGTTTGCACGGTAGGTAATATGGGGTTGTTTGCGACTGCACACACTCATTTGTATACATACGGACGTATTGTCTATGTCGATTTGCAAATTTCCGAAATTATAAATGTATTCATATGTATGTATGTTTGTCTGTGTGTATGTACGAAGGCAGAGTATTGTTGTGTTTTTCGCAAACGTCTTCAGGTTCCCATTTCATTTGTTGTACTTCCAAGAATTATCAAAAAAAAAATAATGCTCAAAGGAAGTGTAGTAAACTCCTTTCAATTGCTCCAGCAGTCATGCGATGCTCAGAGATACAGAAACCCTGCAGGAAAATGTATGTAGTCAAACGTTTTTGAAGGCATACTAAGCTGAAGTTACGACAGATTTCGAAATTTGGATGGAGCAGGCAACAATCGTATTCTTTCTCGAATATTCTTAAGATTTGTTCTTCAACGATTTTAGTGGGTTCCAAGAAACGTGAAGTAGCAATAATTGGTAAACAGCTTGTGAAACGATATATGAGATTAAATGACAGGGATAATTTTCTAAGTCTGGATTCGGAAAGTGAGATGCATGCATATTTAAATAGAAATTTTTCTATCATTGTTTACAATATTTTTATTGAGAATTTCGAGCTCATGTGACAAACGATTTGCAAAGAACTACAAAAATGTTTTATGAGTAATCTCAAGCGATCTTGATCAACTTCATAGTACTGTCTTTCAACATGAGTTTGTGGATGCTTTAACCTTTTCGTCCGAAACCTTCATTTTTTCTTACAGAAGTAGTAGTCTATATAGTTAAAATGATGTTAAGGGGTTACATGGGTTTACAGGAATCAAGAAGTCGAATTTTTTGCCTTATTCAATTCGATAGCACCTCTTGAATATTGTAACAAATTTTCAAGTTGATCCGAGTAATAGTTTTGGAGATAAAGCCTTGAGAACCTGTGCGCTTGAGGCTAGTTGGGCTAAGTGCGACGTATTTAAACGCGTTTTTCTTGAAACTGTGTTTTTGAAAACGGTTGACAAGATTTTTTAAGAACTATTCAAGCGATCTTCATGAAATTTTACACAATCTTTGAAATACAATTCTTAAAGACTTGGACGAAGGATTTTTTTGATTAAAACTATTTAGAAAAAAATGTTCCGAAATTTTTGCCAAAAATCCAATTTTCAGTTCTTTTTTCTTCGTCCAATATAAGTTTCGCACCACGTTTACTTTTGTTGCGTATCATCAGAGACTCCGTGCAGTGCGTACCGAAGATGCTATTGTTGAGTGGTGGAAAGCATCCAAAAAGACTCGAATGAGTCCAACCGGCTTCGCGCGCAACATTTGGGGCTATGCCTGTCCGCTTTATGGAAGACCTTGTGGAAGGATCTTTATTTGCGGGCTTACAACATCAAACTCGTGTAAGAATTGAAGCTGAACGACCATCAAGGATAGACCTTAAACGAGATGGCTACCGAACCCAATTTTCACAAGAAAATTTTGCTTAGTGATGAAGCTCACTTGTGATTCAATGGATACGTTAATAAACAAAATTGTCAAAATTGGAGGGATGATAATCCACATTAGCCTTTGCTGAGACACCGTTACATCCTCAAACGGTCACTGCTTGATCTCTCTATGAGCAGAGATAATCATTGGGGCTCAATAATTAATCTATCTATAATGTGAGAGTCAATCGGAAACGCTATAAAGCCAAGATTAACCACTATTTGTGTCTGAATTAGAGGATTCTGATGTGGAGGACCTTTGCTACCAATAGAACGGCGCTATCTCGCGTTATGAGTCTTGGCGTGGCCTAAAATGTCGTGCAATTTTTCAACGTTGCAAAGTTTGTGGGGTTATGTGAAGGCGCTTGTTTGCGCAGATAACCCCGAGACGATAGATGTCTTGGCAGATTATAATGTATTCGGTGCGTTATTGCAGACATTTGCCTCCAATTTTTGCAAAATGTGGTCGACAATTCTGACGCTCGGTTAGAAATTATTCGAGCCAGCCGGGGCGGTCACTTGCGTGAAATCATTTCCAAAACATAATAGCGAACCCTAATAAAGCTCAGTTCTTGGTAAAAATTTTAATTATATGCGCTTTATATCTTCACGAAAACTACATGTCTCACGTCTTTTAATAGTTTAAGTATATCTCTCCGATGCAATTTCTTTTCTGAGTATTCCAGCAGGGCACATAAAAAATGTTGTTTACTTTTGTGATAAGTGCACATGAATGTTCGTACTGTTTTGTTATCTGCGACTGCGCACTGCATTTACCTAAATTTGCTTACTTTTGTTTTCCGAAATGATACCGATTCTCTTTGTTTTGTACAATACCTATGTTAGCCGAATTTATTTTACTTTTGTGCCGAAATTCGCTTTTGTTGTAATGCCTACCTGTCCTTGTGGTCCATTGGCCTGTCTGTCCGCGTCGCAAATCTTCTTTACCTTTGTTTGTTATTTCAACAAATGCAACAGACAAACATCCTGTTTCAAATGATGCACAAAATCCTGTGTGTTTCGAGGTCCTTTTCGCAAATCACAGTGGGAATTAGAGGCGAGCAATAAATGGAAAGTAATTTACTGCTAACGAAATAATGCTGTACAGCATAAATGCACTTAAGCCGTTAGGTCGTTGGTAATTTCGGTACAGTTTGCTAAGAAATTACGAGAATACTGCGGCATAAGCAACTCTGCTATCAGTTATGCAAAAAAATGCCACGGTTTGTTGTTTGTTCATTGTCGACAGCCTTCTCGGTCCTTATTGCAGTACTCGAGACGATCTTATGCTATATTTTATGGTTATCAAAGTAAATGATGAGATCGACGGCTTAGTAAGGTCTTGGCAGGCATCTCGACCCCTTTTCGCATTCTATTTATTATTCCTTCGAAGGATAGCACTCGGCAGGACACTGCAAAGATCTTTTCAGGCAACAGGCGAGATACAAGTAACTTGTATTATGGTAGTTATTTGAGCTTTGAATATACTTGAGTGTGATTTTCAGTGGAAATTTTATTTGGTCCATGATTTTCTGAATTATTAATAGCACTTAATATACCACATATCCCATAGATTCTTAATCTGGGGCATTTGGATTGCAAGAGATTTCATTTGTTATTTGTGAAAGTTCATTATAGATACTAAATAAGGTTTCTCGAACTCACTGCGCAAAAATGTACCACAATTTTCAACCGCCTGAAAACCCGTTGAATGCGAGAAGTTAATTCGAAAGATTGACAACACTTTTTTAAAAAAAATTTAGTTCAGGACGAAAATTACGATCGAGCCCAAGGTTTAATTGCAGCGGAATGAAATGTTTTTATGTTATCCTATCGAATTGACAGGCCTTCTCCGGAAATTATCGCAAATGGTGAATTGGATCAAACTCAGGTCGTTGTTAATGTTTCTATAGCGGCATAAACTAATTTTTCAGTATTGAGTAAATGAGAATTGAGAGCTCTACGTCAGAGATAAATGTGAACGGATAAAACACAGCTCTTCTGAATGATAATGTGCACCTCTTATTAGTTTTTATGCCTTTCGTAACTCAGCTGTTGGCCACTATTGAGAGAGAGACTGCGCCTTACGCTAGCCTATATCCCTGAACCATGGAGGATCGCGAAAGTGATCTTTATACCGAATGTAGGAAGGAAGGATTATCCACTGGCTAAATCCTTCAGGCCAATTTGTCTAACTATGTAATCCGCTGTCCAGGATATGCGGACGACATTATTACCATAGCCAGAGGAAAATTTGAGGACATTCTCTGCGACATCGTACAAAGGGGACTGGGGCTAGCCAAGGGATGGTGCAGAGGGGTTGAACTGACCATCAACCCCTCCAAGATGACCATCGCCCGTTGTTGGTCTGATCATGGTCAAAGCTACGAAAGCACTTATGTTATGCAATCGTCTCGCTGGTAGAGCCTGGGGCTGCAAGCCAAGGATTGTCAGGCGGTTCTACACCATGATCGTGCTATAATCATGTACGGGGCGGTGGTCTGGGCCTCAAAAGCTTCGCAGACTTCGGTAGGACTCCAACTATCGAAGCCGCAATGACTCGAATGTATCTGCAGCAATTTAAGCCATATTCGAATTCACACCACTTCATCTAGTGATCGGTCAGGCAGTCAAGCACACACTGCTACACTGACTGCAGAAGGGTGTGACAGAGGTAAAGTAATCTATTCCCAGCGGATGAAAGAGTTAAGAAGTACAAAACCATTGGCCCTTCTCTCAAGGACAGCATTGCCAGAAGGGTTAACTTCACCAAGAAGTTCAAGGTTACCCTTGGCAGCAAGGAAGTTTTCCGAGCATTTTTCAGGCAGTAGTCTTTGCCATAAGTCGGTGCATAGCGGTAAACCTCCAACGCAACTATCGCATATTTAACGCTAGTAAAGCGGCAATTAAAGCAATCTCATACTATGAAATCAAATCGTTACTGGAGCGGGAGTGGAGAGGACGGCTGATTAACCTAGGGGGGCGTAATTAAATGCACCTCATCTGGGTTCCCGGTCACAAAAGTTTAGCCGGGAACGAATCGGCTGATGAGCATGCCCGCTCCGCAGCATCCACTTACATGGTGGCACCTAAACCCTTCACTGGGATGGGTCACCAAGATGGCAAATTGCAAGACATTTCTGACATTCTTTTCAATGGCTAAGGAATTATTACTTCGAGTAGACTTTGAATGCCGTGAACGTTGAAATGTTTTAGATTATTTTACTTATGGAATTTTACTCAGAACATTACAAGTTATATATTTTCAGATATAAATATTGTGCAGACGATATCTTCTCTATGATCTTTGTATAACAGGTTCGCAAATTCGATTGCAGAGGTCTAAAAGTTTTTAAATTCGTCGTCGAGGCTTAACTGAATCTATCATAGAAAATACCTTTTAATAACCAATGTGTATGCAAATTTTTCTTGGAAGTCAAGCGTTAAAAGCAAGCTGTGCTACAAATCCCCTCCTCTAGGAAAAATAATAAGAAGTGCCAAAAGCTGCAGTGAGCTTCCAACAGTATTTATAGACTCCATAGAGTAATAAAGTAAGGTGACTTAGTGAATTAAAGCTAATTAAATTTGCACCCCTATCGACTGCTTTTGACTGCAAACAGGTGGAACGAATTGCTTTAAGAAGTCTACAAAAAAAGAAGTGGAGTACAGAAGCTAGCAAATGGCGATAAACGAGCCAGCAGTGTGGTCGTGGGGATAGCAGAAGCCGGTAAAGGGTGCTGAAGCGATTAATTTACACTTTGCCATCAACATATCAAATTATGGCAACAGGTAAGCAGTTGTGAGGCAGCAAAATGCAAAACAAAGCGATAAAATTGAAAAGAAAAACAGGGAAAACAGCTTGCGGCGAAGTGCATACTCGCATAAATGCACCTTGACAGAGTAACAAGCCACTCGCTTACACACACACAGATACATCGAGACATACGCACACGCGCATGGGCGGCACCTGTTGATTGTTGCACTGGCAGGATTGGTGAGCCAGAAGGACGCAGCGTTTTTGCAACCTCATAATAATGCAAACGAATGGCTCAGCGCATAAGGGAAATGGGGTAGGGGAAAAACCACTGGAGAAAAGTGTTTGAAAGGCACTGCGGGTATGCATTTTTCAATTAGCCATGCAAGCAAATCTCACTCACACACGCACATATATGTATATATGAAACAGGCAAGTGAACATCTGCTCATATAATCCACAGGTAAACATACATATATACAACTATACATATGTAAATATGTACGGCATGTATATAAATGAAAAAGTGTGACTTGCAAGGTGAAAGGGTGAATGAAAGAAAGTCGCTTTAACGCTCACACAGTTGAGGTGTGAGCGCACATTTAAAATATTTCCTTGATTAATCATGCCTATGAATGAGTTTACTCGAAAATGTTTCTTCGCAGTATATCTAAGACATGAAAGTGGCTTGTAATTCTATGAGAAAAAGCAAAATCACCTGTCAGATAGTTACATAATGTGTGCAACTGTATTATCGATTTGACATGCGTTTCCAGGAGTAAATATGAAAAATATAATAATTTCTAAAAAAATATATTAATTTATTCATATTTTGAAGTCTTGAACTGGATATATTCAGCTTGCCATGAGTTTATAACACTTATGTAGAAGGAAAAGTCGGAGGCTCTATAAAACATGTTTATATAAAAAATCAGCATAACGAGCTGAGTCTATTTAGCGAACTAGTACTGAAACTTTCACGAAATCGATCAGAAATTTTAAATTTTGGTTTTGCTACTTTGTCACAATCGATGATATCTGACCACCAGGGGTAACGCTCGAAAATTCTTTTAAAACATGCGGCGGTTAACAGAAGCTTTCGAGACCGGAGCATACTCTTCTAGAACCCCCAGAAGTGCCCAGAATATGCTGAAATTATTGAGGGAACACTTCTCCAACCTGCTGAATGGCAGTGAAAGCTTAACAACAGGAGTTGGTGAACCCGATTGCTCAATCGATGACGATGGAGTGAACGTTCTAATTCCCAACCATGGCGAACTTCGAATAGCAATTACCCGACTGAAGAACAAGAAAGCGGTGGATGCCAATAGGTTGCCGGCCGAGCTATTCAAATACGGCGGCGAAGAACTGATTAAGAGCATGCATCAGGTTCTTTGTAGAATTTGTTCGACGAAAGCATGCCCGACGTCTCTAATCATGTGCTCTGTCCAATCCACAAAACGAGAGACCCTAAAATCTGCGCCAACTATCGCGTTATAAGCCTCATCAACAACGCATATAAGGTTCTATCGAGCGTATGATGTGAAAGATTAAAGCCCACCATAATCAACAAACTGATTGGCTTCAGGCATGAAAAATCTACAACTGACCATGCGCAAAAAATTGGAGAAGATCGTGAAATGAGAATCGACTCACACCACCTTTTTGTCGATTTTAAAGCTGCTTTTGACAGCATGAAAAGTGGCTTCCACAAACGCGCCGTTAGTTCTGTTTTCTCCAGACAGAGAAATTGAAGCAAATGGGCCTGGTAGTGAACGAAGAGAAGTGGAAATATCTCCTGTCATCTAATAAACTGTCATCGCACTCGCGACTTGGCTCCCATGTCACTGTTGACAATCAAATTTTAAAGTCCTAGATAATTTTGTCTATCTTGGAACCAACATTAACACCAACTACCGTCCGAATAGACGAAAACACTCCAGCTCTGAAAGTAGTCGACGTAGTACCCATTAGGAGAAACAGAGGAATAGGAAGACCTCCACTCCATCGGAAATACCAGGCGGAGAAGGACCTGGCTACACTTGAAATCTGCAATTGGCGCCAAACTGCAAAAAGGAAGAGCGACTGGCGCGCTGTTATAAAATCGTAATTGGTGTCTTCGCCGATATAGAAGAAGAATCGACACCATATTCCACGCCATGAAATCTATTTATTAGTAACCTTCTATTTGTATTATAATCCAATGAAAAAGGTAGGTTTGTTTTAAGAATCTATTAACGCATACTTGAGACATATTAATAAGTCTTTTGGTACCATTCGAAGAACTCTACTTAATCTCTATTTATTTGCAACTATCACCTGACCACAATCTGACAATTCCATTGGAAAGTTTGACATTTTTAGCATAACATCACTCAGAACGTTATTTCATTTAATCGTGAATTGTTTTATTTACAGGGAATTAAAAAATTCATCTCGGCCAAAAAATGGAATTAACTAGTGAACATTTTCGTGCGATCATTGTTCACAACTTTCGACGTGAATTATCACGACAAGAGTGCATCGATGAACTAAAATCCTTGTATGGCTATGAAGTACCATCCTATAGCACTGTGAAAAACTGGTACAACGAATTCAATCGTGGTCGACGCTCGCTCTAAGACGAATTCCGTGAAGGTCGTCCAAAAATAGCCGTTGTGCCAGAAAACATCGATGCCGTACGTGAACTGATAATGCAAGACCGTCATGTAACATACCTTCAGATAGAAGCATGCCTATGCATTTCTCCCACCAGCATACATTCGATATTGCATGAACACCTGGTTTGTTCTCGTTGGATCCCGCACAATTTGACAATCGCTCAAAAAAAGGATCGTGTGGATTGGTGTAAAGAAATGCTGAAAAAATACGATCGCGGTGCTTCAAAAGACGTTTATAAGATCGTCACAGGTGACGAATCATGGATCAATGCGTATGAGCCCGAAATAAAACAGCAATCGACAAAAAAAAAATAAAAAAAACATTTTCGTTGATAAATATGCCTATTTACATTATTAGGCCAGAAATATACATATATAGCAACCTACGTATTGCAATGTAAATAGAGAGAGAGAGAGAGAGAGCGACTTTATTATTGCGAACTTTTTGTTCCAGCAAACTTTAGTGTGTCTGTTATCAACAAGGTTACATATACTTGGTCCCAATATCAAAATTTATATTAATGATATCTAAATGTCTAATATTTGCTGGCAATATTTATTTATTGAAAAAGTTTAATATAAATAGTTTTGCAGTATTTGGCATTGAGAGCACTGGGCTTAAATAATCGATTTCCTTTTCACCTTTTTTTTACAGCTTACCTTTGAGTCGAGTGCTTTTTCATATCAGAAACAAATTAATTTCATAGAAATTAAATTCATGTCTGAACTTTCCTGGACTTTGTATTTGAAACTATAATTATTATGTAGAATGCATCTCGTACATACAGATTGCGCACGTGCTAAGTATTCTATAATTATTATGTTCCCCGACGAATGTACAGCCGTAATTTGTATGGTGGTACTAGGAGCAGTTCCGCTACACATAACATACATATATATACATACACATGTACATATGTAAATATATAATTATGTGGTTACATGTGAATGTTCATCCAGTTGCCACTTGCCACAATTTTGGCACTGCCGCATTGCACTTGTTACGAAGACCAGAGGCGCCTAAATGCAATTCGTTCGTAAATACCCACATATTAAATTCTACTAAAAATTAGGGTGATTACATTTTGAAAATAAAAACTATGAAATGTGATTTCACATTAAATTTAAATTTGAAAATTTTAGTATTCGAGTTGAAATTGCGGTTTTTGGATAACGGAGTCCAAATCAGGTTGGAAATTTTGCGATACTGAAACACTTTTTACAATAGCCTTATTATGACAGATCGTGAATGAGTCATGTCATTCGTGTGCACTATTGTTTGGCATTCAACGTGGAAAGGCTTACGCTTACGTTTACAAATCGTTCAACTTTATTACGAAAATTTACGTACTGTAAATAATGTGTTTGCGCGCTTCGCTCAACTTATGGTCAACATAGTCGGCCTACTGGGTGTACTATTCGCAACATCAGCACCAAGTTCCAAGAAGATCCGATGTGTTTGGGCCAAATTTTGTTCAGCGATGAGGCATGTAAGCAAGCAAAACTGCCGCAATTGGGACGAAGTGCAACTTCAAGGCATTCCTGAGCTGCCATTTCATCCAGAAAAAACAACGGCTTGGTGTGGTTCGTAGGCCGGTGGAATCAGTTTGTATGATAGCTATATGCTTCAGTACAAACGGACATGGCTAAATCGGCTCAGCTCGGCATGCTGTTCATTTACACATGTGTATACGAGTATTTTATACGGTCTCTTCCTTCTGTGGTCTACAAGCTTTGTGGCAAACTTCATATAACCTCTTCAGACTATCAAAAGGTTTGCTGAAGGCCAGATTCCTAGAGTATGATGAATGAGGAACGCCATGTTCGCGCCATTTGGTCATTATTGAGTAATCATCGTCACAATCGAGAGTGCAGAGCTTATTAGTTTCTTTTATATCTTTAGGATGTTGGTTATCTCGATCAGCCTCATTTTAAGGTCATCCAACTAAACATTTGTAGAATTGTAGACGCGACTGGTACATAAGTACATATTTGAAATATTATTTCTCCCATAATTTATATTAAGTCTGCATGACTTACCCTAATGCTCCATCAGGCTTCTTTACATAAAAAAAAATTTATTTTTGCCTCAAAAGTGTGTCGCTGTTGCCAATGTCCGATTGCATTGCAGGTGAATACAACTGCACATGTACATGTACATAGTAACTGCACTTGTATATGTAAATGCAGCACATAAATACGCTCATGCGCAGAGTAAATACTTTATAATTGTTAAATAATTGCATGCGATAATTGTGGAGTTCTTCGATGTGATGGCGCCTTACAACAGCAATTGCGATAACGACGTCAATGTTAATATCGGCATACATACATAGTATATGCATAGATATGCAACATAATTACAACTTCATATAGTATGTTGTTCATACACATATGTACATATGTATGTAGTTGCAGTGTTTACAAAAGAGCTGTTGTTGTTGATGAGTGCAATTGGCTTTAAGTAGCTGTAAGGGAATTCCAACATACTAACCCGCATAGAAATAGTTACGTTAGGAAAAAAGCAAGAAAAAAAGTTAACTTCGATGGCAACGGCACTATAATACCCTTCACAAATACGACAGATTTCATACATAAGCTCGATTTCATCAGTTTTTATGGCCGCTATATGCTATAGTAGTCCGATCTGAACAATTTCTTCAATCCATGCCAAATTTTGTCGTTTGTTAGAGCAGATGTACGCGATTAAATTCTGTGTTAAACTCGGTAAATCTGCGCTAGAGACGTTTGATATGATCACGCAGGTTTATCCATATGTTGCTTTAGCAAGAAGTGGTGTGTTTCAGTGGCACCAGGCCTTTTGGAGGGCCGGGAAGAGGTCGCTGATTAAGACCGGAAGAATGAGCAAATCGAAAGTGAAAACGATGCTCATTGTCTTTTTTCACATAAAAGGCATTGCCCACCATGAATTTGTTCCCCCTGAAAAAACTGTCATGTTTTACGTGAAAGTCCTCAAGAGACTCAAACGAAGGGTCAATCGAGTCCAACAAGACATTGCAGCCGATTGGAACTTGCACCACGACAACGACCCGGCTCACACCGCCTTTCTTGAGAACAGCTACCTAACCTAGGCCGGCATTCCAACGCTTCCGCAGCCGCCTTACAGCCCAGAAGTGGCCTCCCGGACTTTTTTGTTTCCTTGCCTGAAAAGACCGATGAAAGGCAAGCATTTTGAGACGACAGAGGTGTTCCAAGCAGCATGCGCCTCGGCTCTCAAGGCTATTCTGGAAAATGCCTTCCATGACACCTTCATTGATTGGAAATCGCGCTGGCAGCATTGCATCGACGCAGAAGGAGCCTATTTTGAAAGTTTTTAAAGAATTGTAACAATTAGTTCAATAATTTTTTTTTTAAATCGACTCAGTCCTATTATGTTCCGGACAAACCCTGTATTAATATAGCCGATGTGCTAAATATTAACGCAATATGTTGAAGTAGTTGTCCATCGAACTACATTTAGTGCAAGGCGAAATAGCTTGAAAATCATCGGGTTGACATTAGATAGATACCAGGGGATCTGAACATCTCTTACGGATCGACTCAACACATTTGGTTAAAGTTTAGGGTATGAAGTGTGTCCATGCTAAACTCGTATCAAAAGATCGAACCTTTTGCAAAACTGATGTCAAGTACAGGACGCAAAAGAGAAGTTTGACAACGTCGCTGAGCATCCTACATTCATCAAACACGTCATTACTGTTGACGAAATGTGTGTAATTTTTGATGAGAAGGTAACGGTCTACCCATGACAATCAAATGGTTGTATAACACTCAGAATTTATGGTTCTGCCTTGTTATAGTAGTATGGTTGCGATAAATCCATTGGTTCCTAAAAACTGGCGTTCATTTTCTTGGAAGTGCTTCATGCGGGAATATCTTTTGTTGAATTCGTCCCATCTTGAAACACCCATGCAGTCGACTGATATTCACCTTCAGGCTCATGCGCGTAAATCGTCGATTCATCACCAGCACCGTTTTCATAAACGTATTTCGAAGCACCGTAATCGTATGTTGTTAAAATTTCTCCCGACCAATCGACACGAGCCTTTTTTAGCGATCGACAAATTGTGTGGGATCCTAGGTGAAAAAAATTTGTTTGCAGTCAACTGTTCATGCAATAGTTGTCTCAATCACACAATAGGACAAATGACAATCTTGCAATATCAGTTTGCGCACGGCACAATAGTTTCCAGAACAACAACTAAATTTGAACGATTTTCCCGAAATTCGTCTTGGAGTGACCTACAACCATGATTGAATTCACCATATCATCGATAAAGATTGTTCCTCGATGGAGCTTCATCGTCAAAAATGTAATTAAGTCCATCCAAACACTGTTGCTGAGTTAAATCACGTTGAAAGTTGTAAAAAATAATCGCGCAAAAATGTTCTTGATTTAATTCTAATTTTTGGTAGAGAAGAATATTTTAAGTTACTGTAAGTAACACAAATAGCGCTCGTATATCAAAGAGTTCAGTGTATGCATACTTTTGACATATCAAAAATGACAAACTTTTCGATTAAAGCGTGAGTTTCCCGATTGCAACACTCGTTAGACAAATCCCGAAATATAATGGACGATCCAGCTTGTTGGGAAGCAAGTAAAAGTTGCTCTGATGCATACAGCTTAAAGTTGCTGAGGATACCAACAACTTCCAGAAACTTTTACATAGAAGTAAATATCTTTACGAATTGAAACAAGATCTGGTGACCTGAAACATTCTCCGCCTACTAAAATTTCCAAATCAGCGATAAAATAGAACTCACAGATAACAAAGTTAATAGTGAGCTCAACAAACTCAACCAAACTCAAAGAGCCGCTGCTAAGTGCATTAATAATTACGCTTTTCAGCATTATTAAGATAACCCTGTAGGATATAAAATTTATTAGCTTACTTGATAATGACACTGACAGTAGATTAAACATGGAAATCAAGTTTTATGATTTTAGATAAAATCAAGTGAAAACTAGACGGTTTTTTGCCGCAGGCATTTTCAACACTTTAGCAAGAAAGTCGTAAAATTATGAAGTGGACACCAATAAATATTTATCTCTAGTTTTTATTTCACACATACATATGTATATATACATAAGTAGTTATACCATACAAACGTACAAATGCTGCGATTGGCGCCACACATGATGTTAGAACTACAAAAACTCAAGAGCTGCATTGTAGGACAATGAAATAAGATAACAATGGAGGAATAATGAATGGCATTCAAAAATTATTTTATGACTTTATTTGATGTATAGTATACTCAGTTGAAGAGTATCTTATTCCACACGGTTAGATATTTGACACGAAAATTATTCTCTATTTTTCAAATGAGCCAAAGTTGGTTGGTTGGTATAACCTCTTGGCTTACACAACTTTTTCTTGGGATTAGATGCTCCATTTGAAAATAATTGCACCAAATTTTAATCGATATTCTCGAATCTTGTCAGGTTCAGCTTCCATTGAAATAATTTCCTAAAGTCAAAATTAATGTAAATTCTGGCCTCAAATAAAAACCAATCATTAATTTCGAATCCAAGAAATTTTATTAAATCAAAACAAGAAAAAACGTTAACTTCGGTTGTACCGAAGGTAATATACCCTTCACACGTGCATTTCTTTTAGTAACTATGTGTTCAGTTTATATGGAAGCTATATGCTGTAGTAATCCGATCTGAACAATTTTTTCGGAGATTATATTATTACCTTAAGCAGTAATCTATGTCAAGTTTCAAATAAAATGCGAAAGTTTTCCATACAAGCCTTTGATTCCGATCGTTCGGTTTGGAAGGCAGCTATATGCTATAGTAAGCCGATCTGAACTATTTTTTCGGAGATTACATAGTTGCCTTAAAAAACAATCTATACCAAATTTCGTGAATATATCTTGTCAAATGCAAAAGTTTTCCATACAAGAACTTTTTTCCGATCGTTCAGTTAGTATGGCAGCTATATGCTATAGTAAACCGACAAATGAGCAGCTTCTTGAAGAGAAAATTGAAGAGAAAATTACGTTTGCAAAATCTCAAAACGATAGCTTAAAAACTGAGAAACTAGTTCGTATATATACAGACAGACAGACGGACATGGCTAAATGGACTCAGCTCAACATGTTCAGGGTATAAAAAGAAAACTAGAACCTTATTTTTGTTGTTGGAAGCTGGAAGGCTCTAGTCAAAAGTCATCAAAATTCTCTTATATAAGTATATTGTATGACCATTCAGCTCCTTTAATGGTGGTCTGAAGCAATGGACCCTCGAGGAACACCTCAGGTCTTGGAACATATAATAACGGCACATCATAAAGTTACTTGGGTCTCAGGTCTTGGAACACAAGCAATAAAGGGCGCATAATAAAGTTACTTTGAGGTAGTGTTGATGGTGGACAGACCGAAAAGCCCCTACTTCTAGGAAAAAAGGAGCTTAGTAGCATTGTAGGGGTCATAACAGGGCACCAATTATTAAGATCCCATCTTCAGGCGGCATGCACAGCATTCGCGAAGGATGATGAGACGCTGGAACATTCTGTATGCGAGTGCCCGGGTTTCAGTCGGATGATAAGGGAGTTATACCCCGGCTCCAAGTACACCAATTTAAGTGACATTGGGCAGCTGGAATGGAGAATAATCAGATTTTTCACCAATTCCACTGAGTAGCTGGATAAGTTGGCTGTACAATAGTTACCACTCGGACACAATAGCTTAAGTGTGTCCGGCGCTCATGCACCTTCCTTTTCAACCAACCAAGCAACCATATAAATATACAAGTATAATATTATAATAAGTGCAAATGTGTCACCTGTGGATTGTGTACTTCATGATGACATTGTTTTATAGCAATAAATTACCGTTAGGTACACATTTGTATATGCATCTACATACATACGTATATGT
The DNA here is from genome assembly GCF_016617805.1 of Bactrocera tryoni. Lineage (NCBI taxonomy): Eukaryota > Metazoa > Arthropoda > Insecta > Diptera > Tephritidae > Bactrocera > Bactrocera tryoni. Next base: position 54,764,780 of record NC_052502.1, on the reverse strand, counting down.
TAGTATGGTATATACACTACACTACACTAGAAACGTGTAGTCAAGAGAATATAGGTTAGTATAACAAATAGGTAGATAAGAGATTTTTACTCTATTTACCTTGCATTCAATTTGTATCGGGTGGAGGAGCTCTCTGTGTGTCTACACAGTATGCATGGAGTTCTATCTCATAAATTCTGCAGAGTTTTATGCACATACATATTATCTAAAATAAATTATAGTAAAGCTAAAGTAAGAAGACACACTTTTTAAAGCCCATATTTAACCCTTAAATTGTCAATTGGATCACAAAATCTTAAATAAACGGAGAGTTTTGAAGAAAATTTGCAGACAGTCTTCCATTTGGAAATTACAGTAGACATATTATATCCAATATTGGCCTTAAGTTCAGTTTCGTGTATCTTGGATGACGTAAACAATCTTAGCTAATGCCGTAAGCAAAGGCAGGAAGGTTTTAGCAATCATTGATGTTGCAGAAAGCCTTCAGTACACTTAGTGAATTCACCACTTCATTCCACATCCTGAGACCCATTATTGGATAATATTCGACCAAATAGACCACATCTAGCATGCAATGAAGAAAATATAGTAGCCGTAGCTGAGAGAGTAACGAAGACCGTGGATAGTTGATTCGGCGCCGTTCGAAGTAACTCGGACTGACGTATGAAACGACTTGGCGCATTTTACGTCGGGATCTTAAATTGAAAGCGTACAAAATACAGCTTGTGAAAGATTTTAAGTGACATTGCTTCGCTCTATAAGCTCTTGAAAAGTTCCAAGAAGATTCGGCGTTTTCGAGATAATTTTTGTTCAGCGACGAGGCCCATTCCTGGCTCAATGGGTATGTAAACAGGTTCGTCATTTGGGACGAAGAGCAACCTGAAGAGGTTTGATTTCCATTTCATCCAGAAAAAAAAATGTTTTGGTGTGGTTTGTGGGCCGGTGGAATCATCGGTCCATATTTCTTCAAAAATTATGTCGGTGAGAACGTTACTGTCAATGTCGACCGTAAACGCGCCATGACAATCGGCTATTTGAGTCCTGAAATTGAAGCTCGTGGCCTTAGCGACATTTGGTTTCAACAAGACGGTGCCACTTCCTACGCATCACAATAATCAATGTACTACATTTATTGAGAGAACACTTCGGTGAGCAGATAATTTCACGATTTGGGCCGGTCGACTGGTCAACAAGATCGTGTGACATCACACCGTTGGACTTTTTCCTGTGAATGTATGTAAAGTCTAAAGACTAAGCGAACAATTCAGATTCGATTTATGCCTTGGAGCACAACATCACTAATGTCATTCGCCAGTTACCAGTAGAAATGCTAGAACGAAACATCGAAAAATGGACTCAACGGATGGACCATCTGAGAAGTAGTCGCGGCCAACATTTGAGAGAGATAATCCTCAAAAAATAAATGCCAAAGAATGTTCTGTCGAATGATAATAAACATTCCCCATTAATTTTCTAGTTTCTGTGTTTTTCTTTAAAAAAGTAGGGAACCTCGATTATTAATTATTTGAATATTGAAGAAGGCGACTGTCATGAATTGAATTTCATACCAATTTGGCCTCTAGCAAGAAAAGCTCTTATGGAATATTTTATATTCCCTTGGCCGAAACTAATCATTAGTAGTCAAGAAAAAACTGAAGACAATTCTGAACATAATCAAATCTTAAATTCCTTATCTTTTTGGAATATATGTATGTACCTAAGTACCTTTAATAACAATAATAGTCTTAGAGTTGCTACTTTGCTCTCTGCTTAAAAAAATTGTGTGTGAACGGTAAGGGTAGCCACTTAAATATGATGGAAGACAATATATATCAGCATATTTGATTTATGAAAGTTGTTTGTTCGATTCGCTACTAACCGCGAATGACATATATGTATAGTTAATAGTTACTAGTGAATTGCTGAGTATTTGCATAGTCGATCGTATTTAGTATCGTCCCTTAAGAAGCTCTATTGGGTAGTTTACGCTTACGTGACTGTCATAGTTCGTTTTCAATATGATTTATTTCGCTAAGTCAATTCTTTTTATGCTTCCAACCAAATGTAATCGAAATTTTTGTTATCTTCATTTAACAAATCATTAAAACAAGTTGTAAGGGAACTTTTTTAAGAGTGAAAAGCACTTAGTCTGTAGTAGATCCTAATTGGCTTAATAACAAACTCTTTATTATATATTTACATTTGCGTTTATGTGCGCATATGTACATCTGGCTTAATCACTGATCAAATACTATTAAATAGCATCGCACATATTTTTAATTTTGGTAAGAAAATAATTCATGAAAATAACAGGAAGCGAAAGTGCAAATACTTATGTTCGAAAATAAGGCAACGATGAGTTTTAATTCGGGATAATTTTAAATTGTTAAGGAGGGGAAGGTAAGTCACAGCAATCAAAAATATGTATGTATATATATACATATATGTATATGAATTATATATGTTCACAGACTTACCAAATATTTTTGGAGTTGATTAGTTAAATGCAATTAGTATAAATTAACCCCTCTTAAAAGCCTGCCTTCAGCCATATCAATAAGACAATCTGAAAAAAAATGAAATATGTGAGCAAATAAAATTTTCGTAACATCGTAATTCACTCCGAACAGTTTGTACTACACACAAATATACAACACATATTAGATTTGCTAATGAATCTTAATTAAAAGTAGTAAAATTTTAATAAGCATTATTGTCTGAAGCGCTTTATAAAAGTATGTTTTAATCATACGGAATGGAATGGCATGCGTCTGTATACTCACACATTTACAAAATTATTTATTGGACTAAAGTTTAGGATAATAACGTCCGGTAACCTCTTGCCATACAAAATTGTAACTTTTGATAATGAAGCTCCGCATCGTAATTGAGATGCTTGTGAGCAATGTGTCTTTTGCTTCCGATTAAATAATTTTGTTATGTAATTTGTATTTTTGTAAAAACTTTATTTAAAAAATCGAAAACAGTTATAATTGCATAAAGTAATACAAAGATTCTAGTTAAAAATCCTTACAGCGATAATGGGTTTACCATGGTAAATTCGAAATGAAACTTAAGTTCCGTGAACTTCCAGTAGCAAATGCCTTATTACAAACTTGTAGTTAAACCCGCTTGAAAAGAAAAAATCTACCAGCTTCTAAAAAGCAACGGGTTGACAAAAAGCATCAACCATAACATTGAGCTCATTTAGTTTCAAATAGATTGAAGAATTTATTGCTTATCGTTAGGTTTTAAACAAGCAGATTTGATAAATAAAGAAATATACCCTTTGTTGTCCGATACCTTTTGACCATAAATTATTCAAATGGAACCAAAACTGTTCAAGCCCATAGGTACCGAATATGTGGTCTTCAGTGGCTATGTTTGACCGAAAATATCTGTGAGTGTATGGGATATATAATTGAAATTCAGAGAGAATGCTTTCTGGATAATGCTATGTATATCTGTGTGTCAGAAATGGGGTAAGTCTAGCCCTAAAATGTTCGGTAATACCCGAAGCCTTCCTTACTTGTTTCCTTATAACATTTTTCTTGTCCGGTAAGGTAAATCTCGACTAAGACTATATATAGGTAGGTAGGTAGGAGTGCAGCCCTATCGAGCTCATTTTGATATACTATTCGTAGAACCTCCTGTATCTGCTATTACATCTCACCTTCTCTCTCAAACCATTTTGAGGTTTCTCTGAAACTACTTATGTCTGATATGCTTTTAGTGGAAATCAATTCAAAGTTTGGTGCTTGGTGGATTCCAAGTGTTTTGTGTCGGATCTGTGCTAGAGCTGGGCACTCATAGAGAAAGTGGAAGATCGTTTCCTTGTTCCCTGCTACTCCGCAGCCTCGGCAGATGTCGTTGTAGGGCATACCCATTTCGGACGCATGTTCCCCAAATGGCCAGTGTCCTGTTGTGGTAGCTGTTACTCTGTAGTTCTTTTCCTGTCATATGTTGGCCATAATTGTTTAGTTATGACGAATTTTGTTATTTGCAACTTGTTGAAATTGTCTATTGATCTCTCCTTTGATCGATACTAGCGGGCTTGATATTAGCTCCGCCTCGGATTCGTTGAGGAAACTTCCTGTCTTTGCCAACTCGTCTGCTTTTCGTTACCGAAAATGTTCCTGTGGCCGGGAACCCAGATCAAGTCTAGTTATTGAGCTTAGTGCTCTCTTGCAGTTGTCAACTATGCCGGAATTTGTCATGGGTGAAGACAAGGCCAGGAGCGCCGCCTGGCTATCCGTAAATATAGTTGCTTTATGTATATTCCTGTGGTTTTCTAATAGAACTTCGCAGGCTTTTTCTATGCTTAGTACTTCTGCTTGGAAGATTCGGTAGACGTATAGAGAGAGATATGCCTAGATCAGCGGAGAACACCTCCGTGCCTACTCCGCAGTTCATTTTGGACCCGTCGGTATATACTGAGATGGTATCCTCCTCTCCTATTGAACCTCTTCTCCATTCTCGTCTAGATGGTATCCTCACCTGGAAATGTCTATTGAAATCCAGCTATGGGAGAATGTAGTCTGATTTACTAATGGTGAGCTTGCTTAGGATTACACCATGTCCGTAGTTCTGCTGATTCCAACCTCCCAATACTATATACTAACAATTTTTTTATCAAAGCATTATATACTACTATTCGCCTATAATACAAATGGTATTTGCTCTAAATTCTTTCATAATGGTTTTCGAGTAGCACAAATAAAAACTTGGTCAAATCCAATATCTGTTTTTTCATTAAGGGGTCAGTAGAATAATATTTTTTCAACATTTTTTTTGCATTCTCTGTTCACTTATACCCTTAGAATTAATGTAGAAACCCACTTTACATTGGAAGATTTCGAAAAAGGCCCAAAACTAATAATACCGCTCGACGTTCGGAGCGCTCGGAGTGCACACCTCAAACTTTAAGCGCGTTTTTCTCAAAACACACTTTTTTTAAACTGGCAGATATGATTCCGGTCGAACTACTCAACCGATTTGCTTATACTTTATTGACAATGTTATGACAAAGTTTTTGTAAAAAAAGCATGGAGAAAAATAAAAAAAAACGTTAATTCCTTTTTTATTTATCGATATTTTTTCATGGTTCTAGTAGTAGAATAAATTGGGTTTTTGTGTTTCAGATGATCCAAACATGAGAAATCGTGTCCGCCAGTGAAAAGCATTTCATTAGCCCAGCCTTTTCTCCGACAGATGTCATCAAAAAATTCCCAAAAAAACAAAAACTTCAAAAAGATTATTAATCTGCGGGAAAGTCGCTATCGAGCTATGAAGCTTTTTTTGGTTTTTTTGAAATGTGACTAAAAGGCGACGGTTTCGAATTTGGCCCTTTTTTTCGACACTTTTTCGCAGAAAAAAAAGGAAGATTTAAAAAACAAAAAATTCCATAGCGCGATAGAGAATGACGTTAAAAATGTTCTCTCCGAATTGGAACTATATATTTTCAATACTCTTACTTTGCGAGTGGAAACCGTTTAGAAAAACATCATTCTAAGAAAACCGCGTTCAAAGATTGGATTGGCTAAGTCGCTGTAGCGACCGTAATAATTAGAATTTCGATTTCAAAATTTGAGGGAATGTTTATTACAGTGTATACCATCCGATATTGCAACAAAAAAAAATCGATTTCTCGAAAATTTCACACTGAGACGATTCCTTAAGCAAACAGTTGCAACGCTCTCTGTTGTTCAAAGAAGCTTTTCCGCTAACATTGTTAATATAGCCGATAAATGTATCGATCTAAAATCGACATTAAAATTTCGCTCTATTAGGAGCAAAAGTGGGACTACAATCAAATAATAATTTTACGAACTATTTATTTTACTAAAACTAACTATAAAAATAAAAGTAAAAAAATCATTTTCTTAATTTAATTTTAAGGCTAGAACAGATTGGATGAAGATAATAATAATATGGGAACCAGGAATATATACATATAAGTACATATTTATATCGAATGCACAACATTTGAAGAATTTTCTTAATTCTCAGAAAACAAAAAAAAACACTATTTTACTACCTATTATTCTAAAAATTCGGAATCCAAACGAGAGTATGAGAGTAATTTATCAGAGGCAAATTCATTCATTCAACAAACTAAGAATCAATTAGACGTCCATTGCTATGAGAAACAGGCATAGTTTTCCGAGTTGTTAGCAGAGAAATTGAATTCTTTAAAGCCTAGCTACATGACGTTTCATACAAGAGACATACATACCTAACGGAATGAAATATGTAAGTATTTGTGCCTATTTGGCAACTAAATTCCACGAAAAGAGAGTAAACAGCAATTGACAGGGCATTTTTAATGCGAATAATATAAATTTTAAATGTGTGTGAAGAAATGGTAAGGTTTTTGGCAAGAGATTGCCTTGACAATTTGTCACACACCACCGGACACCGGTAAGTAAGTGAGAAGACAGAATTGTAACACAGTGCCTAAAATAAAAGCGAGCGTTTGTTCAATGGAAAAGGATACCGAATTATGTACATACATACATAGGTGTGTCGCGCTGTGAAATCGTCCGCATATACAGTTACTTTTCAGTTTGTCAACAGTTGAGATTTAGAAATGGTTATTTAAAGAATTGCCGGTGACAGGTAGAAGTCAAGTTAGATTCATTTGTCCGTCATACGCTGTGGTCAACGTTTGACTGGGTAAAAGGTATTGATGTAGCTACAGTTGGTTGTCAGAAAAATAGAAACACACGAAAATTGAGGAGTTTTTGAGATATTGAAAATTTTATGTTGACTTAGCAATATTTTAATTATATTTTAATTTCTTTAATACATACTTTTAAATTTTTATACTCTCAAACTGCTAATGTATTGCTAACGAGAGTATTATAGTTTTGTTCACATAACGGTTGTTTGTAAGTCCTAAAACTAAAAGAGTCAGATATAGGGTTATATATACCAAAGTGATCAGGGCGACGAGTAGAGTCGAAATCCGGATGTCTGTCTGTCCGTCCGTCCGTCTGTCCGTCCGTCCGTGCAAGCAGCAACTTGAGTAAAAATTGAGATATCATGATGAAACTTGGTACACGTATTCCTTGGCTCCATAAGAAGGTTAAGTTCGAAGATGGGCAAAATCGGCCCACTGCCACGCCCACAAAATGGCGGAAACCGGAAACCTATAAAGTGTCATAACTAAGCCATAAATAAAGACATAAAAGTGAAATTTGACACAAAGGATCGCATTAGAGAGGGGCATATTTGGACGCTATTGTTTTGGAAAAGTGGGCGTGGCCCCGCCCCCTACTACGTTTTTTTTTGTACATATCTCGGAAACCACTATAGCTATGTCAACCAAAGTCTACAGAGTCGTTTTCTTCAGGTATTTCCATATACAGTTCAAAAATGGAAGAAATCGGATAATAACCACGCCCACCTCCCATACAAAGGTTATGTTCAAAATCACTAAAAGTGCGTTAACCGACTAATAAAAAACGTCAGAAACACTAAATTTTACGGAAGAAGTGGCAGAAGGAAGCTGCACCCAGCCTTTTTTTAAAACTTGAAAATGGGCGTGGCGCCGCCCACTTATGGACCAAAAACCATATCTCGGGAACTACTTGATCGATTTCAATGAAATTCAATATATAATATTTTGTTAACATTCTGATGACATGTACGAAATATGGGTGAAATCGGTTAACAACCACGCCTTCTTCCAATATAACGCTATTTTGAATTCCATCTGATGCCTTCTCTGTATAATACGAGTATAAACATCAGGAACCAATGATGATAGCGGAATAAAACTTTACAAAAATACGGTATTTGAAAAATATGTAAATAACGTATTATGAAATCTCAATTATCACTTTACCATGCGAGAGTATAAAATGTTCGGTGACACCCGAACTTAGCCCTTCCTTACTTGTTTTTGATTTATCTTTGAGGACTAATACTCCAATCAATCAATCAATATCCAATAGGTGTTGATCCTGATATACAACGCTGGATCAGAAGCCTTTTGACCTCTTGGCTTATAAGAACTGAATGGAACTGCGCTAAAATGACTAAGGAAGTCTGTACAGATACTCCGCAAGGTGTAGTGCTATCTCCGCTTCTATAGACTTAAGTGGTGAATAAGCTGCTAAGGAACTTGGAAGGCAAGGCCACTAAGCCGTCGACATTGCCATCTTAATAAAGGCTAGATGTCTGCAGACCATTAGCAGCATTACGACCACCACTCTCAATATAGTCCAGAATTGGGCATTACAAACGGATCTGGAGTTGAACCCGGGGAAAACGGATCTGCTATGCTCACAAGAAAGCAAAAAATTTCTCTATGGAGGTTCCTTTCAATGCATTTCATTGCATTGGACGAGATTCTCAAGTATGGGGCCGGCTAACATGATGGAATACTAACTGGTTACCGTATGGTGGCGACACACGTCCGCAGGATGGGGCTTACAAAACGAGAACACTGCAGGAAAAGTCTAGAAAAGGGCTCTAGGGAAACAATGGAGCATCTCTTGTGCACTTGTCCCGCATTGACAAGACTACGCTTTAAGCATCTGGCAAACCGCGGTATGATATATGAGGAGGTATATAGTGAGGCCGCTGAGTACGTTAAATTTCGCGTCAAGCGCAAGCATCCTAAAAGATGAATAGTCCTCTTGGACTTAGCAACTGAGCTCCATGTGCTATTTGAAAGGACCAAACTGGTCTATGGGCGACTTATTGGCATACCAGATTAACCTAACCTAACCTTTTGAACACACCTAGTAATTTTAAGCATTTATGCGACAAACCACTCGACTGAGTTCAACTAAGCGACCAAGTTGATACTTTTGCTACATTTTCACAATTTTCATAAATCAGCTGATGCAAGAATGCAAGGGTTACAAATAACCCAAAGTCAATTAAGCAATGCGCACTGTACTAATATTTGTAAATCAAAATATAATTGCTTTAAAGAGGAATTTATACTTCCAGCTATTTTTGGATGAGCCTTTCTTCACTGTAGGACGCTCGCGGGAGGTGTTTCAAATACAATAACCCTGACTTAATATATGAATTTGCATTTGAGTAATTGCCGCTTTGGGCCGCTTTAGTAATTAGTGAAGCGTAGCGTAATTACCCGCGCTCGACCTGTAAATCATAATTAAGTCGGCTGATTTGAATATGGCTTAAGTATAACGGCAGCGCAGCAACGTATGCCAACACCGCTTGAGGTCTCACCGCTCTCTACGGGCTTAATGAGTTTGCTCCACAGCGTTGCTGAGCGTGGTTGCTTGATGCCTGCTGCCACCTTTAACATTAATCATTTGGCATATCCTTCGAGGAGATTTTTTTCGAATTTTTTTTTCGCCTGCAAATTCGTCGTTTGCTGCGCTGTTTTTGTGACGTTTAATTTTTTCCGCATTCAAAAACACATATCTACCACTAATTGTACATAGTAAGTGTGTGTGTGTGCTTGCCGCTAAGCGCATGTGCCTGCGGTCATTGTACTCGCGATTTTGTTCCCTTAAATTCAAGGTATTTTGATATCTGCCTCAAATATTTGCACAAACACACGCATACACACACATAGATAGGAGCATTCCTGTTGCTTGCCGGCAGTGGGTTTGTTGCTGCTTTCTTTTAGTTGTTGCAAATTTTAAGGCCACACACACATGTATACACAAACACACAAATTTTTGGTGTCAATGAAATAAGAAGGTCGATTACTAGTTGCTTTGTCGTTGTGTATGTGGCTGTGTGCCTAAATCAAATCACTTAGCATAGGTGTACAGTCGTGTGTGTGTGTGTGGTCGTTTAAATATTTGATTATGCTAGTTTTCTTTTAGTTGTTAGTGTGTTATCAAAATATACTTCCATTCTGCATGAGTCGCCTACGTGACAGATGTGGTGAACACTTGAGATTTCGTTTGGACATTTGTTGCTGCAAATTTAGTTTTAGATTTAGTTTGCGAAACTCTTTCTAGTGGCATTTATGTGTGGTTGTGCATATTTTTGGTTACTAAATTTTGATTTGAAATTCTAAACGTGCAAAATTGAACGAAGATACTCTTTGGGTTCACTTTCCTTATAATACAAGCAGAGATTTGGATTTGATTATTGAAATCATAAAATTGTTTAGTTAATTAATTCGTACTTGTGCTCGACTGTACAAGTATTATGATTGATTACTGATATGCATTTATATAATTTTTTGCGTTTGCTATTAAAAAAGTCCGATTAATAATAGAATAAACTAACAGAACAGATGCGCAAATTTTTTAGAAAAAAGAGAATGCCTTTTATTTAAAAAATAAATAAGAAAGAAATAAGCAAGATATAAGTTCGGGAGGAAATAAACATTTTATGTTATGCTCTCAAATTTGCAAGGTTCAAAGCCGAGGAAATACCTTCAAGTGTTGCCAAACTTTGTATTAATTAAGCGGTTACATGGGTTTACGGGTTTCAAAAAATCAAAAAAAAAAATGTTCTTTATTGTCCTATTGAATTTTACAGCACCTCAAGTTGATCCGAATAATAGTTTCCAAGATACAGTTTTGAGAACTAGTGCGCAGTCTTTAAACGCGACCACTCAACCGATCATGAAATTTTACACAGGTATTTGAAATACAATTCTTAAATACTTCGATGAAGTATTTTTTTCGATTACAACCATTTGAAATAAATCTCGCGAAATTTTTACTGAGATTTTTATTTTTTTGTAATAATGTCTTTAAAAATCCAATTTCAGTTGTTTTTTCCTTTGTTCAAGTTCTAAGTTAACGTTTCAACTAAAATATGTATTTTTTGACTTTAGATGATCCTGTAAGGAGTTATCCTGCCAACACGGGCGCATCTTTTTCCGAGGGGTCACCGGAAATCACGTCACAACGGCCGAGTTTAAAATATTTTTTTTTTTCAAAAATTTTCAAAATTTCTTTGTTAATAGTGTATGTTTGTAGCAATAAACATTTCCGACGAAATATTTAATTTTTTATATGAGAAACAAGAAAAAACGTTAACTTCGGCTGCACCGAAGTTAATATACCCTTCACAGGTGCATTTCTTTTGGTAATTATGTGTTCAGTTTGTATGGAAGCTATATGCTATAGTAATCCAATCTGAACATTTTTTCGGAGATTATGTTATTACCTTAAGCAGTAATCCATGTCAAATTTCGTGAAGATACTACGTCAAATGCGAAAGTTTTCCATACAAGCCCTTGATTCCGATGGTTCGGTTTGTATGGCAGCTATACGTTATAGTGTTCCGATATCGCAGTTCCGACAAATGAGCAGCTTCTTGAAGAGAAAATGACGTTTGCAAAATTTCAAAACGATATCTTAAAAGCTGAGGGACTAGTTCGTATATATAATATATAGACTGACAGACTGACAGACAGACAATCAGACGGACATGGCTAAATCGACTCAGCTTAACATACTGATCATTTATATATATACTTTATAGGGTCTCCGACGACTTCGTGACAAACTTAATATACCATGTTCAGGGTATATTGTTGAGTTTGTATTGCAGCTATATGCTACCGTGGGCCGATATCGGCGTTTTCGATTAACTAGCAGATTTTTGGGAACAAAAACCAGCCATTTAATTGCTACCACTTTAAATTTGAAATAGTTCGCTAAAAAAATAGTTTCATCACAGCAGATTCAAGCGCTACAGACAAATGGCGGCCATTGTGGGATTCTGCCCGACTACTGTCGTAGATTTCATAAAAAAATTCGGAGGACGAGTTCTTTTTTTCGGACAGAAGGTCTGGAATGAACCGTAAGATGACAGTTGCCTAAGACCGGCTCATCCGACGATCTTGGCTACTGGATCGCTTTAAATCCTCGTTAGATATCAAAAAGAACCTTTGTAATGCGACAGGAATGATAGTGGATGCATCAAGGAGTCGCGGGAGATTTAGAGAGGTAGGATTCAACGACCATCGTTCTGCAAAAAAAAAAAATAAAATAAAAATGGACTCAACGAAGCCGGAAGCGCTAGTATGTATGAGCGAAAAAGCTTGAAAATTGGTCGGTGCCACTGATCGGCAGAAGGCAATTTTCTTGGATGAATCCAAGTTCAATACCTTTGGATCAGATGGTATGGAGAGGGCCAGACGAATGGTTCAGTGGAGAATGCCTACAAACAACAGTACGCCATCCAGTAAAGTGTATGGTCTGAGGCTGTTTTTCCTATAATAGACTAAAGTGATTCATTTAATTGATGGAAGATTTAACGGTGAGGCATATATGAAAATTGTGAAGGAAAAATTTGATAACCTGCGTCAAAATGTATCAAGAAACTATAGCGTCACAGGTAATGATTTGACGCGCAAATTGACTACAACACAAAAAATCCTATCCGTTTTCGGTTTTAGCAACCCCAAATTGACAAAAAAAAGTCTCTAACATGCTAGTCGCTTAATGACTGTAAACAAGTGTTAAGTTACCGTTAGGGTGGTAAGGTTAAAATAAGTTGTCATCGAGGTTATCCAACGGTAGGTCTAGGAAACCATAGGGATAGGGATGGCAGATGTGTAGGGTTAGCTCGGCATTCAAATTCGGGGTCGATTTTGGATTAGTAGGTCAAACACTCGATGCTCGCGGCAACTCGAGCTCTCCTCTGCAATGGGTGGTGGTTTGACTCCAAGTACGCCATTCACTGAGAGAAAGTCGGGGAATGTGTTTATGGCTCCATTGTGAATGGCGTTCAGTGCATGTCTGGTTGGTAATCGAGGAAAGACCACTTGATGCTCCTAGGAGGCGGTTCCGCTTCAAGCAGATGATTACAGGGATGATTTCTACGAAAACATCCAAAGAAAAACTGCTTGGAAAGGAATTCGTTACGCTCTTTAACTGGAAGCACGTGGGCCACACTGTGCAGATGTCCGATAGGAGACATCAAGAGGCATCCCGTTAAAGTTCGGAGTGCAGTGTTCTGACATGTCTGCAGCTTTCTCTTAATGGATTTCACTGCATCCAGGTGACAAATATTGGTGCGGCGTAGTTAAGGACCGGCCGGCCGATTGCCAACAAAGTTCTTCGCCTTTTCCCCAGAGTGAAGTAGCACAGGATGGCGAGTGTCACACAAACCTAAGGGTTATTTATTAATTAATTGATTAAGGTAATTTTCTCATAAGAAGTAACTCCCTAAAAAATAGCAAAGTAGCACAGGAAAACTCTTCTGGTTTGGTACTATGTATTCTAGATGCCAGTGAGTTTTTCGAAATAAAAGTAGTACTGTAGATGCAAAACATTGAAGTACCGAAAGATATAGAATATTTGAGTATTTTGAGGCCACTTTCGTTAATTTTCAAAGAAGTAGGTAGATCTTCTGAATAATCTACATAGCCACTACCACTGGGCTTACCTTTGACGTTCAAATTAAATGAAAACTTCACGTTCGGCAATCAAATACAACTTTATTCTTTTTTTGGCTTTTGCTTTCAGTCTAAATTTTTTCATTGTAACTTCCAGATCTGGTCTTATCGTAAAGAATATCATACATTGCATAATATACGCATATATCTTAAATATGAGTTTAAAAGAGACAAAGATACAAAAGGAAATTTTGTTGATTCAGCTGATTCAGCTCCAAAAGGCTTAACGCACACAATATCTCTGTATATTGTTAATCTAAATATTAGCTACTAAAAATAAATATGCAAATATGCGGAACATATTGTACAATATGGCCTTTTTATTGCCAACCAACCACCCACCTCCAATGCGTCACGGCAAACGTAGTCACCCGCAAGCAAGCAAGCACCAAGCACCAAGCACCAGCAGCATTTAAAGCACACGGCTCTACTTATGTAAGTCTGTATGCCTACGTATTTAGACTATTCTATTGCCCAATGAGAGCTCCCGTTTTTGAAATTAACCTACTTTCGCTTTCATTCTCTTTCTCTATTTATATTGCCATGTTTTATATCTCTCATTAGACGCTTACCGTTTTCCCCGCAAACTTATCTTACTACATATGTATGTATATATGTACAAACATAGGCACATATTTACAGTGTCCATTAATATATACGTAAACTTTTGCCAAGGCCACCGAAACTATTGAAAAAAGTGCGACTAACGCTAAAATAATAAAATCGCCAGAAAAATAAATAAAGAAAATCACAAAAAATTTCGCATACTACAATACGGGAAGACCTAGGTAGAGCGTAATAGGCATTTATAAATAATTTGACCTATTTTTTGTTTTTCACGTAGGCAAACATTTGCCGATTGCGTGTTCCCCAATTCGCCTATTCGCCGATTGCCTCCTGTTTGAGTAGCATTTGGCTTTAATGGCTTATAAAATGATAAACATTTTTCGATTTATTAATGTAAACAAACGGTTGGTAACGCACAAGCAACCTCAGCAAATTGTTGGTGTAGAAATTGCGGTATTCCAGAAAAATACTATAGAAAACTCACGTGTCATTTATTTGAATATAATGGTTGGATAAACTTTAAGTATTTGGTGGCAATATAACAGGTGATTTTGATTTGATTATGGATCTAAATTCCTTTAAAGATTACGAGTTTTTTTCCGAGCTTAAATTAGAACGATGTAACCTCAAAAAGATGATTTCTCGGGCGGTAAACTGAAAGTTCGCGTGATGCTCGTGTTTCAAGGGGTGTATACATTATTACTTTGAGACCACAGCCTCCTCTACAACGTTTTATAGTGGTAAAAAGCGACATGGTCTCGAAAAGGTAGTACACAGTATGAATGAAAAATGAAAAAAGCAAAAATGCGTTCTTTGCAAAGTTGGTACTGCTGTCCTTAATTACTATGCCAAATATGAGCCTAATCTGGCAACTTGTTTGTTTACAACAGCTGCTTTAGTCGGTACATCTCAGTGGTACATATGTTGCGATTTTTACAGTGGATAAAAATATCGAACAAAGATTTTGTCATAAATTTTGTATTTCTAACCACATTTCGTATGCGTAATCATTACGAATGTTGAAAACAATCTTATGGTTATTCAGTTTTATCAAAAACACAAACCTACGACTGTTACAAAGCCTTCAAAGACGGTCGAGAGATCGTTGAAGACAAGCCGCGTTCTGGACTACCTTCGACCTCTTCAACTGATGAAAATATTAAAAAAGTGAAGGTTATGGTGCTTGAATATAGTCAGGCAAGTGTACGAGAGATGGGAATAGAGCTCGACATCTCTCGCGATTCCCTTTCGAATGATTTTGGGTATGAAACGCGTTCTTGCTTGACTCGTCCCAATAAAACTGAATTTTTTTCAAAAAGAGAGTCGTAAACAGGTCTCTTTTGACATGCTTGATCATGCGAATTCCGATCTCACATTCATGGAGAGTATTATAACTGCCAATGAGATATCAGCTTATGAGTTTGACATGCAAAACAAGTCAACAATGATCCGAATGGAAGAACAAAAACGAGCCGAAAAAACAAATCTAAAGTCGCTCAAAAATCAAGGTAATGCTCATTTTTCTCAATATTCGTGGTTTGGTGCATCATGAATTTATTGTGGAGGGGCTGGCGGTCAACGAGGAGTTCTATTTGGGCGTCTTGAGGTGCTTGCATCATAACATCCGCCGAAAACGGTTGCAATCGTGGAAGAACAATTCATTGATTTTACACAATGATAATGCACCATCGCATTGAGCCACGATTGTGAACAAATTTAAAGCCAGAACGCAATGAATACCATCGACCAACCACCGTATTCACCAGATTTGGCTCCGAGTGATTTTTTCTTGTTCCCCAAACTGAAATTTTCGCTCCGTGGAACGAGTTTTCAGTCGATCGAAGAGATAAAACAAAATTTGCAGAAGGACTGAAAGCCATCCCAAAAAGTGCTTATGAAAGGTGTTTCGAGGACTGGAAAAAATCGTTGGCATAAGTGTATCACATCTGGTGGTGATTATTTTGAAGGCGACAAAATAAATATCCGTGAATAGTTAAATATTTTGCGTTTTATTTACAATTCTCAGGTACTTTTTGTATATATAAATAATCAGCAAAACAAGCTGAGTCAATGTAACTATGTTTGTCCATCCGTCTGGATAAATATCTTCAAAAAAGTTCTATTTTCGTTATTACGTAACTTCAATTCGAAAGCTGTTTATAGCAATAAGTGTGGCTAGAAAGAACTAGCAAAGTGTTTTTCATTGAACATATAGATATAAAGGGTTACGTTTTCTACAAATAGTTTTTTGTGAGAAATGCACCTGTGAAGGGCATATCAAGGCATTATCGTTTAAGCGTAGTTGAAATTAGCATTTTTTCTGGTTTCTACAACAATTCGAATCAATCTATAAGAGATAATAAACGATGTAAATATTTCAGAGTATTTTAATATTTTCCTCAATTTTATTGTTTACCTCTGCCTGTTATTATCATTGTAATAAACCATTCAAGCAATTAACAGCATCTCTCAAATTAATTTTATTTCTAATAAAATTTTTATCTTACGCTATACACCCATATAAATATTTGACTAAATTTGCTATTTTTATTCATATTTATAACGAACATTCTTTATGTTTTTAACACTTTTTATTCAAAAATATTTCGACTAACCTATATATGTATGTATGTATGTTAATAGACGATATTTAATTGCGTAAAGTGAGATGTCTGAGATAATTAGAGCTAATTTAAACAATTTACCGTAGTGAGTTATTAATTAATATAATTAAAATAGTAGTCAATATCTATACGTATTCAGACCTATAGTCTGTTTCATATATAGTGCTCTCCCATGAAGAAACTTAGTTGAAGCGTTGGTATAAAAACACTATTTCCTTGTCGTCAAACAAGTTCTTGAAAAATACTAACTGCATTACATCGGAGCAAAGATTATTTTCAAGGACATCTTCGATAGCTGTAGAATTTATCGCGTACTCTAGCCAAGATTTCATTATGCACCGAGTATTAGCGAGCCTTTTGGTAAGTTAAGATTTAAGGGGTTATACCAGTGTGACGCATTAAAAATTAGGCGATTTTCGTGAATTTTTTCAAGAGAAAGTACGTGATTGATTATTTCGAACTTTTTTGAACGTAATAAGCTATATTTTCAGCAATATTTTAAGATTTTTTTTACAAAAATTTTGACAAATAACTGAGTTATGGGCTGTCTACGGAGGTGCCAAAAAGAAAGTGCCCCAACTGCTGACATGATTACGGCCGAATGAGTAACTGAAACAAAAAAATTCAAAAAGTTTATGAAATTTAAAGATGCTTCCTATACAATGACCGAATATCAAAAATTAACGAAATGGCGTAATTTTGAAAAAAAAAACTTTTTTTATGTGAAAAATGGTGGTGTTGTTAATGCCAAATTGACAATTTTCAACCAATCAAAAAGATCGTAGGTCATTGTATTTCACAAAATATTTTTGGGAATATAAACTATCGAAAACGCAAATAAAAAGAAAATTTTTTTTGAAAGTGTCACACTGGTAAAGCCCCTTAAGGACAGTTTGTGAAAGCTTGTTTGCAACTCCAAAAAATTTTTGGCATATAAGTAAGTAATTTGAGTGATCTAAATGCCTTGAAAAAAAAATTGAAAATGTAGCATTTATTTAATGATAATTAAGCAACTAAATATACGTACTTAGAGATGTAGAAAAAATTGGAATTTGGTTGGGTTACACACAAAAGTGTATTCGAAAAACGAGCAACTTTATCAAAATCTGGCTATAAATTAGCATGAGAAGAGTATTCTGCTGTTGTGCAGTATCAAAAGGTGACCATAGTTGTACCGAAGTAAAGCCTAGCACGCGTATCAAAAAAAATATTGCTTACCCATGTCGATACCTTACCAGTCAACATCTATATATAAACATATGTACATATACCATTTTTTAGTGATACATGAACCAAAATGGAGAAATAATGATTAGAATAACTAGCACCTAGATCTCTGGCGCACGGTTGAAACTCATACAGAGGGTGATCCATTTGGAGGATCGCAAATTTTAAAAGAGAAAACACAGAAACTTCAATTGGTCCATCTGTTGAGTCCAATTTTCGATGACTCGTTCGAGCCTTCCGACTGGTAACTAGCGAATGACACGGACGATGCTTTGCTCCAAGTCCTTAAGGGGGTATTAAAAAATAAAAAAAAATGAAAAACATTTTTACTATCCATTTTTTATATGTTTTTTTATTGACATTTTAATAATTTAAAAAAAAATGCAAAAAAAAAAAAAATTCATCGAGAAACGGGCCGGTAGAGTGGGGGCTTCAAAAAAAACGGTGCGTCTTGGTGGACGTGATTTCAACCCTTGTAGAGATCTAAAACACGAAAAACGAGATGATTCTTCATTAGTAAGGATGTCGTTATCGGGTTGACCGTTTTCAAAAAAAAAAAATAAATAAATAACAAAATGGCGTCGACTTGAAAACAATTTTTTTTTGACTCGATTTTTTCGAAGTCGTTCAAAATCGTAGACCAGAATATCCCCTTAATCGAAGCGGGATTGCCCGCATAGGCTTTAGATTTTACCCACTCTCACAGGAAAAAATCTAACGTTGTGATATCAAACGATCTTGGTGGTCAATTGACCGGCCCGTAATGTGAAATTATCTGCTCACCAAAGTATTCTCTCAATAAATCCATTGATTGAAGATAAGGGGGGAAAGTGACGCCATTTTGTTGAAATCAAATGTAGCCGAGATCACGAGTTTAAATTTGAGGCATCAAATAATCGGTTATCATGGCGCGATAACGGTCGTCTTTAACAAGTACGTTCTCACCGGCATCATTTTTGAAGAAATATGGGCCCATGAATCCATCGACCTACAAACCACCCCAAACCATTGTCTTTTCTAGATCAAAAGGCAGCTCTTGAATCTCTTCAGGTTGCTCGTTGTTCTAAATGTGGCAATTTTGCTTGTTTATATATCCATTGAGCCACAAATAGGCCTCATCGCTGAACAAAATTTGGCTCCAAAACGTCAGATCTTCTTGAAACTTTTCAAGAGCCCATAGATCGAACCGATGTCGCATGAAAGGGTCATCAAAAAAGGCTATTGAAAAAAGTACAATTACTTGGATCACCTGTTATTAGTACCATTCGCATGTTACTTGGAAAATATTCCCTCTATTTTATTACACCAGCAATTATGACAGTTGTTTGTTCTTTCGATTCACTATGTTTTTGATATGGAGAATTGAGCTTCACAATTGGCATATATGTATAGTTCCTTTCATACTTGTTCTTTTAATCACTTAGTTTCAAAACTTGCAAGACAGGCGCTCAAACTCTTACTCTCTGAGGATCATGATTTATGTAAATTTAAATAAGAAGTGAAAGAAAAATACACAAGACCTCTAGTCTGAACTTGAAACCGTTGTTTGTGATAGTTATGGTTCTGTAGATGAGAGTAATAAAAGAAAAGATATCTCAAATTCGTCACTATACTCATATCATAGTATTCCTACGCGCTTTTAAACATGTTTCGTAACACGTTCCTACAAATTACGCAAACCATGTTTGGCCATTAATAATACTTCTAAACAGTGTTATCACAAGTCATCACATTCGTTTGATATATTAGGAAAACTAATAATCATATATCTCGCAGTGTACTTACACTACTCACTATTCACTAAAGCGTTAGATAGACATATGTACCTACGATTTAGCCTCAGTGTTTGTGCGCTATATTCAATATTTATATGTACCTTTTTATTGTATTTGCTCAAACTGTTCACACGGCTTCTATTTTTACAGAAGACTCACGGAAGTGCTTAAACTAATTTGAAATGCGCTTATTAATTATAAAAAAGACTTAACTCAAATATGTAAGTTTTGAAATTTTGCCGGCCATAAAAGGATTTTTCATTCGTGCGGCGAGTTGCTAGAAAAACTACATACATATAGTATATTCTTAAGGTTAGTGTTAGGACTTTCTATGGATCGTTGGACAAAACCACCATAAAATAATTACGAAATATTCAAAATGATATGCAACAGATGTGGCTAAAAAGCAATAGTTTGTACTAAAATATATAATTTTAAGGCCAGTATTTCAGTCGAGCTGCTTCGTATCAAGAGAAAGACAGATTGATCTTATTAAAAATACGATTTTATTTTACATTTCGAGTGCGATGCTTCTTAGCTATCCAACCTGTTATATATAGACAAACGGACCGGCAGACAGACGAACATGGCGAAGTCGGCTCAGTTCGTCATGCAAATCTTTCATAAATGTATATATTTTATAGGATCGCCGACTTTTTCTACTTTTACTTCTTCTTTGAATAACCTGATAATATCCAATATTTCACAAGACCCGTCAAAAAAACTCATCCCGAATGTAATGGTATAAAAATTCTCCATACAAAATTATATGTGGTGTAAATCGGCCTATCAACCGAGAAAGCTGGATAAAATTTCGCGAAGAAGTATCTGAGATACAGTAGTGGCTCTCTCCGTTTATCTTTCAGAGTAAATTACTGATATATGTATATAGGTGGAGGATGGAGCCATGTGTGTCAGAAACGGCTGATCATCCCTCCCAAGGGTCGTGTGCCGGGCTTGGGATCCGCCATGTAAAAAAACACTGTCAATGAAAAGAACACAACAACCATACGCTGTTGTAAACTCGACTATAACCCCGTAAGCGGTGCCTATGCCAATAAAGAAGAAGAAGGTGTGGTTAAGAGGGCTCCTTATGTGCTTTTAAGGTATGTCTCTTAATCGGAATGATCTCTAATTTTTGGTGAAGACCTCAATAAATATTAGCTTAGGCAAAAATTAGGTCAAAGCATGGTTAAGTTAAGAGGTCGATTCTAACATGGATCTCACTTGGCCAGCTTAGAACAGCGATTCGTTGTGTTAAATTTTGTATAACAAAAGGATGAGAAATCTCAATTAAAATTTATAATTTAGAATGAAAGAATTTAATTCGGCTTACTACATGATAAGTTTGGTTCAACTTCGCGTAGATGGTTGCTAGGAAACTGTCGTGATTCTATCTGTACCGTTAAAACTCCCATAGATATCAAAAAACATAATTTTCTTTCCTAGTTTTTGCAGGTCCGATTGGCTGATTAAGGTATATAGTATATATTCACTTTGGAATGGTCTCTTTATGTCAGAAAAAGTTCTGCGTATAATAATACATAATTAGATGTTACAGTCATGAAAGTAGTTTTAGAAGGTTTGAAAATTGTTAAGTTCTGAATAAGTAAATTATCTCAGAATTCAACACGACCACTTTCATTGCCCATCGCTTTCAATTTTGGGAGGATCACTAGCTGATTATATATCAGTAGGGCGATATAATAGCTCAGGACTATTTTACTAAAGTTTTAATAGCATTAATAACCTCTTTAAAATTTGCTCAATATGGCGATTATGAATTATTAAGATGCAATTTGAGAGATTTGAAGAGGTCAGGGCACACCTACATATATACCATATATTAAATTTTCGAAAATGTTATTGTTTCTCGCATATTAATGCTTTTGAACTTTGCTTTCAGTCAATGTCCAAAACACTGCGCAGTGCTCTACTCGTATCTATAGAGAAAAAGTGCCTTGTACAGTTCATATGTATGTATGTATGTATATTTTATTGTATTTGCATACTGCGATTGTTCATTTCAGGTATTTCAACATTTTGCACAATAAAATCTCTTTTATTATATTTCGGCAAGGTCAGTGATAGCGTAGAACGCTAAACAACAAATTTCGACAGCCGTTCAGCGGCGATCGGGACCGAGGCGCGCTATTAACGCTAGTGATAGTGGCACATAATTTATTTGATTAGTTTATTATATTTTCACTTTTTGTTTTTTTTTGTTTTGACAGGCGTGCTATGTCAGTTTGTAAGTATGTATATTGATGTGTATGGGTTCGCACTTGAGTTGAATGCGCAATTTCGCTTTTTAAATAAATTTTAATATATTGTTTAAATCCACTTTCAGGGACAAAGCGAAATTTTAGATACGAGAATAGTTCTTTACCTTTAAATATGTAGAAGCAAATATGTATGTATGTATATATATACGATTCAACCATATACATATGTATATGAACATAACTATATATGTCTTAATTTTCGAGCTAGTGGAATATATAAATATCCTAGGTGTGACAGCTTAGCAAAATGCTAGAGTGTGCACGCCACTTTTACTTTCGCACGAGATAGTCTGTCTATATATCTACATATACTAAATATCCACACACATGTCTATAGACATGTAAAAAAACGCGCTCAGGCGACTTTATATTTACTTAAGTGAAAGAGGTGTTATCTCTGTGGGCAAGGAGTGGACCCCACAGCTGCGACTGTCCATCGATTGTGCGTTTAAGACGAATGGGGCTTATTTTACTTGTAGGCATGTGCACGTGGCCTCCTTAATAAATAGGTATTTACGCACAAGAAGAAGAAGAAAATTGACAGCGTAGCACTCTTTAGCGATTAAGCGGCATGTTGGGATTAGCATGACGCTATGTTACAGATACATATATTAGTATAGACAGACATATTCTCTTAAATCTTTTAAATAGTTTAATATAAATGCTTGCATGAGGCTATGTTTAGGCTAAGATTAGTATGCGAAGGCATAGAACAAATATACGACAAGACTTATTTATAGTGCTAGTCACTAAATATCTTATGGACACTAACGCCAAACCTCCCAATATGTAGCGGTGCGTTGGATGTGAAATAGAACTTTATTCAGAAAAAAATAGATATTAGACTAGAGCGAGTAAGATGTCAAAGTATATATTTACGGTGTATCGGTATGAAAGTATTATTTTTTTTTTTGAAAATGAAATACTAGTTTGATTGGAAAAGTAAAAAAAAATTAATCAAAGTATTGACCATTGCTTTTTACACATTTTGATCACCTTTCTGGCAATTTGTGGATAACATGCTAATAGAAATGTTCCTCCTTTGAAGCAAATCAATCAAACACCCAATTTTCGACTTCTGGGTAGGAATTGAAGGGCTGCTCAGCCAGTGCATCATCCCATCGATGAAAGGAAATGGTAATCGGAAGGTGCCAAATAGGGTGAATACGGCGGATGGGGTAGCAGCTCCCAGCCAAGTACTCTGAATGTATCCTGAATCGATTTTGTTTTGTGGGCCGGTGCATTGCCGTATCTTCTGGCCGTTTTTCGATATATGTATTGGTCAAATTGGTCACTTGTTGTCTATAGCGACTAGTATCGAGAGTTTCACAATGTTTTAGAAGCTCATCATATACCACATCCTTCTGATCCCACCAATCGATTTGTTTTTGCAGTCGATGTTGATGGTTGTCCCGGATTAATACATGATTTTCTCCTTTTAGAACTCTTAAAATAAATCCAGTTTTCATCGCCAGTGACAATTCGATGCAAAACTGATTCTCTTTCTTGTCTTTGAAGCAAAATTTCCCAAGTATTTTTTGGTTTACCATTTGTCTCTCATTCAGTTCATGTGGCACCCATTTTCCACACTTTTGGATCTTTCCCATAGATTTCAAATGGTCGAAAATTCTTTGTTGTGCAACATTTAACATGGATGCCATTTGCTTTCACCTCAAAGTATCATCTTCATCCAATATAGTTTGAAGTTCGGCGTTTTCAAACTTTTTGGTGGTCTTCCACGTTCTTCATTTCTCACATCACAATCATTATCTCTGAACCGTTTAAACCATCTTTTATATGTTGCTTCTTCCTCCGTTTCCTTGACAAGTTTTCTTTGCTACTCTACAGTTCGTGTTTTTTTTCAAAAGGAAACAAAATATTAATAGATACTTTCCGCAAATCACCACTTCTTGGCGCAAAACTTTGACAACTGAGCTGGTTCTTAGAGAGGAAGGAAAGAAAGTATGCAAAATTTCAGAGCGGTATCTCACAAACTGAGGGTCTCTTTCGAGTATATAAGGACAGATGGACGGATGGGCAGACGGACATGGCTAAATAAACTCAGTTCATAACGTTGAACGTTTTTAGATATATTTTATAGGGTCTCCAACGTTTTCTTCAAGGGTTTATGAACTCCGTGGCAAACTTAATATACCCTGTTAAGACATAAAGATCTATATGTTGATTTGATTTTGATCGGCCAGTTTGTGTGGCAGTTGTATGGTATAGGTGGTATGGTAACGATCTAAGAAAGTTGTTTGAATATTATACATATATTTATAATATATATATTACACAATAGTCTATCTCAAATAAAGAAATAAGAACATAGTCTTAAATAGTCCAATTGAATTCCGGTAACTTAATTACCATGTTAAGCGTCTACTGAAAATTTGGAATTCCAATCTAAACAGAACTTACAGAGGTACAAAAAAAAGGTATTTTTACGATTTTGTTTTTAAATATAAGCATCATATATTTGAAAAATATAATATGTTGTATCAAAGGTACATATTTGAACAATATATCCTGAAATTTCGACACAAAAATGTTGAAAATGCAGCCGTTGAGACCTAATTTCCCTGGGTGTCTCACAAAAAAGTGCTCTCGCCGTGGACAGTATAACTTAATATTTCTTCATATAAAATTAAAAAACTAAGCATATTCCGTTAGTACATATCTAAATCTCGTTTTTGAACGAAGGAAGTAAAAGAATATTAAAAATTTCCTTTTTTCTCAGACTTTGAACAAATTTTTTGGTAAAATTTTCGCCATATATTGGTCAAAAAAATAAGTTGTAATGAAACAAGAAAAAATCCTTCGTTCGATGACTAGATAATATTATTCTAAAAACGTGTACACAATACGAACTAATTCGGTTTGATAACTTTTCGAGATCCACCGAGTATCCACCGACTTCAAAAACACAGTTTCGAGAAAAACACGTTTAAAGACGGGGCACTTAGCGCAGCTAGCCTCGAGCGCACAAGTTCTCAAGGCTGTATCTCCGAAATTATTATTCAGATCAACATTAAAATTTGAGACAATATTCTAGAGGTATTGTAGAATTTAATAAAGCAAACAAAAAAATCGTTTTTTTGAAATTTTCAAACCCACCTAACCCCTTAACAATTTTTAAAACTTGGCAATAAATGTTGTGTTCAGAACTTTACAACTTTTTTTTATTTTTCAAACAACTATATTGACTATTGATATCATGAGTGAAATTTTATTGACTATAGTACTATCTTTCTTGCCTTCGTAAAAGTGATGGTTCTTTTGTATAAAAAATTATAAGATAGGTTTATAAAAGATCTCTTCGATAATTTGAAGCTTTTTCGGCTGAGATCTCTAATAGTAAAAATAAACAAAGAGCACAAATATATATATCGTTTCAAATTTTGCAAACGCCATTTTCTCTTCAAGAAGCTGCTCATTTGTCGGAACGGCCAATATCGAACCACTATAACATATAGCTGCCAAATAAACTGAACGATCGGAATCAAAATTTGGTTCAGATTATTTTCTAAGGCAACAATGTAATCTCTGAAGAAATTGTTCGGATGGTTAACTATAGCATATAGCTTCCATACAAACTGAACGATTGGAATCAAGTTCTTGCATGGAAAACTTTCACATTTGACAATGTATCTTCACCAAATTTGGTACAGATTATTTTCTAAGGCAACAATGTAATCTCCGAAAAAATTGTTCAGATCGGATTACTATAGCATATAGCTTCCATACAAACTGAACACATAGTTACTAAAAGAAATGCACCTGTGAAGGGTTTATTAGCTTCGGTGCAGACGAAGTTAACGTTTTTTCTGTTAAAACAAAAAAAAATCTCGTAAAATTCATCTGCCTTTCTAATTTTTAATTTTGTAAGAGCATGCCAGCGATCCAAAGGATTAAAAAGGGCGATTTTCAACAAAGCACGATTTCATTATTAGTATGACTGATGTAAGAACTTGTTTCAGCATCGAGCGAAACCATGTAATTTATAGCGTTATCTCATCTTTTACTATGTAAATAAGCCAATCTAATTATTAATTCATATTAATTAAATACCTAACTACCTGTATTTAATTTAATCATAAAAAGTTAAGAAACGTCACAACTAAGCAGCAAACTGCGCATAATGCTTGATAAACATATGATCGCAAAAATACATTTTTTAGAACGTAAATACGAAGTACAACAACGAATTTCGAGTAGTAGTAAAATAGACGTGACGGCAGGTGAATAGGCGGCCGAATCATAAGCAGATTAAACGCGTATTTCTCGATTTGAATGCTTTATCAAGTCCAATACAAACACGCTGAATGAAAACATTCTCCAATCTTGTCATGGAAAAAATAACTATCAAGTATACATACACACACGTATATATGTTGTTGTAATAATATAAATCCACAACGTAAATTTCTTTTACGATTTAATGTGGCCAAAACAGAATTAATTGTCAATAAAAATGCTCTCGACATAAATTATAAATCTACATATGCGAGTTTACATGCACAGTATTGCGTAAAACATATGCAACTGGGTAGAGGTTGTTTCTCATTGGCCGTTTGCGGACTTCTTTATCAAATTAATGCGGAAGATGGAATATTTTAACAACCTTCGAGTGAAATAGTAGCCCAAGCACAACAAAATGATGTTACGTCGATCCCATGTCGACAGCTCTGAACGCTGATTCTTTGTTATTTCTATAACTTTTAGTTATGGAACACAAGACCCTTATAGATCGACGGAGCGTTTTGTGTTTATCACATATTTCTTAAGACGGCTAGTATCAATCTCAGTAACTTCGCCGATTCGAATAAGGCGTGTCTACCAAGATGTTTCAACTTCAGTCGGACAGTTGAGAAGAGAGTGTTAGATGATTCCTCCTCGTCTTCCTTCATATATCTTTGACAATTAGCAACAGTCAAGATATGCGGTCTCAACGCCTTTGGGCCGAGAGATGAATCTTGCTGGCTTTTACAGTCCACACACACACAAGGTTTGTTTGGTGACTAGCGCTTGTCAAGCTCATGGGATATCCATTGGTTCAACGTTAGAGCGTAAGATGACAGCGGAGTACCGACTCGTTCGCGCATTGATGAAATTGGAGTAAAGGTGCTTTCTCTAGCAAGCTCATCGGATTTTCAGTTTATAATAAAATATATAAAGAATGCCAGTACATAGGTGGAGGTCTTGGTAATCAATATCTTTCAGAAATTCTTCAAAAATGTTTTCAGAACTTTAATTAGCAGATTTCGGAGCTTCTTGTCGGTAAATAACATAGTTAATATGTTGGAATTCATGGCACTAGCGATCGTGCAACTTTTATGTTCTCAGCTGAATATAACATTTCGCAAATATAGATTAGCATTTAATCCACTCTATTGCGTCCAGGTGGAATTTTCAGCTCGAAGAATGAGACTTTCATTGTCTCTTTAACTGTAAAGCTTCCAACTAAATAAAAGTCAGCGCATAATCTGTATTGTTTCTGAAAATGTATTGTTCAATTGCTTTTGGGAGTTGGGAGAATACGAGCCATGACAGTTTCTCGCATCAAGGGTTTTTTTAGCCTCTAAACTTATAAATACAAAATACAGAATTTACACAAAATTTGTAAAGGGGTATAAGGCGAAGTTGATCGATTGATTAAAAGGTGAGATCGTAAAGCTCTTTGTACTTCCAAGTAGATTCCATTCGACATCTGAATTTTACAATTTTTTTGCTTATTCCAAATTGCCCTAGTTTTTAGAATTGACACATTGGGAGCAGTGTAAGTATAACGCATAAACCATTTGAAGCCTGGACGTGGTCTAATCCCCATTTTTCTTAAATGATCGGCATGACGAGCTGAGTCCATTTAGCCATGTGCGGCTGTCTATATGTACGCAAACTAGCTCCTCAGGTTTTGGGATACCGATATGAAATTTGCTCATGTTCTTTTCTTCCCATGAAGCTGCTCGTTTGTTGGAATTACCCATGTTGGACCACTATAGCTACATATACCTGCCAGTGTGTACGGCGAACGACCTGAATCAAGTGCTTGCATGGAAAACTTTTTTATTTGACGAAATATCTATGTATTATTGTCTAAGGTATTAGAGCAATCGCCGAAGAAATGTTTTAGTTCGAATGACTATAGTATACAAGCTGCCCGATCTAAATTAGTGCTTCTAAACGAACTTTCGTATTTGTGAGGGTATTATTGTTTCGATGCAACCGAAGTTAACTTTTTTCTTAAATTATTCATCGTTTCTTTGCAAATAAGGGGTTACATGGGTATACGGATTTCAAAAAATAGCATTTTTCATTTGAGGCTAGTTAGGCTAAGTGCGCCGTCTTTGTGTTTTTCCCCTTCGTTCAAGTTCTAAGTTAAGGTTTTAATCTAAAAGACGCATCTCTTTTTTTTCCGGAGAGGTTACCCGAAAATGGCGTCGCAATTACCGAGTTTAAAATATTTTTTTTTCCAAATTTCAAGTTTTTTTTCTTAATATGTGGTATGTATGTTTGTAACAAGAAATTTTTTTAATGAAACATTTAATTTTTTTTGATATGAGAAACAACTTGTTGAAAAAACGCTGTTTTTTATCCGAGGAAATCCATGTAACCCCTCAAGGTTTTCAAAATATGGCTAATATATCAAAGCAGTTTTGAAGAAGTTTGCTTGCTTTAATTTGAATTTTTTAGTTCGGCAACAGCTTTACACAGAAATAATTGAAAACATATTCGGACACACATATCGAGCGTTAGTTGTAAATACGGCTACTCTATTGCTATCTATGTATCCATATGAGGGCATATTGCTCAGTTTTAATTCCTACTTGGTGTCGGCGGCTGTTTTTTCTTAGATTTACATTACATTTGTCGCAAGCTATTTAAATGGGTGTGTGAAATTTTGTCAACGTCATGAAACATAATTGTTTAGTAACGATTTTTTCCTCGCTCGCTCACTCTGCGCCCGTAAACACTCCTTTGCTCATAGTTGGGTACTTGACACACCTGAATTGCGCCGTTTGTGATTCGACGCCGATCAGTTTTTCTGATAGCTCATTATTTCTATATAAATATAAGTATGTTTGTGTGTTTAGTTTCATTCATTGTGCGCAGAGTGAGTTATGAGATTTCATCACTTTCCTGCCATTTCGCTTTGAATATGAAATGGAGTGCGCATTGCTTTCGACGAAAGTGTCACCATGATTTAATGCTTCTTTTTGTTCCAGTTCATTTTTTGTTTGTGTAACTTGAAGCTATAATTAAGGAGACCGCTGGGATTAACACCTTAGTTGGTATATGCTATATATGTGTGTTTGTATGTGCATGTGTCTACAACTTTTTTGTTGTATTTTGGCATTGTGCAAATAAAAATTTAAGATACCCCTCTTTACTCAGCACTCTTGTATGGACTCAGGTGTGAATTGTATGCTATGCAGCGCGACAGAGGTATGTAGGTATTTATAACTATATGTCTGCAGATAGGCAGCTATCTTTTTAATGATGAATGTGTGAAATGTTCCGAAGGTGATTGATAAGTTAAAAATGCCATTGGTTCGGTGTTGAACAGCACATTTGTATTATACATATAGACACAAGCGTTTGATATCTTTCAATGGACATAAATATGTATATGGTACATATATTTAATTTCTTCACACATTTTCACTGTGTATGCACAGAGTAAGGCGGCAAGTACTAAGGCCAGTGTTAAGTGTGAAATTTAATATGGTTTGTTAGTGGTCCGCGAAGATTTGTAGTTAGATCAATTTGTTACCGATACACTGCGATCGGCATACGCAGCAAGGTGTCCTTAGCCATCTTTGTAGACAGGTATATAAAATATGCTTGCTGTACTCATATTTCATGTCAGACAGACGATGTGGAATTTATGAAAAAAAAACAGTAATTATAACAGTAAGAAAAGTAGACACACATACACTAATTTATTGTGGGTATAAAGCTGACTGAAGAAGTCTTAAGTTAGTATTTTCTTCGTTAAAAATAAAAAAAATATTTATTTTTGCTTATAATACTCAGCAGAAGACGCTCATCCGTTTGAAAACTATACGAGTTGTTAAACTTTTGAACCTTATTTTATCTCGTTTCTAAAAAAGATTTATTTATCCCTTTATCTCAAAACAAGAACGTTCTATAATCTACTATGAAATCCATTTCAATACCAGCTGAAAGGAGAAGAGACACAGAAAGGTCCTTCTCTGCCAGCAGTGGACATTGGAGGCCAGTGCATTGCTGCTCAGTGCACTCTAAGACTGGGAGACATGAAGGCGCCCGAACTAGGACATGCCGATATCAATCCACCTTCAACTTCATTTCTGCCGCAAAGGCTACTAGTGGGGTTTTTTCTCTGTTCACATACCGATGTGTGAATGGGGAGAGATCGCTAGAAAAGATGCGCAGTGAGTTTTTTCACGGAAGGTACGTCTAAGCTTCGTCGAGTGACAAGGATGGAGGGGGAGTTTTCTGTAAGTAGCTACTATTAAGGTGGCAGTAGACATACTGCTACGAAGTGCAGTCTCTATCAGAGAAGTGCGCATTCACTCCGATAGCGGAACGGCAATACTAGCGCTGAGCTCGCTAAATGTGCGCGCAAAGCTAGTCAAGGAATGCAAATAGTTTCAAGCTACTTCGTCATCAGATTTGTTTGGGTTCCTTGTCATAGCGAAAATATTAGTAACTGCAAAGCTTCTGAGCTAACCAGAAGATTCACACTTGCCTCGATCACACTGGATTGTGACCGAGTTGGATCTGCATTGTAATCTTGCGTTTTTGCACTAAACCTTTGAACCACGCTTAAACTAAAGTAGAAGATCTACTGAACTTCTTGCTCTTAGAAAAGTTCATCGTGCCGCAATCGTAATGCTTCTAACTGTACATTGTCCACACCCCGTCTTGACCTGATTGTCATACAGTGTGCTGTTGTATTCAGGTTAAGAAGGGGCTTGAGTATGTCATTGCTGCGGAATGACTGGATTTCTGATGACGATGTGGAGAGATCCCTCCCTTTGGGAAGTAGGAGGCTTCTAGATAATAGGGTCAGATGTAGGTGGCAAGACCACCTCAGGGACAATAATTCTAACGGTCGAGTGACTTATGAGTACATTCGGGACATTTGGTTTATTGAGGGTAACCTAGACTTCAGATTTTGTATGAGTCTGGGTTTTCTGCTTATGCATTTTTGCATCAGAGGCATCTATCTGATAGGTTGAGTTGCTTTTATGGGGAGGAGGCATAGAACTGGTTGCATGTAGTTACTGGGTGGTATGGGGATTAACTATACTGAGGGACGTTTAGATGTTAGCGGAATGCCTAATGGTTAGGGTCGTTTGCGCGTGAATTGTTTCGGCGGCGAAGGCGTTTAACTGAAAATTAGGGTTAGCTTCTTGTGTGAATGGTGTATGCGTGTAATGTGCGTATGGGTCCAACCTCTGGTCACCAGTCCAGAGCAGTATTGTAGTAGTCTCGGTTACAAGGTCTGACTGTAGGCTTAATTCAGGAACCACGGGGAGCAGGAGCCCTTGGAGTTCGCTTCAACCTGCTTATTCGGACTGGCCCCTCGAGAAGTATCGTGGGGTTTGTGGTTAAAACCCGAATGTGGGAAGAACTGACACTTTGTCAGTTGAATGTGGAGTCGCATTTCCATCGGATGCCGGACCGAAAGTACGGCAGAGGTTTTAGATGGGCCTCGAACCCTACCATAGCGGTTAGTGTGTTCATTCCACCTGCCAATGCAATTATGATAAGGCTTTCATACCCACATTCAACACACCGGACGTTGTACATTGTCCAATAGGCGTTCATGTGATAAGACTAAAAATCCTGTGGGACCCAAGTTGTCAAAGTTGTATAGATGAGGATGAGGTGAAAACATCTAGACACTTTCTGTCGGACTGGCGTTTTTAGTTGTACAATTGAGATCCCTGTTAAGGTCGCACTCTTAAGGGGCTACATGGGTTTACGGGTTTCAAAAAATTGTTGTTTTTATTGTCTTATCAAATTCTACAACCCCTCTACAATATTTTCCTAAATTTTCAAGTTAATCCGAGTAATTATCGGAGAACTTGTGCGCTTAAGTCTAGCTGGACCAAGTGCGCTGTCTTTAAACGCGTTTTTCTTGAAACTGTGTTTTTGAAGTCGGTTGGAAAGATTTCTCGAGAACTACTTGACTGATCTTCATAGAATTTTACACAGGTCTTTGAAATAAAAGTCTTAAAGACTTGGGCGAAGGATTTTTTTTTCAATTACAACTATTTGAAAAAAAATGTTTCGAAGTTTTCACTAAAATTTTAATTTTTTTGTAAAAATGTCTGCCAAAAATCCAATTTTCAGTTTTTTTCCTTCCTCCAAGTTCTAAGTTAAGGTTTTAACTAAAACACGTATTTTTCACCTTAGATGATCCCGTAAGGGATTATCCTGACAATGCGGACGCAACTTTTTTCAAGGAGTCATCGGAAATGGCGTCTCAATGTCCGAGTTTAAAATAGTTTTTTTCTAAAAATTGCAGAATTTCTTTGTTCATAGCGTAACAACAAAAAAATTTAATAAAATATTTAATTTTTTTATGAGAAAAAATTGTTGAAAAATTACTGTTTTTTTACCCGAGGAAACCGATGTAACCCGTTAACCTAACCTAACGTAACTAATAGCGGCTGCTGGTACCCTTTTCAGAGACTTTTGACTATTACAGATATTAAGTTAAACTGCTATTAATTAAATACCCTAAACTTTTGTTATTGTAAAATAAATTCAACAAAAACTAAAATTAATAAAACTACGCTTTTGTTTATTATTGATTTATAAGCCGCATCTTGAGCTTTATTGTTCACGACTATTTTTATTCACCACGTCTTAAATAGGCGTTCTTTGACCTCTCTACAAAACAAAGCGCTAATTTTTTCCAACGGTAGACACATTCAATTTAGATAATTAGCGGTCCACAGTAAAAGAAAATTAGTTGTAATGAAGTGTTTTGTTAATTTTTTCGTTTGAATTTTGAGCGAATAAAAGTGAATCGTTTATATGAAAAAAAGTTGTTTGTATGGGTCAAAACTGTTGAGTTTACTACGACAGCTGCCAATGACTCACGGCAACGCACAGTTTATAATTTCTAGGTTTTATATATAATTTATGTACATATGTATTTATACATATATCGGTATATACATATGTATGTATACAACTGCCTTATTGTGTCCGTAGAGAAAACCTTATATAGGAATTTCACTACGAGTTCGTAGATTTCATTCATATTTTATTTTAGCGAATATTATGTCATTCTTGAATACATACCTATGTATATATACATTTGTACATATGTATGTGTGCATTATTAACGTTTCAAGCCACAAGTGCTTAATTAAGCATGAAAAAGGTGCATTGAACTCGGCAAAACTGCGAAAGCTGCAAAAAAAAGAGAATAACAACAATAATAACACAAATGATGTGTGTTAAATTGCGTATTTACCACACCAATCAATTTAGCCAGAAAATTTTTTGCGAATAAACTATGCATAAAAGAATTCGTGTAGAAATTGGCAAACTTTAGCAATATTTGAGCTATTTTGGCTTGTTTTTGCTCTCTTAAGAAGTCGTTTCTTGGCTGTTTAGAAAGCCTCATAAATCAGCAGTGAAAGAAGTGACTAGATTTGTTATAAACATGTCTGTATTTGGTGATATAGGAAATAAAGATTGGTTCATACAGTGGCACTTTAACAAAAAAAAAACTAAAAATTATCGACATCCATAAAAGCAGCAGCAAGAACATAAGCTCGACAATTGAAAATATTATAGCACTTTCTTTTCTCGATGAAAGAATGTTTCATCATCATATGGCAACATTATTACTATGAGCAAAAAATAGTAAAACTTTGTTCATAATTTTAAAATTCTTAATTTATTCTTCATACACTATGGCTTCCCACCCAAAGTAATCCCCCTTTGGTCCCAAGACACTTGTATCAACGTTTTCCCAAATCCGAACTATTTGTTAAAAAAAATATCCGTAATATTCAATGCGCGTATTGATTCACGTTTAAGCCTTCAACTGAAACAAAACGGTATCCCCGGAGCGGTCGTTTGATTTTGCTGAATAGCCAGAAGTCACACGGAGCTAAATCAAGCGAATATGGTGGTAGCGGTACGATATGGTTGATTATTTGGCGAAAAACTCAGCAAGAGTCATTGCAGTATGCGACGGTGCATTATCGTGATTCTAGGCCCATGATTCCGACCTCTTTTTAAGAATAGCTCCGCGAAAATTACGCATAACACTCAAATATTGATTAGTCTTTTCGTATTTCTAATCAAGCTTCAACTGTTTTTTATGTGTTATAACTAATGAACCGATAGTATGTACCAGTTTGGTCGACCACTTTTTGCCATTTTTCTGCTAGAATTATTATTCCATGAGTGTAAAACTTTTCTGGTTTCTCGGCGAAAAACTGCGACAAGTAATTTTCACAGGCTTAACCTGAAGTTAACTTTACTCCATTAAGGAAGTTCTGCATTAACCGATACAAATGGTAGTCTGATGGTGCAAGGTCAGCGCTATATGGTAGACGCATTAAAACTCCCTGGCAAGCTCTCCGAGTTTCTACCGAGTCATCAAAGATGTGTATGGTCTAGCGTGGTGTTGATGAAAGACGAAGCCCTTTCTGTTGATCAGTTCTGGCCGTTTTTTTCGATTGCTTGCTTCAATCTCATCAATTGCTGGCAGTAAATTGTAGAATCAATCGTTCGACCAGTCTGGAACAGCTCATAGTAGATAATTCCTTTCCAATCCCACCAAACACTTAGCATAACATTTCGAGGCGTCAATCCGGGCTTTGCGACCATTTGCTGAGCTTCACCACGCTTGGACCGTGGTCTTTTTCGCACATTATTATCGTACTTGTTTCACTTTTCGTCTCCTGTTATCATTCGCTTCAGAAATGGTTCGATTTCTTTTCGTTTCAGGAAAGAGTTGGAGATGTTATTTCGGTCTATTAAATTTTTCACAGACAATTCATGTGATACCCAAACTTCGAGCTTCTTTCTGTAGCCAGAATTTTTTAAATGTTTCAAAACCGTTTGTTGATGAATGTTAAGCTCGTAAGTGATGTCATGGCTGCTTATGTGACGTTCCTGGTCAATCCTTTCCATAATTTCATCGACTTTTTCAACAATAGGTCGACCAGAGTGAAGTGCATATTTCACATCGAAATTTCCGGAACAGAAGCGAGCGAACCATTGTTTTGCTACGTGAACTGATACAGCATCGTCTCTATAAACTTCACAAGTTTCATTGGTGGTTTTCGTGGCATTCTTCTCTTTTTTATAAAAAATATCAAAATATAGGGAATTACTGTATTATTTTCACTCATTTTTGAACAGCTATAACTTTTTTTCAACTTCACCGAATTTAATCTTTTTTTGCTAAAATTAAACTTAAAATCTCACCTTTAAGGAAAAATACGAAAAGCCTTTTTCAACTACTAATATGTAGTTGATATGCGATGTGTAAAATGTGGCATGAGTGCGCCACACATGGACAACGGTAAGCCAGTTAGTGTTATGAATCATTGCTATTTCTGCGTGATCGCATTACTTTCATGAAAATGCCATCGAAAGAAGTGCAAAGGAACGAACGCTACGAAAAAGGAAATTGAAATCATGCACGAGTACAGCAAGCACCAAACAAATCAAAGCGGCGAATGCAATGCATTCTCTGCATTAGTTGCATTTGTTTATTTGCTGCCAGCCAGCTGAGCACGGTGATAGCAACAGAAGGCATCTGAGTGACAAGCAGCAGTAGCCACTCACCTAATGCCACTGTTGTGGCCATATTAAGGGCTGATAATCATTGCGGACAAACAGCAAACGAATAAGATAAACAATTTGGTCTTTGACCAAGGCCATCAAGATAAAACGTACATTCAGTGATGTCTTTGATTTAATTATGCACTCTCTGTGGCAATTTAATTAATGTAGATGATCTCAGCGGTCGATTTAGTTTGGTAGTTAATATCCGTTTGTCTACCCCATCTGTTAAACAACGGTGGACGCATCGCTTATAAAGCGACCACCTTGTTTGGCCAATTTGAGTTAATCCTAAATAGCAGCTAAAATAATATTCGTCTTAAACTAATTTTTTTTAAGTAAAAAAATATATTGCTGAAAAAATTTTGAAAACCAGAGCTAATTTTATAATATTCATAATTCTTTCTTACGCAGAATCAACATTAAACAATACAATGTATGCGCGCTCATGAAAATAACGTTGATCTTTACGCTCACCACATTTCACAGACAGGCGTAACACGGTAGAAATTTTTCAAAAATATGTAGCCACAACAACCTAAAGATATTAATGTAATATCTCAAAAACCTCTAAACTATATTTTTCCACGGATGTCACGTGATTCCCTCTTCCTATGTTTCCAATTTCTCCATAATGGACAGACCACCCTTTCACAAATACTTTGCGGTCCATATGATTCTTTCATTATTCGGTATACAAATCAAGCACCAATGAATGTATCAGATTAAAAATGTTTTACGAATTGTGCCTTTAACATTTGCCACCTCATGACCAAAAATTGTCAAAATCGAATTACAGCTGTTCAAACCCCCATGTGGACTCTTATGCCAATGGCTTTTTTACTTAAAATACTGACTTAATGAAATTGATAGAGTGTGTTTTTGTAATAACAGTTATCGTTTTGCCTTAAATGGATAAAATTGGTGAAAACTTAACTGTATGTATCTGAGCAATGGAAAAAGTTAATGCAATCAGCCATTCAATTTCTTTGCTCCCAAAATAGCCTATTTAATAATTTCCGACTTTCTACTTGACTTTTAGGTTGGTCAAAATGTGTGATATTCTATTTAAATTACATTGACCAATTTTCTTACAAGTTAAAAAATTATACTCAATATAAATGAAGTCTAGTCTAAACCTCATATGCATCTCTAATATTGGCTAGTCGAAAAAGTCTTTTCGTATTTTGTCAATAGATGTCGTTGCAGTGCAGTATCTCCAGTGCTAGAAATCAAATTGTATCATACCATATAGTATTTGAAAAGTGAGAGTTTAAGCTTCATTTAACCAAAATTATTAAATTCGCGGAAATTGAGAAAAAGTTACAGCTGTTCAAAAATAAGTGAAAATAATGAAGAAATTCGCTATATTTTGAAGTTTTTGTATAAAAAAGGTAAGAATGCCACGAAAGCCACCTATGAAATTTGTGAGTTCGTGCAGTACAACAAAGGTTTGCTCACTTCCGTTCTTGTAATTTCGAAATTTCGATTTACACTGACGAAAGTTTCACACTGACGGAATAATGTCTCTAGGGAAAAAATGGCAAAAAGTGATTAACCGAAATGATACATATTTGTTTATTCATTTATTATTAAAAAATAAAAAAATAAGTTGGAGTTTGATTACAAATACGAAAAAACTTTTTCGACTACTCAATTTAATGAATTCGGATCTTTGGGTAGAGTTTTACTTAACAACTCAAAGTATTACAAATATACACTTCGGTTGAGTTTTTATCAGATATGAAATGAAATTATAGTTATTAGAATTTTTTATGAGAAGGATCTATCGGTCATTCGATGAAATTATAATTTAAAATATGACAGCAAAACTGGACAAAAACGGCTATTGAATGTTCTGATGTCTATTCTAGCTGTGTTCTTACAAATAAATACATATGTACATACCATTACCATTATGAAATATTCATACGACTCTTAGTTTAAATATGAACAATACTTAATAAGTTATTTAAAAGGTTAGAATTAGAAATTTTTATAGCTACAGAGTTCGAGAAAAACGCGTTTGAAGACGAGCCTAGCTAGCTTCGAGTGCACTACTTCTTAAGGCTGTTTCTCCGAAACCATGACTCGGATCAACTTGAAAATTTAGGCAATATTCTAGAGGTGTTGTAGAATTCAATAAGATAATACATTTTTTGAAACCCGTAAGCTCATGTAACCCTTTAATTGAAAGCTACTCTAAAGATATGTAGGTAAGAGCACGTTAGAGAGTAGTATTAGCTTTAATCGTCGATCGAAAATCTCTGCTAAACATGGTTGCAACCGTACAATCCTAGACAAGACAAAGATTCGCAAGCTCAGATAAAAATACCATTGCCAGTGTGTGATAAGACAAAGTTGGAGAAAACATTAAATAGCCTAATTCAAGCTATTACCGCAATTAGTTTAAAGCAATTAGGCTT
The DNA here is from genome assembly GCF_016617805.1 of Bactrocera tryoni. Taxonomy (NCBI): domain Eukaryota; kingdom Metazoa; phylum Arthropoda; class Insecta; order Diptera; family Tephritidae; genus Bactrocera; species Bactrocera tryoni. Next base: position 54,726,701 of record NC_052502.1, on the reverse strand, counting down.
TTGTCGCTACACTGGCAATTGTATGTGTTGAGTAAATAAACGTGTTGGTGAAGACTATGGTACACTGGTCGGCATATATATTTTGACATGGCGATGCCTCAGTTACGGTTTGAAATTTTATTTATTTTAAAGAGAAAAGTATTTATGGATTGTACATAGTTCATTTAGTTACAATATATTAAATTATAAATATAACAATTTTTCATGTTTAACATTGATTTAGATTTTTTATTTAATTAAAACTAAAAACAAAGTACTTTCATGGGTGGCATAAGTATTTTGACAAAATTTTTTTTTTTATCTTAATTCACTATTTTGTTTTTTAAATCTATTTTAAACTGGAAATTAATAAAAAATATAACCTCCTTTGGTGTCTATGACCTTTTGGAGGCGATTCAGGACGGAATCGACCAAGGTTTGGAGGTATTTCAAAGGAATCTCTTTCCAATTCATTGTGACCTCAGTGATGGTTTCTGGTTTTGTCCTGGTCAGATCAGTGCTTCTATTTCGCTTTATTAGCGACCACACATTTTCAATAATGTTTAAGTCAGGACTTTGTGGTGGCCAATCGAGGGTTTCCACCCCAACATCTCTTAAAAACCTAGTAATTAATCTCGCCTTATGGCATGGAGCATTGTCCTGTTGGAGAATAAATTCTTTTCCTATTAATCTGTCGCCGGAAGGAAGTGCATAATTGTTTAAGGTTTCTAAATATCGGTTCTGGTTCATGGATCCGTCTATGGGAACCAAGTCTCCCACACCATTGTATGAAACTGCGCCCCAGAACATTACGCTCCCACCCCATGGCTTACTCTTTGACACACAGGAGCAATTTTTTTACGATAATTCTTGTTAATTCTTACAAAAACTTTCTTTTTAGATGCGTGGAATTCAAAACTACTCTCATCCGTCCACAGGATTTTACACCAAAATGAAGGGGACTTGGTGATGTACCTTTTCGCGAACTCCAAACGCTTTAGTCTATTTTTTGGGGTGATAAAAGGTATTGGCTTTGCAATATATGTTTTCATATCTGCTTCAATCAAACGCCTGCGTATTGTTCTCTCACTTATGGAAGTGGATGCAGTCTCATTCCATTCCAAGGACACAGCCTTTGGTGTTTTTAGAGGGTCCTTCTTAAAAGCACGGACGATAAGACGGTCGGCATCAGCTCCTGTCTTTCGATTTCTGCCTTTACGGCGAACATTGATGACATCTTTACATTTTTTATATTTATTGATTTGAAAGTAAATGGTCTGACGAGACAAATTATATTCCCTAGCGATGTTTATTACGGAAAAACCCAAGTTGTATTTGATCACAATTTCTGATCTTATTTTGGTGCTCAGCTCAGATGTTTTAACCATTTTAAATATTAAAAGATCAACTTTATGCAATGTTAATGAAAACTTGTAATAATATTCTTGAACCACACTTTCAGCTTGCCTAGAAACAACTAAATCACGCAATGACAAAATATATATGCCGCTGCAAAAATCGTTGCTTGCCGGCATTCTTATCAGCAGAACGAAAAAACAAAAGACAATTGACGAAATATTTTGCATATTTACAGTTATTAATTTGCACTTCTCTTTCATCGTCATTTTCGGTTCTAATAATGCACCGGTACTTAGTTCTAGAAATGGGGTAAGTCTAGCCCTAAAATGTTCGGTAATACCCGAAGCCTTCCTTACTTCCTATATACTATTATTCGCCTATAATACAAATGATATTTGCTCTAAATTCTTTCGTAATGGTTTTCGTAACCAACATAAAAACTTGGTCAAATCCAATATCTGTTTTTATACTCTCGCAACAAAGTTGCTAAGGAGAGTATTATAGTTTTGTTCACATAACGGTTGTTTGTAAGTTTTAAAACTAAAAGAGTCAGATATAGGGTTATATATACCAAAGTGATCAGGGTGACGGTAGAGTTGAAATCCGGATGTCTGTCTGTCCGTCCGTCCGTGCAAGCTGTAACTTGAGTAAAAATTGAGATATCATGATGTAACAGTAAAAAGTAAGGAAGGGCTAAGTTCGGGTGTCACCGAACATTTTATACTCTCGCATGATAAAGTGATAATCGAGATTTCATTATCCGTCATTTACATATTTTTCAAATACCGTATTTATGTATGTAAAGTTTTATTCCGCTATCATCATTGGTTTCTAATGTTTATACTCGTATTATACAGAGAAGGCATCAGATGGAATTCAAAATAGCGTTATATTGGAAGAAAGCGTGGTTGTGAACCGATTTCACCCATATTTCGTACATGTCATATCATATACCGAATTTCATTGAAATCGGTTTAGTAGTTCCTGAGATATGGTTTTTGGTCCATAAGTGGGCGACGCCACGCCCATTTTCAATTTAAAAAAAAAGCCTGGGTGCAGCTTCCTTCTGCCATTTCTTCCGTGAAACTTAGCGTTCCTGACGTTTTTTGTCAGTCGGTTAACGCACTTTTAGTGATTTTCAACATAACCTTTGTATGGGAGGTGGGCGTGGTTATTATCCGATTTCTTCCATTTTTGAACTGTTTATGGAAATTCCTGAAGAAAACGACTTTGTAGACTTTGGTTGATATAGCTGTAGTAGTTTCCGAGATATGCACAAAAAACTTAGTAGGGGGCGGGGCCACGCCCACTTTTCCAAAACAATTGCGTCCAAATATGCCCCTCCCTAATGCAATCCTTTGTGCCAAATTTCACTTTAATATCTTTATTTATGGCTTAGTTATGACACTTTATAGGTTTTCGGTTTTCGCCATTTTGTGGGTGTGGCAGTGGGCCGATTTTGCCCATCTTCGAACTTAACCTTCTTATGGAGCCAAGGAATACGTATACCAAGTTTCATGATGATATCTCAATTTTTACTCAAGTTACAGCTTGCACGGACGGACGGACAGACAGACATCAGGATTTCAACTCTACTCGTCACCCTGATCACTTTGGTATATATAATCCTATATCTGACTCTTTTAGTTTTAGGACTTACAAACAACCGTTATGTGAACAAAACTATAATACTCTCGTTAGCAACATTGTTGCGAGAGTGTAAAAAGTTCTATTGTAGAATAAAAATTTCTATGAAAAAAATGTCAAAAAACAGGCCAGATTACACTACTGACCCTTATAGGGATCGTCTCAGTGTGACCCTTCGAAAAATCACTGATTTTCGCAATTTTTGTTATGTTGAAATTAACTAATCGGTCCGGTCTTTTTTTTTTTTAATAAATACATTTATGACGAATACAAAATGATTTTTTTATGTTTGTTTATTGGGTGTATCATAGTTAAATAAATTGTTGAAATGACTCATAAAAAAAGTCCTGTACGATGTCCACGATTGCGGCCGCAATTTTGGTTTAAACAAAAACTTCAAAAAGATTATTAATCTGTAGGAAAGTCGCTATCGAGCTGTGAAGCTTTTTTGGTTTTTTTGAAATGTGACTAAAAGCCGACGGTTTCAAATTTGGCCTTTTTTCGACACTTTTTCGTAGAAAAAATAGGAAATAGGAAAAGAAGATTTAAAAAACAAAAAATTCCATAGCGCGATAGAGAAGGACGTTAAAAATGTTCTCTCCAAATTGGAACTAGATATTTTCGAAACTCTTACTTTGCCAGCGGAAACCGTTTTGAAAAACTACAATCTAAGAAAACCGCGTTCAAAGATTGGAGTGGCTAAGTTCTCCACTCTGTTGTCTTTCTACAAGAAACGCTGTAGCGACCGTAATAATAAGAATTTCGATTTAAAAATTTGAGAGAATGTTTATTACAGTGTATGCCATCCGATTTTGCAACAAAAAAATCTATGTCTCGAAAATTTCACACTGAGGCGATTCCTTAAGCAAACAGTTGCAACGCTCTCTGCTGTTCAAAGGAGCTTTTCCGCTAACATTCTTAATATAGGCGATAAATGTACCGATCTAAAATCGACATTAAAATTTCTCTCTATTAGGAGCTTGGACTATAATCAAATAATAATTTTACAAACTATTTATTTTACTAAAACTAACTATAAAAATAAAATAAAAAAAATCATTTTCTTAATTTAATTTTAAGGCTAGTACAGATTGGATGAAGATAATAATAATATGGGAACCAGGAATATATATGTATAAGTACATACATATTTATATCGAATGCACAACATTTGAACAATTTTCTTAATTCTCAGAAAACAAAAAAAAACACTATTTTACTAGGTATTATTCTAAAAATTCGGAATCCAAACGAGGTTAGAAATATATTTCTGGCTGAGTAAGCATTCTGCAACAAAAGTGATGAGAGTAATTTATCAGAATTCATTCATTCAACAAGCTAAGAATCAATTGGACGTCCATTGCTATGAGAAACAGGCATAGTTTTCCGAGTTATAAGCAGAGAAATTGAATTCTTTAAAGCCTAGCTACATGACGTTTCAAACAAGAGACATACCTAACGGAATGAAATATGTAAGTATTTGTGCCTGTTTGGCAACTAAATTCCACGAAAAGAGAGTAAACAGCAATGGACAGGGCATTTTTAAAGCGAATAATATAAATTTTAAATGTGTGTGAAGAAATGGTAAGGTTTTTGGCAAGAGATTGCCTTGACAATTTGTCACACACCACCGGACACCGGTAAGTAAGTGAGAAGACAGAATTGTAACACAGTGCCTAAAATAAAAGCGAGCGTTTGTTCAATGGAAAAGGATACGGAATTATGTACATAGGTGTGTCGCGCTGTGAAATCGTGCGCATATACAGTTACTTTTCAGTTTGTCAACAGTTGAGATTTAGAAATGGTTATTTAAAGAATTGCCGGTGACAGGTAGAAGTCAAGTTAGATTCATTTGTCCGTCATACGCTGTGGTCACCGTTTGTCTGGGTAAAAGGTATTGATGTAGCTACAGTTGGTTGTCAGAAAAATAGAAACACACGAAAATTGAGGAGTTTTTGAGATATTGAAAATTTTGTTGTTGACTTAGCAATATTTTAATTATATTTTAATTTCTTTAATATATACGTTTAAATTTTTTTTATTTAACGCTATTATGATTAATAAATTCAGAAAAAAATTCGATAATTAAAATACCAATAAATAGTTCTTCTAAAAATATAAATTTAAAATAATGATAATAAAATGATTCTCGCAGCGAACATAAGTTAGTGCGGCCCTCTTAGCGTTAATATAGAATTCTTAGAAATTTTGCAACAAACTCATCTACGAGGTCTGCTTTACCATGTAGTGATTTCTACCTATCCTTTACCAATAAGGAAGTAACACAAAGCGCTGTAAAATATATTAGTTTTAACGGAATTCTTACAGAAGTATAGGAGGAAATTGTTAGATTGAGTTGTAAACCGTTTCCGTCAGGCCTATGTAATCGGAACGAACGCGATTTTACATTCGACTAGGGATTGTCAACACGACAGCATTCGCAAAAATATTTGGAGAAAAGAAGAAAAAAATTTTGACTCCTGGGCTCCTTAAATATCTATATATTATTTTCATTTAACATACATTTTTCGAACAGGTGGTAACCTTATGATTGTTTTTAAGTCCCTTTAAGGTGTAAAATTTTGGAAAAATCGATTTCGTTAGTTTATAAAATAACATACTCAAATTTCAAATCGATATCTTAAATAGTTTTTGAGTTACAGCTTTCTACAATGTAGCGCACAGTTCAATCGGTGATAACTCGAAGCTTCGATCGTCATTAAATTTTTTGTCTCTCTGTTCTGTATATAATTCAACATACAAAGGTTTTTTTGAAACCGAATTTTGACAGGCCAAAAACGACCGAAATTTGGGGAAACATTCATTTTTTTTTAAACTCCGCCATTTTGTTAATTTTTGATTTATCTTTGAGGACTAATACTCCAGGTTAAATAGTTCTAATCCACCCACAGATCCGGCTGTGGTAGGGGTTCAGATTCTGGAGACCGTATTTGCAAAGTGTTCCAGCGATTGGAATAAACGCTGGCATAATTATATAATATCGAATGGGGTCTAATTTGTAGGCAACAACATTTATGTATGGAATGAATAAGTTAAAAACAAAAAAATTCCCTTTAGATTTTGAACACATACACTGATATTCAATATCGAAAAGGCTCTTGAATATAATGAATATGCTCTTGGAGCATTCTTGGACATTTCTGAAGACTTCAACAACGTCTCTACGGAATCAATTCTGAACAGTATCCAATCAATCAATCAATATCCAATAGGTGTTGATCCTGATATACAACGCTGGATCAGAAGCTTTTTGACCTCTAGGCGTATAAGAACTGAATGGAACTACGCTAAAATGACTAAGAAAGTCTGTACAGATACTCCGCAAGGTGTAGTGATATCTCCGCTTCTATGGACTTAAGTGGTGAATAAGCTGCTAAGGAACTTGGAAGGCAAGGCCACTAAGCCGACGACATTGCCATCTTAATAAAGGCTAGATGTCTGCAGACTATTAGCAGCATTACGACCACCACTCTCAATATAGTCCAGAATTGGGTATTACAAACGGGTCTGGAGTTGAACCCGGGGAAAACGGATCTGCTATGCTCACAAGAAAGCACAAAATTTCTCTATGGAGGTTCCTTTCAATGCATTTTATTGCATTGGACGAGATTGTCAAGTATGGGGCACGGCTAACATGATGGAATACTAACTGGTTACCGTATGGTGGCGACACACGTCCGCAGGATGGGGCTTACAAAACGAGAACACTGCAGGAAAAGTCTAGAAAAGGGCTCTAGGGAAACAATGGAGCATCTCTTGTGCACTTGTCCTGCATTGGCAAGACTACGCTTTAAGTATCTGGCTAACCACGGTATGATATCTGAGGAGGTATATAGTGAGCCCGCTGAGTATGTTAAATTTCGCGTCAAGCGCAAGCATCCTAAAAGATGATTAGTACTCTTGGACTTAGCAACTAAACTCCATGTGCTATTTGAAAGGACCAAACTGGTCTATGCGCGACTTATTGGCATACCAGACTAACCTAACCTAACCTTTTGAACACACCTAGTAATTTTAAGCATTTATGCGACAAACCACTCGACTGAGTTCAACTAAGCGACCAAGTTGATACTTTTGCTACATTTTCACAATTTTCATAGAACCCAAAGTCAATTAAGCAATGCGCACTGTACCTATATTTGTAAATCAAAATATAATTGCTTTAAAGAGGAATTTATACTTCCAGCTATTTTTGGATGAGCCTTTCTTCATTGTAGGACGCTCCTGGGAGGTGTTTCAAATACAATAACCCTGACTTAATATATGAATTTGCATTTGAGTAATTGCCGCTTTGGGCCGCTTTAGTAATTAGTGAAGTGTAGCGTAATTACCCGCGCTCGACCTGTAAATCATAATTAAGTCGACTGATTTGAATATGGCTTAAGTATAACGGCAGCGTAGCAAAGTATGCCAACACCGCTTGAGGTCTCCACCGCTCTCAACGGACTTAATGAGTTTGCTCCACAGCGTTGCTGAGCGTGGTTGCTTGATGCCTGCTGCCACCTTTAACATTAATCATTTGGCATATCCTTCGAGGAGATTTTTTTCGGATTTTTTTTCGCCTGCAAATTCGTCGTTAGCTGCGCTGTTTTTGTGACGTTTAATTTTTTCCGCATTCAAAAACACATATCTACCACTAATTGTACATAGTAAGTGTGTGTGTGTGCTTGCCGCTAAGCGCATGTGCCTACGGTCATTGTACTCGCGATTTTGTTCCCTTAAATTCAAGGTATTTTGATATCTGCCTCAAATATTTGCACAAACACACGCATACACACACATAGATAGGAGCATTCCTGTTGCTTGCCGGCAGTGGGTTTGTTGCTGCTTTCTTTTAGTTGTTGCAAATTTTAAGGCCACACACACATGTATACACAAACACACAAATTTTTGGTGTCAATGAAATAAGAAGGTCGATTCATAGTTGCTTTGTCGTTGTGTATGTGGCTGTGTGCCTAAATCAAATCACTTAGCATAGGTATACAGTCGTGTGTGTGTGTGTGGTCGTTTAAATATTTGATTATGCTAGTTTTCTTTTAGTTGTTAGTGTGTTATCAAAATATACTTCCATTCTGCATGAGTCGCCTACGTGACAGATGTGGTGAACACTTGAGATTTCGTTTGGACATTTGTTGCTGCAAATTTAGTTTTAGATTTAGTTTGCGATTTGCGAAACTCTTTCTAGTGGCATTTATGTGTGGTTGTGTATATTTTTGGCTACTAAATTTTGATTTGAAATTCTAGGCGTGCAAAATTGAACGAAGATACCTTTTGGGTTCACTTTCCTTATAATACAAGCAGAGATTTGGATTTGATTATTGAAATCATAAATTTGTTTAGTTAATTAATTCGTACTTGTGCTCAACTGTACAAGTATTATGATGGATTACTGATATGCATTTATATAATTTTTTGCGTTTGCTATTAAAAAAGTCCGATTAATAATAGAATAAACTAACAGAACAGATGCGCAAATTTTTTAGAAAAAAGAGAATGCCTTTTATTTAAAAAATAAATAACAAAGAAATAAGGAAGATTTAAGTTCGGGAGGAAATAAACATTTTATGTTATGCTCTCAAATTTGCAAGGTTCAAAGCCGAGGAAATACCTTCAACTGTTGAAAAACTTTATATTAATTAAGCGGTTACATGGGTTTACGGGTTTCAAAAAATCAAAAAAAAAATTTCTTTATTGTCTTATTGAATTTTACAGCACCTCAAGTTGATCCGAATAATAGTTTCCAAGATACAGTTTTGAGAACTAGTGCACAGTCTTTAAACGCGACCACTCAACCGATCATGAAATTTTACACAGGTATTTGAATTACAATTCATAAAAAATTTGGATGAAGTATTTTTTTTCCATTACAACCATTTGAAAAGAAATGTCGCGAAATTTTTACTGAGATTTTTGTTTTTTTGTAATAATGTCTTCAAAAATCCAATTTCAGTTGTTTTTTCCTTCGTTCAAGTTCTAAGTTAACGTTTCAACTAAAATATGTATTTTTTGACTTTAGATGATCCTGTAAGGAGTTATCCTGCCAACACGGGCGCATCTTTTTTCCGAGGGGTCACCGGAAATGACGTCACAACGGCCGAGTTTAAATTTTTATTTATTTATTTTTTTTTTTTCAAAAATTTTCAAAATTTCTTTGCTAATAGTGTATGTCTGTAGCAATAAAAATGTCCAACAAAATATTTAATTTTTTATATGAGAAACAAGAAAAAACTTCGGCTGCATCGAAGCTAATACACCCTTCACAGGTGCATTTCTTTTATTAACTATGTGTTCAGTTTGTATGGAAGCTATATGCTATAGTAATCCGATCTGAACAATTTTTTCGGAGATTACATTGTTGCCTTAGAAACAAATCTATACCAAATTTCGTGAAGATATATTGTCAAATGTGAAAGTTTTCCATACAAGAACTTGATTCCGATCGTTCAGTTTGTATGGCAGCTATTGTTATAGTCATCCGATCTGAACAATTTCTTCGGAGATTATGTTATTACCTTAAGCAGTAATCCATGTCAAATTTCGTGAAGATACTACGTCAAATGTGAGAGTTTTCCATACAAGAACTTGATTCCGATCGTTCACTTTTTATGGCAGCTATACGTTATAGTGGTCCGATATCGGCAGTTCCGACATATGAGCAGCTTTTTGAAAAGAAAATGACGCTTGCAAAATTTCAAAACGATATCTTAAAAACTGAGGGACTAATTCGTATATATGTATATAGACGGACAGACTGTCAGACGGACAGACAGACAGACATGGCTAAATCGACTCAGCTCAACACTAGGTTCTCCGACGCTTCCTTCTGGGTGTTACAAACTTCGTGTCAAACTTATATTGTTCAGGGGTATATTGTTGAGTTTGTATTGCAGCTACATACATATGTATATGCTACCGTGGCCCGATATCGGCGTTTTCGATAAACTAGCAGTTTTTTGGAAAGAATAGCTTGAGTATATACGGATATATGGACATGACTGAAGTATGATCAAATAGATGCTCATATAAATAAAATTTCATCTAAAACTGAAACGGGTCCACAAGTAAATTTCAGTGTTATCTTGCGTGGGCACTGCAAACTTACAACAATACCCTCATATACAATATAACTTATATGTACAGTACTGGGAACAAAAAAAAAAATAAGTCATTTAATTGCTACCACTTTAAATTTGAAATAGTTCGCTATAGGAGATAGTTTCATCACAGCAGATTCAAGCGCTACAGACAAATGGCGGCTATTGTGGGATTCTGCCCGACCACCGCCGTAGATTTCATAAAAAAATTCGGAGGACGAGTTCTTTTTTTCGGACAGAAGAGTCTGGAATGAACCGTAAGATGACAGTTGCCTAAGACTGGCTCATCCGACGATCTTGGCTACTGGATCGCTTTAAATCCTCATTGGATGTCTAAAAGAACCTCTGTAATGCGACAGGAATGATAGTGGATGCACCAAGGAGACTAATAGACTAAAGTGAATCATTTAATTGATGGAAGATTTAACGGTGAGGCATATATGAAAATTCTGAAGGAAACGTTTGATACCCTGCGTCAGAAATTTATCGAGAAACTACAGCGTCACAGGTGATAATTTGACTCGCAAATTGACTACAACACAAAAAATCCTATCCGTTTTCGGTTTTAGCAACCCAAAATTGGCAAGAAACAGTCTCTAACATCCCAGTCGCTTAATGACTGTAAACAAGTGTTAATTCCATATCGTTACAAATTTAAATTTTCTATTGTTGTTGTTGTAACGGTTTTCTAGTTACCGTTAGGGTGGTAAGGTTAAAATAAGTTGTCATCGAGGTTATCCAACGGTAGGTCTAGGAAACCATAGGGATAGGGATGGCAGATGTGTAGGGTTAGCTCGGCATTCAAAGTCGGGGTCGATTTTGGAGTAGTAGGTCAAACTCTCGATTCTCGCGGCAACTCGAGCTCTTCGTCTGCAATGGGTGGTGGTTTGACTTCAAGTACGCCATTCACTGAGAGAAAGTCGGTGAATGTGCTTATGGCTCCATTGTGAATGGCGTTCAGTGCATGTCTAAAGTTAGTTGCGTTCGAAATCTGGTTGGTAATCGAGAAAAGACCACTTGATGCTCCTAGGAGGCGGTTCCGCTCCAAGCAGATGACTACAGGGATGATTTCTATGAAAGCATCCAAAGAAAAACTGCTTGGAAAGAAGTTCATTACGCTCTTTAACTGGAAGCACGTGGGCCACACTGTGCAGTTGTTCGATAGGAGACATCAAGAGGCATCCCGTGAAAGTCCGTAGTGCAGTGTTCTGACATGTCTGCAGCTTCCTCTTAATGGATTTCACTGCATCCAGGCGACAAATATTGGTGCGGCGTAGTTAAGGACCGGCTGGCCGATTGCCAACAAAGTTCTTCGTCTTTTCCCCTGAGTGAAGTAGCACAGGATGGCGAGTGTCACAGCCAAGAAACTCTTTTGGTTTGGTACTATGTATTCTAGATGCCAGTGAGTTTTTCGAAATAGAAGTAGAGCTGTAAATGCAAAACATTGAAGTGCCGAAAGATATAGAATATTTGAGTATTTTGAGGCCACTTTCGTTAATTTTCAAAGAAGTAGGTAGATCTTCTGAATAAAATAGATAGCTACACCACTGGGCCTACTATTGACGTTCAAATGAAATGAAAACTTCACGTTCGGCAAACAAATACAACTTTATTCTTTTTTTGGTTTTGGCTTTCAGTCTTAATATTTTCATTGTAACTTCCAGGTCTGGTCTTATCATAAAGAATATCATACATTGCATAATATACGCATATATGTATCTTAAATAAGAGTTTAAAAGAGACAAAGATACAAAAGGAAATTTTGTTGATTCAGCTGATTCAGCTCCAAAAGGCTTAACGCACACAATATCTCTGTATATTGTTAATCTAAATATTAGCTACTAAAAATAAATATGCGGAACATACTGTACAATATGGCCTTTTTATTGCCAACCAACCACCCACCTCCAATGCGTCACGGCAAACGTAGTCACCCGCAAGCAAGCAAGCACCAAGCACCAGCAGCATTTAAAGCACACGGCTCTACTTATGTAAGTCTGTATGCCTACGTATTTAGACTATTCTATTGCCCAATGAGAGCTCCCGTTTTTGAAATTAACCTACTTTCGCTTTCATTCTCTTTCTCTATTTATATTGCCATGTTTTATATCTCTCATTAGACGCTTACCGTTTTCCCCGCAAACTTATCTTACTACATATGTATGTATATATGTACAAACATAGGCACATATTTACAGTGTCCATTAATATATACGTAAACTTTTGCCAAGGCCACCGAAACTATTGAAAAAAGTGCGACTAACGCTAAAATAATAAAATCGCCACAAAAATAAATAAAGAAAATCACAAAAAATTTCGCATACTACAATACGGGAAGACCTAGGTAGAGCGTAATAGGCATTTATAAATAATTTGACCTATTTTTTGTTTTTCACGTAGGCAAACATTTGCCGATTGCGTGTTCCCCGATTCGCCTATTCGCCGATTGCCTCCTGTTTGAGTAGCGTTTGGCTTTAATGGCTTATAAAATGATAAACATTTTTCGATTTATTAATGTAAACAAACGGTTGGTAACGCACAAGCAACCTCAGCATATTGTTGGTGTAGAAATTGCGGTATTCCAGAAAAATACTATAGAAAACTCACGTGTCATTTATTTGAATATAATGGTTGGCCGTTAAGATAAACTTTTAGTATTTGTGTGGTGGCAATTTAACAGGTGATTTTGATTTGATTATGGATCTAAATTCCTCTAAAGATTACGAGTTTTTTTCCGAGCTTAAATTAGAACGATGTAACCTCAAAAAGATGATTTCTCGGGCGGTAAACTGAAAGTTCGCGTGATGCTCGTGTTTCAAGGGGTGTATACATTATTACTTTGAGACCACAGCCTCCTCTACAACGTTTTATTGTGGTAAAAAGCGACATGGTCTCGAAAAGGTAGTACACAGTATGAATGAAAAATGAAAAAAGCAAAAATGCGTTCTTTGCAAAGTTGGTACTGCTGTCCTTAATTACTATGCCAAATATGAGCCTAATCTGGCAACTTGTTTGTTTACAACAGCTGCTTTAGTCGGTACATCTCAGTGGTACATATGTTGCGATTTTTACAGTGGATAAAAATATCGAACAAAGATTTTGTCATAAATTTTGTATTTCTAACCACATTTCGTATGCGTAATCATTACGAATGTTGAAAACAATCTTATGGTTATTCAGTTTTATCAAAAACATAAGCCCACGAGTGGTACAAAGCCTTCAAAGACGGTCGAGAGATCGTTGAAGACAAGCCGCGTTCTGGACTACCTTCGACCTCGTCAACTGATGAAAATATTAAAAACGCGAAAGATATGGTTCTTGAAGATCGTCAGGCAAGTGTGAGAAAGCTCGACATCTCTCGCGAGTCCGTTCGAATGGTTTTAGTGGATATTTTGGGTATGAAACGCGTTCTTGCTTGACTCGTCCCAATAAAACTGAATTTTTTTCAAAAAGAGAGTCGTAAACAGGTCTCTTTTGACATGCTTGATCATGCGAATTCCGATCTCACATTCATGGGAGTATTATAACTGCCAATGAGATATGAGCTTATGAGTTTGACATGCAAAACAAGTCAACAATGATCCGAATGGAAGAACAAAAACGAGCCGAAAAAACAAATCTAAAGTCGCTCAAAAATCAAGGTAATGCTCATTTTTCTCAATATTCGTGGTTTGGTGCATCATGAATTTATTGTGGAGGGGCTGGCGGTCAACGAGGAGTTCTATTTGGGCGTCTTGAGGTGCTTGCATCAGAACATCCGCCGAAAACGGTCGCAATCGTGGAAGAACAATTCATTGATTTTACACAATGATAATGCACCATCCTATTGAGCCACGATTGTGAACAAATTTAAAGCCAGAACGCAATGAATACCATCGACCAACCACCGTATTCACCAGACTTGGCTTCGAGTGATTTTTTCTTGTTCCCCAAACTGAAATTTTCGCTCCGTGGAACGAGTTTTCAGTCGATCGAAGAGATAAAACAAAATTTGCAGAAGGACTGAAAGCCATCCCAAAAAGTGCTTATGAAAGGTGTTTCGAGGTCTGGAAAAAATCGTTGGCATAAGTGTATCACTTCTGGTGGTGATTACTTTGAAGGCGACAAAAGAAATATCCGTGAATAGTTAAATATTTTGCGTTTTACAATTTTCAGGTACTTTTTTGTATATATAAATAATCAGCATAACAAGCTGAGTCAATGTAACTATGTTTGTCCATCCGTCTGGATAAATATCTTCAAAAAAGTTCTATTTTCGTTATTACGTAACTTCAATTCGATATTCGAAAGCTGTTTATCGCAATAAGTGTGGCTAGAAAGAACTAGCAAAGTGTTTTACATTGAACATATATAAAGGGTTACGTTTTCTCCAATAGTTTTTATAAGAAATGCACCTGTGAAGGGCATATCAAGGCATTCTCGTTTAAACGTAGTCAAAATTAGCATTTTTTCTGGTTTCTACAACAATTCGAAACAATCTATAAGAGATAATAAACGATGTAAATATTTCAGAGTATTTTAATATTTTCCTCAATTTTATTGTTTACCTCTGCCTGTTATTATCATTGTAATAAACCATTCAAGCAATTAACAGCATCTCTCAAATTAATTTTATTTCTAATACAATGTTTATCTTACGCTATACACCCACATAAATATTTGACTAATTTTGCTATTTTATTCATATTTATGATGAACATTCTTTATGTTTTTAACACTTTTTATTCAAAAATATTTAGATTAACCTATATATGTATGTTAATAGACTATATTTAATTGCGTAAAGTGAGAAGTCTGAGATAATTAGAGCTAATTTAAACAATTTACCGTAGTGAGTTATTAATTAATATAATTAAAATAGTAGTCAATATCTATACGTATGCAGACCTATAGTCTGTTTCATATATAGTGCTCTCCCATGAAGAAACTTAGTTGAAGCGTTGGTATAAAAACACTATTTCCTTGTCGTCAAACAAGTTCTTGAAAAATACTAACTGCATTACATCGGAGCAAAGATTATTTTCAAGGACATCTTCGATAGCTGTAGAATTTAGCGCGTACTCTAGCCAAGATTTCATTATGCACCGAGTATTAGCGAGCCTTCTGGTAAGGTAAGATTTAAGGGGCTATACCAGTGTGACGCATTAAAAATTAGGCGATTTTCGTGAATTTTTTCAAGAGAAAGTACGTGATTGATTATTTCGAACTTTTTTGAACGTAATAAGCTATATTTTCAGCTATATTTTAAGATTTTTTTTTTTACAAAAATGTTGAAAAATAACTGAATTATGGGCTGTCTACGGAGGTGCCAAAAAAAAGTGTCCCAACTGCTGACATGATTACGGCCGAATGAGTAACTGAAACAAAAAAATTCAAAAAGTTTATGAAATTTAAAGATGTTTCCTATACAATGACCGAATATCAAAAAGTAACAAAATGGCGTAATTTTGAAAAAAAACCTTTTTTTATGTATTAAATGGTCGTGTTTTTAATGCCAAATTGACAATTTTCAACCAATCAAAACGATCGTAGGTCTTTGTATTTCACAGGATATTTTTGGAAATATAAACTATCGAAAACGCAAATAAAAAGAATTTTTCTTTTTTCAAAGTGTCACACTGGTATAGCCCCTTAAGGACAGCTTGTGAAAGCTGGAATGCAACTCCAAACAATTTTTGGCATATATGTAAGTAAGTAATTTGAGTGATCTAAATGCCTCGAAAAAAAATGAAAATGTAGCATTTATTTAATGATAATTAAGCAACGAAACATACGTACTTAGAGATGTAGAAAAATTTGTGTATATAGCTGATAATAGTCACTTGTCAGCTAATTGTCAGCTGATAATAGTACCACTTGAAGTGTTTTATTCTTACCATATTATAAAGTTAACAAGAGATAACAGATATCTGATCTCAAATGAATTCCGTTTCCATACACATAAATGGGAAAAGGTGTGCCTCACTTTTATCTAAATTGAAAGTGATAAGCTTTTTTTAGTTTTAACGGCACCGCTAAGTGGAATTTGGTTGGGTTACACAGAAAAGTGTATTCGAAAAACGAGCAACTTTATCAAAATCTCGCTACAAATTAGCATGAGAAGAGTATTCTGCTGTTGTGCAGTATCAAAGGGTGATCCATTTGGAGGATCGCAAATTTTAAAAGAGAAAACACAGAAACTTCAATTGGTCCATCTGTTGAGTCCAATTTTCGATGACTCGTTCGAGCCTTTCGACTGGTAACTAGCGAATGACACGGACGAAGCTTTGCTCCAAGTCCTTAAGAGGGTATGCATGAATTTTAGGCATTTTTTAAACTAAGAAAAAAAATTAAAAACATTTTTACTATCCATTTTTTTTTATGTTTTTTATTGACATTTTAATAAAATAAAAAAAAATCATATGTTTGAAAGTCTAAACTTTCCAAATATGCAAAAAAAAAATCTATTTTTTTCAAAATCGTAGACCAGAATACCCCCTTAATCGAAGCGGGATTGCCCGCATAGACTTTAGATTTTACCCACTCTCACAGGAAAAAATCTAACGGTGTGATATCAAACGATCTTGGTGGTCAATTGACCGGCCAGTAATGTGAAATTATCTGCTCACCAAAGTATTCTCTCAATAAATCCATTGATTGAAGATATGGGGGGAAAGTGACGCCATCTTGTTGAAATCAAATGTAGCCGAGATCACGAATTTAAATTTGAGGCATCAAATAATCGGTTATCATGGCGCGATAACGGTCGTCTTTGACAAGTACGTTCTCACCGGCATCAGTTTTGAAGAAATATGGACCGATGATTCCACCGGCCTACAAACCACACTGAACCATTGTTTTTTCAGAATGAAATGGCAGCTCTTGAATCTCTTCAGGTTGCTCTTTGTTCGAAATGTGGCAATTTTGCGTGTTTATATATCCATTGAGCCACAAATAGGCCTCATCGCTGAACAAAATTTGGCTCCAAAACGTCAGATCTTCTTGAAACTTTTCAAGATCGAACAGATGTCGCTTGAAAGGGTCATCAAAAAAGGCTATTGAAAAAAGTACAATTACTTGGATCACCTGTTATTAGTACCATATGCATGTTACTTGGAAAATATTCCCTCTATTTGATTACACCAGCAATTATGACAGTTGTTTGTTCTTTCGATTCACTATGTTTTTGATATGGAGAATTGAGCTTCACAATTGGCATATATAGTTCCTTTTATACTTGTTCTTTTAACCACTTAGTTTCAAAACTCGCAAGACAGGCGCTCAAACTCTTACTCTCCGAGGATCATGATTTATGTAAATTTAAATAAGAAGTGAAAGAAAAATACACAAGACCTCTAGTCTGAACTTGAAACCGTTGTTTGTGATAGTTATGGTTCTGTAGATAAGAGTAATAAAAGAAAATATATCTCAAATTCGTCACTATACTCATATCATAGTGTTCCTACGCGCTTTTACACATGTTTCGTAACACGTTCCTACAAATTACGCAAACCATGTTTGGCCATTAATAATACTTCTAAACAGTGTTATCACAAGTCATCACATTGGTTTGATATATTAGGAAAACTGATAATCATATATCTCGCAGTGTACTTACACTACTCACTATTCACTAAAGTGTTAGATAGACATATGTACCTACGATTTAGCCTCAGTGTTTGTGTGCTATATTAATTATTTATAGTATGTACCTTTTTATTGTATTTGCTCAAACTGTTCACACGGCTTCTATTTTTATAGAAGACTCACGGAAGTGCTCAAACTGTTTTGAAATGCGCTTATTAATTATAAAAAAGACTTAACTCAAATATGTAAGTTTTGAAATTTTGCCGGCCATAAAAGGATTTTTCTTTCGTGCGGCGAGTTGCTAGAAAAACTACATACATATAGTATACTCTTAACGTTAGTGTTAGGACTTTCTATGGATCGTTGGACAAAACCACCATAAAATAATTACGAAATATTCAAAATGATATGCAACAGATGTAGCTAAAAAGCAATAGTTTGTACTAAAATATATAATTTTAAGGCCAGTAATACAGTCGAGCTGCTTCGTATCAAGAGAAAGACAGATTGGTCTTATTAAAAATACGATTTTATTTTACATTTCGAGTGCGATGCTTCTTAGCTATCCAATCTGTTATATACAGACAAACGGACCGACAGACAGACGAACATGGCGAAGTCGACTCAGTTCGTCATGCAAATCTTTCATAAATGTATGTATTTTATAGGATCGCCGACTTTTTCTACTTTTACTTCTTCTTTGAATAACCTGATAATATCCAATATTTCACAAGACCCGTCTAAAAAACTCATCCCGAATGTAATGGTATAAAAATTCTTCATACAAAATTATATGTGGTGTAAATCGGCCTATCAACCGAGAAAGCTGGATAAAATTTCGCGAATAAGTATCTGATATGCAGTAGTGGCTCTCTCCGTTTATCTTTCAGAGTTAATTACTGATATATGTATATAGGTGGAGGATGGAGCCATGTGTGTCAGAAACGGCTGATCATCCCTCCCAAGGGTCGTGTGCCGGGCTTGGGATCCGCCGAACACAACAACCATACGCTGTTGTAAACTCGATTATAACCCCGTAAGCGGTGCCTATGCCAATAAAGAAGAAGAAGGTGTGATTAAGAGGGCTCTTTATGTGCTTTTAAGGTATGTCTCTTAATCGGAATGGTCTCTAATTTTTGGTGAAGACCTCAATAAATATTAGCTGAGGCTGTAATTAGGTTAATGCATGGTTAAGTTAAGAGGTCGATCCTAACATGGATCTCACTTGGCCAGCTTAGAACAGCGATTCGTTGTGGCAAATTTTGTATGACAATAAAATGAGAAATCACAATTGAAATTTATAATTTAGAATGAAAGAATTTAATTCGGTTTACTACATGATAAGTCTGGTTCAACTTCGCGTAGATGGTTGCTAGTGGTTTCTTTCCTAGCTTTTGCAGGTCCGATTGGCTGATTAAGGTATACTATATATGTATATATTCACCTTGGAATGGTCTCTTTATGTCAGAAAAAGTTCTGCGTATAATAATAGATTCCGTATTATCTGAAGGTACATAATTAGATGTTATAGTCATGAAAGTAGTTTTAGAAGGTTTGAAAATTGTTAAGTTCTGAATAAGTAATATATCTCAGATTTCAACATGACCACTTTCATAGCTCATCGTTTTCAATTTTGGGAGGATCACTAGCTGATTATATATCAGTAGGGCGATATAATAGCTCTGGACTATTTTACTAGAGCTTTAATAGCATTACTAACCTCTTTAAAGTTTGCTCAATATGGCGATTATGAATTATTAAGATGCAATTTGAGAGATTTGAAGAGGTCAGGGCACACCTAAATATATACCATATATTAAATTTTCGAAAATATTATTGTTTTTCGCACATTAGTGCTTTTGAACTTTGCTTTCAGCCAATGTCCAAAACACTGCGCAGTGCTCTATCTATAGAGTGCCTTGTACAGTCCATATGTATGTATGTATGTATATTTTATTGTATTTGCATACTGCGATTGTTCATTTCAGGTATTTCAACATTTTGCACAATAAAATCTCTTTTATTATATTTCGGCAAGGTCAGTGATAGCGTAGAACGCTAAACAACAAATTTCGACAGCCGTTCAGCGGCGATCGGGACCGAGGCGCGCTATTAACGCTAGTGATAGTGGCACATAATTTATTTGATTAGTTTAGTATATTTTCACTTTTGGTTTTTTTTTGTTTTGACAGGCGTGCTATGTCAGTTTGTAAGTATGTATATTGATGTGTATGGGTTCGCACTTGAGTTGAATGCGCAATTTCGCTTTTTAAATAAATTTTAATATATTGTTTAAATCCACTTTCAGGGACAAAGCGAAATTTTAGATACGAGAATAGTTCTTTACCTTTAAATATGTAGAAGCGAATATGTATGTATGTATATATACATATGTATGCGATTCAACTATATATGTATATGAACATAGCTATATAGACATGTCTTAATTTTCTAGCTAGTGGAATATATAAATGTCCTAGGTGTGACAGCTTAGCAAAATGCTAGAGTGTGCACGCCACTTTTACTTTCGCACGAGATAGTCTGTCTATATATCTACATATACTAAATATCCACACACATGTCTATAGGCATGTAAAACGCGCTCAGGCGACTTTATATTTACTTAAGTGAAAGAGGTGTTATCTCTGTGGGCAAGGAGTGGATCCCACAGCTGCGACTGTCCATCGATTGTGCGTTTAAGACGAATGGGGCTTATTTTACTTGTAGGCATGTGCACGTGGCCTCCTTAATAAATAGGTATTTACGCACAAGAAGAAGAAGAAAATTGACAGCGTAGCACTCTTTAGCGATTAAGCGGCATGTTGGGATTAGCATGACGCCATGTTACAGATATATTAGTATAGGCAGACATATTCTCTTAAATCTTTTAAATAGTTTAATATAAATGCTTGCATGAGGCTATGTTTAGGCTAAGATTAGTATGCGAAGGCATAGAACAAATATACGACAAGACTTATTTATAGTGCTAGTCACTAAATATCTTATGGACACTAACGCCAAACCTCCCAATATGTAGCGGTGCGTTGGATGTGAAATAGAACTTTATTCAGAAACAAGTAAGGAAGGGCTAAGTTCGGGTGTCACCCAACATTTTATACTCTCGCATGATAAAGTGATAATCGAGATTTCATTATCCGTCATTTACATATTTTTCAAATACCGTATTTGTGTAAAGTTTTATTCCGCTATCATCATTGGTTCCTTATGTATATACTCGTATTGTACAGAAAAGGCATCAAATGGAATTCAAAATAGCGTTACATTGGAAGAAGGCGTGGTTGTGAACCGATTTCACCCATATTTCGTACATGTCATCAGGGTGTTAAGAAAATATTATATACCGAATTTCATTGAAATCGGTTTAGTAGTTCCTGAGATATGGTTTTTGGTCCATAAGTGGGCGAAGCCACGCCCATTTTCAATTTTTGAAAAAAGCCTGGTTGCAGCTTCTTTTTGCCATTTCTTCTGTAAAATTTAGTGTTTCTGACGTTTTTTGTTAGTCGGTTAAAGCACTTTTAGTGATTTTGAACATCACCTTTGTAAGAGAGGTGGGCGTGGTTAATATCCGATTTCTTCCATTTTTGAACTGTATATGGAAATGCCTGAACGAAACGACTCTATAGAGTTTCGTTGACATAGCTATAGCAGTTTCCGAGATATGTACAAAAAGCTTAGTAAGGGGCGGGGCCACTCCCACTTTTCCAAAAAAATTACGTCCAAATATGCCCCTCCTTAATGTGATCCTTTGTGCCAAATTTCATTTTAATAGCTTTATTTATGGCTTAGATATGACACTTTATAGGTTTTCGGTTTTCGCCATTTTGTGGGCGTGGCAGTGGGCCGATTTTTCCCATCTTCGAACTTAACCTTCTTATGGAGCCAAAAAACCAAGTTTCATCATGATATCTCAATTTTTACTCAAGTTACAGCTTGCACGGACGGACAGACAGACATCAGGATTTCAACTCTACTCGTCACCCTGATCACTTTGGTATATATAACCCTATATCTAACTCTTTTAGTGTTAGGACTTACAAACAACCGTTATGTGAACAAAACTATAATACTCTCCTTAGCAACTTTGTTGCGAGAGTATTAGATATTAGACTAGAGCGAGTAAGATGTCAAAGTATATATTTACGGTGTATCGGTATGAAAGTATTATTTTTTTTTTTTGAAAATGAAATACTAGTTTGATTGGGAAAGTAAAAAAAATTAATCAAAGTATTGACCATTGCTTTTTACACATTTTGATCACCTTTCTGGCAATTTGTGGATAACATGCTAATAGAAATGTTCCTCCTTTGAAGCAAATCAATCAAACACCCAATTTTCGACTTCTGGGTAGGAATTGAAGGGCTGCTCAGCCAGTGCATCACATCCCATCGATGAAAATGAAATGGTAATCGGAAGGTGCCAAATAGGGTGAATACGGCGGATGGGGTGGCAGCTCCCAGCCAATTACTCTGAATGTATCCTGAATCGATTTTTGTTTTATGGGCCAGTGCAATGCCGTATCTTCTGGCCGTTTTTCGATATATGTATTGGTCAAATTGGTCACTTGTTGTCTATAGCGACTAGTATCGAGAGTTTCACAATGTTTTAGAAGCTCATCATATACCACATCCTTCTGATCCCACCAAACATCGCGTTCTTACGGAATCGATTTGTTTTTGCAGTCGATGTTGATGGTTGTCCTGGATTAATACATGATTTTCTCCTTTTAGAACTCTTAAAATAAATCCAGTTTTCATCGCCAGTGACAATTCGATGCAAAACTGATTCTCTTTCTTGTCTTTGAAGCAAAATTTCCCAAGTATTTTTTGGTTTACCATTTGTCTCTCATTCAATTCATGTGGCACCCATTTTCCACACTTTTGGATCTTTCCCATAGATTTCAATTGGTCGAAAATTCTTTGTTGTGCAACATTTAACATGGATGCCATTTGCTTTCGACTCAAAGTATCATCTTCATCCAATATTCGGCGTCTTCAAACCTTTTTGGTGGTCTTCCACGTTCTTCATTTCTCACATCAGAATCATTATCTCTGAACCGTTTAAACCATCTTTTATATGTTGCTTCTTCCTCCGTTTCCTTGACAAGTTTTCTTTGCTACTCTACAGTTCGTGTTTTTTTTCAAAAGGAAACAAAATATTAATAGATACTTTCCGCAAATCACCACTTCTTGGCGCAAAACTTTGACAACTGAGCTGGTTCTTAGAGAGGAAGGAAAGAAAGTATGCAAAATTTCAGAGCGGTATCTCACAAACTGAGGGTCTCTTTCGAGTATATAAGGACAGATGGACGGATGGGCAGACGGACATGGCTAAATAAACTCAGTTCATAACGTTGAACGTTTTTAGATATATTTTATAGGGTCTCCAACGTTTTCTTCAAGGGTTTATGAACTCCGTGGCAAACTTAATATACCCTGTTGAAGACATAAAGATCTATATGTTGATTTGATTTTGATCGGCCAGTTTGTGTGGCAG
Source organism: Bactrocera tryoni (assembly GCF_016617805.1). Classification (NCBI taxonomy): domain Eukaryota; kingdom Metazoa; phylum Arthropoda; class Insecta; order Diptera; family Tephritidae; genus Bactrocera; species Bactrocera tryoni. Next base: position 54,703,521 of record NC_052502.1, on the reverse strand, counting down.
TTGTATGGTATAGGTGGTATGGTAACGATCTAAGAAAGTTGTTTGAATATTATACATATATTTATAATATATATATTACATAATAGTCTATCTCAAATAAAGAAACAAGAACATAGTCTTAAATAGTCCAATTGAATTCCGGTAACTTACTTACCATGTGAAGCGTCTACTGAAAATTTGGAATTCCAATCTAAACAGAACTTACAGAGGTACAAAAAAAAGATATTTTTACGATTTTGTTTAAATATAAGCATCATATATTTGAAAAATATAATATGTTGTATCAAAGGTACATATTTGAACAATATATCCTGAAATTTCGACACAAAAATGTTGAAAATGCAGCCGTTGAGACCTAATTTCCCTGGGTGTCTCACAAAAAAATTCCTCTCGCCGTGGACAGTATAACTTAATATTTCTTCATATAAAATTAAAAAACTAAGCATATTCCGTTAGTACATATCTAAATCTCGTTTTTGAACGAAGGAAGTAAAAGAATATTAAAACTTTCCTTTTTTCTCAGACTTTGAACAAATTTTTTGGTAAAATTTTCGCCATATATTGGTCAAAAAAATAAGTTGTAATGAAACAAGAAAAAATCCTTCGTTCGATAACTAGATAATATTATTCTAAAAACGTGTACACAATACGAACTAATTCGGTTTGATAAATTTTCGAGATCCACCGAGTATCCACCGACTTCAAAAACACAGTTTCGAGAAAAACACGTTTAAAGACGGGGCACTTAGCGCAGCTAGCCTAGAGCGCACAAGTTCTCAAGGTTGTATCTGCGAAAATATTACTCAGATCAACTTTAAAATTTAGGACAATATTCTAGAGGTATTGTAAAATTTAATAAAGCAAAAAAAAAGAAATCGATTTTTTTAAATTTTCAAACCCACCTAACCCCTTAACAATTTTTAAAACTTGGCAATAAATGTTGTGTTCAGAACTTTACAACTTTTTTTTATTTTTCAAACAACTATATTGACTATTGATGTCATGAGTGAAATTTTATTGACTATCTATAGTACTATCTTTCTTGCCATTACAGATTATAAGATAGGTTTATAAAAGATCTCTTCGATAACTTGAAGCTTTTTCGGCTGAGATCTCTAATAGTAAAAATAAACAAAGAGCACAAATATATATATCGTTTCAAATTTTGCAAACGTCATTTTCTCTTCAAGAAGCTGGTCATTTGTCGAACCACTATAACATATAGCTGCCATATAAGCTGAACGATCGGAATCAAAATTTGGTATAGATTATTTTCTAAGGCAACATTGTAATCTCCGAAGAAATTGTTCGGATCGGTTAACTATAGCATATAGCTACCATACAAACTGAACGATCGGAATCAAGTTCTTGTATGGAAAACTTTCACGTTTGACAATGTATCTTCACCAAATTTGGTATATATTTTTGTCAAGGCAACAATGTAATCTCCGAAAAAGTTGTTAAGATCGGATTACTAGAAATGCACCTGTGAAGGGTTTATTAGCTTCGGTGCAGCCGAAGTTAACGTTTTTTCTGTTAAAACAAAAAAAAATCTCGTAAACTTCATCTGCCTTTCTAATTTTTAATTTTGTAAGAGCATGCCAGCGATCCAAAGGATTAAAAAGGGCGATTTTCAACAAAGCACGATTTCATTATTAGTATGACTGATGTAAGAACTTGTTTCAGCATCGAGCGAAACCATGTAATTTATAGCGTTATCTCATCTTTTACTATGTAAATAAGCCAATCTAATTATTAATTCATATTAATTAAATACCTAACTACCTGTATTTAATTTAATCATAAAAAGTTAAGAAACGTCACAACTAAGCAGCAAACTGCGCATAATGCTTGATAAACATATGATCGCAAAAATACATTTTTTAGAACGTAAATACAAAGTACAACAACGAATTTCGAGTAGTAGTAAAATAGACGTGACGGCAGGTGAATAGGCGGCAGAATCATAAGCAGATTAAACGCGTATTTCTCGATTTGAATGCTTAATCAAGTACAATACAAACACGCTGCAAGAAAACATTCTCCAATCTTGCCATGGAAAAAATAACTATCAAGTATACATACACACACGTATATATGTTGTTGTAATAACATAAATCCACAACGTAAATTTCTTTTACGATTTAATGTGGCCAAAACAGAATTAATTGTCAATAAAAAGGCTCTCGACAAAATTATAAATCTACATATGCGAGTTTATATGCACAGTATTGTGTAAAACATATGCAACTGGGTAGAGGTTGTTTTCATTGGCCGTTTGCGGACTTCTTTATCAAATTAATGCGGAAGATGGAATATTTTAACAACCTTCGAGTGAAATAGTAGCCCAAGCACAACAAAATTATATTACGTCGATCCCATGTCGACAGCTCTGAACGCTGATTCTTTGTTATTTCTATAACTTTTAGTTATGGAACACAAGACCCTTATAGATCGACGAAGCGTTTTGTGTTTATCACATATTTCTTAAGAGGGCTAGTATCAATCTCAGTAACTTCGCCGATTCGAATAAGGCGTGTCTACCAAGATGTTTCAACTTCAGTCGGACAGTTGAGAAGAGAGTGTTAGATGATTCCTTCTCGTCTTCCTTCATATTTGTATCTTTGACAACTAGCAACAGTTAAGATATGCAGCCTCAACGCCTCTGAGCCGAGAGATGAATCTTGCTGGCTCTTACGGTCTACACACACACAAGGTTTGTTTGGTGACTAGCGCTTGTCAAGCTCGCGGGATATCCATTGGTTCAACGTTAGAGCGTAAGATGACAGCGGAGTACCAACTCATTCTCGCACTCATTCTCGCACGATGATCTAGCAAGCTCATCGGATTTTCAGTTTATAATAAAATATATAAAGAATGCCAGTACATAGGTGGAGGTCTTGGTAATCAATATCTTTCAGAAATTCTTCACAAATGTTTTCAGAACTTTAATTAGCAGATAAAAAGATTTCGGAGCTTCTTGTCGGTAAATAACATAGTTAATATGTTGGAATTCGTGACACTAGCGAGCGTGCAACTTTTATGTTCCCAGCTGAATATAACATTTCTCATATATAGATTAGCATTTAATCCACTCTATTGCGTCCAGGTGGAATTTTCAGCTCGAAGAATGAGACTTTCATTGTCTCTTTAACTGTAAAGCTTCAAACTAAATGAAAGTCAGGGCATAATCTGTATTGTTTCTGAAAATTTATTATTCAATTGCTTTTGGGAGTTCAAGAACACGAGCCATGACAGTTTCTCGCATCAAGGGTTTTTTTAGCCTCTAAACTTTTAAATACAAAATACAGAATACAGAATTTACACAAAATTTGTAAAGGGGTATAATGCGAAGTTGATCGATTGATTAAAAGGTGAGATCGTAAAGCTCGTTGTACTTCCAAGTAGATTCCATTCGACATCTGAATTTTAAAATTTTTTGCTTTTTCCAAATTGCCCTAGTTTTTAGAATTGACACATTGGGAGCAGTGTAAGTATAACGCATAAACCATTTGAAGCCTGGACGTGGTCTAATCCCCATTTTTCTTAAATGATCGGCATGACGAGCTGAGTCGATTTAGCCATATGCGTCTGTCTGTATGTACGCAAACTAGCTCCTCAGGTTTTGGGATACCGATATGAAATTTGCTCATGTTCTTTTCTTCCCATGAAGCTGCTCGTTTGTTGGAATTACCCATGTTGGACCACTATAGCTACATATACCTGCCAGTGTGTACGGCGAACAACCTGAATCAAGTGCCTGCATGGAAAACTTTTTTATTCGACGAAATATCTATATATTATTGTCTAAGGTATTACAGCAATCGCCGAAGAAATGTCTTACTTCGAATGACTATAGTAATGCAAGCTGCCCGATCTAAATTAGTTCTTCTAAACGAACTTTCGTATTTGTGAGGGTATTATCGTTTCGATGCAACCGAAGTTAACTTTTTTTTTTAAATTATTAATCGTTTCTTTGCAAATAAGGGGTTACATGGGTATACGGATTTCAAAAAATAGCATTTTTCATTTGAGGCTAGTTAGGCTAAGTGCGCCGTCTTTGTGTTTTTCCCCTTCGTTCAAGTTCTAAGTTAAGGTTTTAACTAAAAGACGCATCTTTTTTCCGAGAGGTTACCCGAAATGGCGTCGCAATTACCGAGTTTAAAATATTTTTTTTTCCAAATTTCAAGTTTTTTTTCTTAATAGTGTATGTATGTTTGTAACAAGAAATTTTTTTAATGAAACATTTAATTTTTTTTTTATATGAGAAACAACTTGTTGAAAAAACGCTGTTTTTTATCCGAGGAAATCCATGTAACCCCTCAAGGTTTTCAAAATATGGCTAATATATCAAAGCAGTTTTGAAGAAGTTTGCTTGCTTTAATTTGAATTTTTTAGTTCGCCAACAGCTTTACACAGAAATAATTGAAAACATATTCGGACACATATATCGAGCGTTAGTTGTAAATACGGCTACTCTGTTGCTAGCTATGTGTCCATATAAGGGCATATTGCTCAGTTTTAATTCCTACTTGGTGTCGGCGGCTGTTTTTTCTTAGATTTACATTACATTTGTCGCAAGCTATTTAAATGGGTGTGTAAAATTTTGTCAACGTCATGAAACATAATTGTTTAGTAACGATTTTTTCCTCGCTCGCTCACTCTGCGCCCGTAAACACTCCTTTGCTCATAGTTGGGTACTTGACACACCTGAATTGCGCTGTTTGTGATACGACGCCGATCAGTTTTTCTGATAGCTCATTACTTCTATATAAATATAAGTATGTATGTGTGTTTGGTTTCATTCATTGTGCGCAGAGTGAGTTATGAGATTTCATCACTTTCCTGCCATTTCGCTTTGAATATGGAATGAATATGGAGTGCGCATTTCTTTCGACAAAAGTGTCACCATGATTTAATGCTTCTTTTTGCTCCAGTTCATTTTTTGTTTGTGTAACTTGAAGCTATAATTAAGGAGACCGCTGGGATTAACACCTTAGTTGGTATATGCTATATATGTGTGTTTGTATGTGCATGTGTCTACAACTTTTTTGTTGTATTTTGGCATTGTGCAAATAAAAATTTAAGATACCCCTCTTTACTCAGCACTCTTGTATGGACTCAGGTGTGAATTGTATGCTATGCAGCGCGACAGAGGTATGTAGGTATTTATAACTATATGTCTGCAGATAGGCAGCTATCTTTTTAATGATGAATGTGTGAAATGTTCCGAAGGTGATTGATAAGTTAAAAATGCCATTGGTTCGGTGTTGAACAGCACATTTGTATTATACATATAGACACAAGCGTTTGATATCTTTCAATGGACATAAATATGTATATGGTACATACATATATTTAATTTCTTCACACATTTTCACTGTGTATGCACTGAGTAAGGCGGCAAGTACTAAGGCCAGTGTTAAGTGTGAAATTTAATATGGTTTGTTAGTGGTCCGCGAAGATTTGTAGTTAGATCAATTTGTTACCGATACACTGCGATCGGCATACGCAGCAAGGTGTCTTTAGCCATCTGTGTAGACAGGTATATAAAATATGCTTGCTGTACTCATATTTCATGTCAGACAGACGATGTGGAATTTATGAAAAAAAAACAAAACAGTAATTATAACAGTAAGAAAAGTAGACATACATACACTAATTTATTGCGGGTATAAAGCTGACAGAAGAAGTCTTAAGTTAGTATTTTCTTCGTTAAAAATAAAAAAAAAAACAAGAAAAAACGTTAACTTCGGTTGCACCGAAGCTAAATACCCTTCACAGGTGCATTTCTGTTAGTAACTATGTGTTCAGTTTGTATGGAAGCTATATGCTATAGTCAACCGATCTGATCAATTTCATCGGAGATTATATTGTTGCTTTAGGAAATAATATATACCAAATTTCGTGAATATATCTTGTCAAATGTGAAAGTTTTCCATACAAGCATTTGATTCCGATCGTTCAGTTTGTATGGCAGCTATATGTTATAGTGGTCCGATATCGGCCGTTCCGACAAATGAGCAGCTTCTTGAAGAGAAAATGACGTTTGCAAAATTTCAAAACGATATCTTAAAAACTGAGGGACTAGTTCATATATATACAGCAGACAGACGGACGGACAGACAGACGGGCATGGCTAAATCGACTCAGCTCGACAAACTGATCATTTATATATATATACTTTTTAGGGTCTCCGACGATTCCTTCTGGGTGTTACAAACTTCGTGACAAACTTAATATACCCTGTTCAGGGTATAAAAATATGTTTTTGCTTATAATACTCAGCAGAAGACGCTCATCCGTTTGAAAACTATACGAGTTGTTAAACTTTTGAACCTTATTTTATCTCGTTTCTAAAAAAGATTTATTTATCCCTTTACCTCAAAACAAGAACGTTCTATAAACTACTATGAAATCCATTTCAATGCCAGCTGAAAGGAGAAGAGACACAGAAAGGTCCTTCTCTGCCAGCAGTGGACATTGGAGGCCAGTGCATTGCTGCTCAGTGCACTCTAAGACTGGGAGACATGAAGGCGCCCGAACTAGGACATGCCGATATCAATCCACCTTCAACTTCATTTCTGCCGCAAAGGCTACTAGTGGGGTTTTTTCTCTGTTCACATACCGATGTGTGAATGGGGAGAGATCGCTAGAGAAGATGCGCAGTGAGTTTTTTCACGGAAGGTACGTCTAAGCTTCGTCGAGTGACAAGGATGGAGGGGGAGTTTTCTGTAAGTAGCTACTATTAAGGTGGCAGTAGACATACTGCTACGAAGTGCAGTCTCTATCAGAGAAGTGCGCATGCACTCCGATAGCGGAACGGCAATACTAGCGCTGAGCTCGCTAAATGTGCGCGCAAAGCTAGTCAAGGAATGCAAATAGTTTCAAGCTACTTCATCATCATAGCGAAAATATTAGTAACTGCAAAGCTTCTGAGATAACCAGAAGATTCACACTTGCCTCGATGCCGAGTTGGATCTCCATTGTAATCTTGCGTTTTAGCAGTAAACCTTTGAACCACGTTTAGTCTAAAGTAGAAGATCTACTGAACCTCTTGCTCTTAAAAAAGTTCATCGTGCCGCAATCGTAGGGTTTCTAACTGTACATTGTCCACACCCCGTCTTGACCTGATTGTTATACAGCGCGCTGTTGTATTCAGGTTAAGAAGGGGCTTGAGTGTGTCTTTGCTGCGGAATGACTGGATCTCTGATGACGATGTGGAGAGATCCCTCCCTTTAGGAAGTAGGAGGCTTCTAGATAATAGGGTCAGATGTAGGTGGCAAGACCGTTGGGACAATAGTCCTAACGGTCGAGTGACTTTTGAGTTCATTCGGGACGTTTGGTTTATTGAGGGCCAAGTAGACTTCAGATTTTTTCAGAGTCTGGGTTTTTTGCTTATGCATTTTTGCATCAGAGGCACCTATCTGATAGGTTGAGTTGTTTTTATGGGGAGGAGGTATAGAACTGGTTGCATTTAATTACTGGGTGGTATGGGGATTAACTATACTGAGGGACGTTTAGATGTTAGCGGAATGGCTAATGGTTAGGGTCGTTTGCGCGTGAATTGTTTCGGCGGCGAAGGCGTTTAACTGAGAATTAGGGTTAGCTTCTTGTGTGAATGGTGTATGCGTGTAATGTGCGTATGGGTCCAACCTCTGGTCACCAGTCCAGAGCAGTATTGTAGTAGTCTCGGTTACAAGGTCTGACTGTAGGCTTAATTCAGGAACCACGGGGAGCAGGAGCCCTTCGAGTTCGCTTCAACCTGCTTATTCGGACTGGCCCCTCGAGAAGTATCGTGGGGTTTGTGGTTAAAACCCGAATGTGGGAAGAACTGACACTTTGTCAGTTGAATGTGGAGTTGCATTGCCACTGGATGCCGAACCCAAAGTACGGCAGAGGTTTTAGATGGGCCTCGAACCCTACCAAGGCGGTTAGTGTGTTCATTCCACCTGCCAATGCAATTGTGATAAGGCTTTCATACCCACATTAAACACACCGGACTTGTACATTGTCCAATAGGCGTTCATGTGATAAGACTAAAAATCTTGTCGGACCCAAGTTGTCAAAGTTGTATAGATGAGGATGAGGTGAAAACATCTAGACACTTTCTGTCGGACTGGCGTTTTAAGTTGCAAAATTGAGATCTCTGTTAGATTCGACCTCTTAAGGGGTTACATGAGTGTACGGGTTTCAAAAAATCGTTTTTTTTTTTATTGTCTTATCAAATTCTACAACCTCTCTACAATATTTTCCTAAATTTTCAAGTTAATCCGAGTAATTATCGGAGAACTTGTGCGCTTAAGTCTAGCTGGACCAAGTGCGCTGTCTTTAAACGCGTTTTTCTTGGAACTGTGTTTTTGAAGTCGGTTGGAAAGATTTCTCGAGAACTACTTGACTGATCTTCATAGAATTTTACACAGGTCTTTGAAATAAAAGTCTTAAAGACTTGGGCGAAGGATTTTTTCAATTACAACTATTTGAGAAAAAATGTGTCGAAGTTTTCACTAAAATTTTAATTTTTTTGTAAAAATGTCTGCCAAAAATCAAATTTTCAGTTTTTTTTCCTTCCTCCAAGTTCTAAGTTAAGGTTTTAACTGAAACACGTATTTTCCACTTTAGATGATTCCGTAAGGAATTATCCTGCCAATGTGGATGCAACTTTTTTCAAGGAGTCATCGGAAATGGCGTCGCAATGGCCGAGTTTAAAATAGTTTTTTCCTAAAATTCCAGAATTTCTTTGTTCATAGCGTAACAACAAAAAAAATTTAATAAAATATTTCATTTTTTATAAGAAGAAAATTGTTGGAAAATTACTGTTTTTTAGCCGAGAAAACCGATGTAACCCGTTAACCTAACCTAACTTAACTAACTGCGGCTGCTTGTACCCTTTTCAGAGACTTTTGACTATTACAGATATTAAGTTAAACTGCTATTAATTAAATACCCTAAACTTTTGTTTTTGTATAATAAATTAAACAAAAACTAAAATTAATAAAACTACGCTTTTGTTTATTATTGATTTATAAGCCACATCTTGAGCTTTATTGTTCACGACTGTTTTTATTCACCACGTCTTAAATAGGCGTTCTTTGACCTCTCTACAAAACAAAGCGCTAATTTTTTCCAACGGTAGACACATTCAATTTAGATAATTAGCGGTCCACAGTAAAAGAAAATTAGTTGTAATGAAGTGTTTTGTTAATTTTTTCGTTTGAATTTTGAGCGAATAAAAGTGAATCGTTTATATGAAAAAAAGTTGTTTGTATGGGTCAAAACTATTGAGTTTACTACGACAGCTGCCAATGACTCACGGCAACGCACAGTTTATAATTTCTAGCTTTTATATATAATTTATGTACATATATATTTATACATATATCGGTATATACATATGTATGTATACAACTGCCTTATTGTGTCCGTAGAGAAAACCTTATATAGAAATTTCACTACGAGTTCGTAGATTTCATTCATATTTTATTTTAGCGAATATTATGTCATTCTTGAATACATACCTATATATACATTTGTACATATGTATGTGTGCATTATTAACGTTTCAAGCCACAAGTGCTTAATTAAGCATGAAAAAGGTGCATTGAACTCGGCAAAACTGCGAAAGCTGCAAAAAAAGAGAATAACAACAATAATAACACAAATGATGTGTGTTAAATTGCGTATTTACCACACCAATCAATTTAGCCAGAAAATTTTTTGCGAATAAACTATGCATAAAAGAATTCGTGTAGAAATTGGCAAACTTTAGCAATATTTGAGCTATTTTGGCTTGTTTTTGCACTCTTAAGAAGTCGTTTCTTGGCTGTTTAGAAAGCCTCATAAATCAGCAGTGAAAGAAGTGACTAGATTTGTTATAAAAATTTCTGTATTTGGTGATATAGGAAATAAAGATTGGTTCATACAGTGGCACTTTAACAAAAAAAAACTAAAAATTATCGACACCCATAAAAGCAGCAGCAAGAACATAAGCTCGACAATTGAAAATATTATAGCATTTTCTTTTCTCGATGAAAGAATGTTTCATCATCATATGGCAACATTATTACTATGAGCAAAAAATAGTAAAACTTTGTTCATAATTTTAAAATTCTTGATTTATTCTTCATACACTATGGCTTCCCACTCAAAGTAATCCCCCTTTGGCCCCAAGACACTTGTATCAACGTTTTCCCAAATCCGAACTATTTGTTAAAAAAAATATCCGTAATATTCAATGCGCGTATTGATTCACGTTTAAGCCTTCAATTGAAACAAAACGGTTTCCCCGGAGCGGTCGTTTGAGCTTGCTGAATAGCCAGAAGTCACACGGAGCTAAATCAACCGAATATGGTGGTTGCGGTACGATATTGGTTGATTATTTGGCGAAAAACTCAGCAAGAATCATTGCAGTATGCGACGGTGCATTATCGTGATTCTAGGCCCATGATTCCGACCTCTTTTTGCGAATAGCTCCGCGAAAATTACGCATAACACTCAAATATTGATTAGTCTTTTCGTATTTTTAATCAAACTTCAACTTATTTTTTTTTATATTTATAACTTTAATGAACCAAATAGTATGTACCAGTTTGGTCGACCACTTTTTGCCATTTTTCTGCTAGAAACATTTTTCCATCAGTGTAAAACTTTTCTGGTTTCTCGGCGAAAAACTGCGACAAGTAATTTTCACAGGCTTCTCTTGAAGCCAAATTTACTCCATTAAGGGAGTTCTGCATTGACCGAAACAAATAGTAGTTTGATGGTGCAGGGTCAGCGCTATATGTGGTGGATGCGTTAAAACTTCTCAGCCAAACTCTCCCAGTGTTTAGCGAGTCATCAAAGATGTGTGTGGTCTAGCGTTGTCCTGATGGAAGACGAAGCGCTTTCTGTAGATCAGTTCTGGCCGTTTTTTCGATTGCTTGCTTCAATATCATCAGTTCTTGTCAGTAAAATGTAGAATCAATCGTTCGATCAGGCTGGAGCAGCTCATAGTGGATGATTCCTTTCCAATCCCACCAATCATTCAGCATAACCTTTCGAGGCGTCAATCCTGGCTTTGTGACTATTAGTGGAGCTTCACCACGCTTGGACCATGATCTTTTTCGCACATTATTTTCGTATTTGATCCACTTTTCGTCTTCTGCTACCATTCGCTTCAGAAATGCTTCGATTTTATTCCGTTTTAGCAAAGAGTCGCAGATGTTAATTCGTTGTGATACCCAAACATCGAGCTTCGTTTTATAGCCAGCGTTTTTTAAAAAGTTCAAAACCGTATGATGATGAATGTTAAGTTCGCTAGCGATGTTATAGCTGCTTATGTGATGGTCCTGGACCAGAGCGAGGTGCATCTTTCACATCGAAATCTCTGATACAGCATCGTCTCCGTAAACTTCACAAACTTCATTGGTAGCTTGCGTGGCATTCTTCCCTTTTTTATACAAAAATTTCAAAATATAGCGAATTTCTTCATTATTTTTAATAATTTTTGAACTGCTGTAACTTTTTTTAAATTTCCCCGAATTTAATTTTTTTTTGGTTGAATGAAGCTTAAAATCTTACCTTTCCAAAACTATATTGTATGACGCAATGTGGTTGGTAGCACTGGAGATATATGTACGACTGCAACGACATCTATTGACAAAATACGAAAAGACTTTTTCGACTACCCAATATACAATGTACCCTAATTAGAATTAAGCTTAATCATGAGTAAAAATTCTTAATGTTGTCCAAGAGTTAAGAGGGAGTGGCAATGAAACCAAGAGAGATAACTTAGCTGAAAGAGCTGTTATTATATATTGGACCACCCTTTTACTCAATCAGTTAATGTCACTTTTCGCCTTTCGCCTTTTGTCATTTGACAATGTACTACAATAATTGATTAGATGCATTGCTGTCATTTTATACCTTCGGACATGTAACACGGAATTCGATAGTTTTACTTGAATTGATTGCTTGTACTACCACAAAATAATCGCTAAAGGTAGTATGAAGTTCGATGCGGGGTACCCACGCTTTGTAAAAGCTCTTCCAAAACTGCATGAAAACGACCATATCGACCTTTGGTCCATATATAGCCTTTTTACTGACTTTATACTTATAAATTGTGCCAGAAAAGTACCCGGAAATTGTAAATAAAACTCAAAATACTTAATTATTCATCAATATTTAATTTGTCGCCTTCAAAGGAAACTCAACCAGATCTAATACACTTATGCCGATTTTTGCAGCCCTCGAGAAACACTTTTCATAAGCATTTTTTGGGATAGACTTCAGCTTCTTCAGCGAATTTTGTTTTATCTGTTCGATCGACTGAAAACGGGTTCCACGGAGCGACAATTTCAGTTTGGAGAGAAAGAAAATATCACACGAAGTCAAATCTGGTGAATACGGTGGTTCATCGAGGGCATTCACTGCGTTGTTGGCTCTAAATTCGGTTACAATCGTACTCCTTTTGAAAAAGTTCAGCTTTATCGGGACGAGTCGAGCAAGAACGAGTTTCATACCCAAAATATCCACCCAAATCATTCGAACGGGACACGCGAGAGATGTCGAGCTCTATTCACATCTCTCGTACACTTGCCTGACGATATTCAAGCACCATAACCTTCACTTTTTTAATATTTCCATCAGTTGAAGAGGTCACAGGTCGTCCCGAACGAGTATGCATGTTTTCAACGATCTCTTGACCGTCTTTGAAGGCTTTGTGTTTGTGTTTTTGATAAAACTGAAGCACCGTAAGCCTTTTCCAACATTCGCAACGATTCCGCACCCGACATTTTGTTAGCAATACAAAACTTGGGACAAAATCCTTGTTCAGTGCCGATTCCCGTGTGAATATTTCGAGTAAAACAAAAACAGATATTTTAAGGTTATGAATTTCGCTATACTGTTTACTGTTGTTTGCTACAAAAAACTTATATTACAGGAATATCTTTAACCCTCAACTAAGTATATTAATCGTTGATTTCTGAATAATTTTAATTGAAAGTAAGAATCTTTATGAAGCTGACTTTCCAGCGGCAAAAAGAGGCGTAATCCGGTAATCCGTTCTAATGTGTTCTTTCTCAAGATATTAAAAAATTTTAAATTTCGAAAATTTTCGATACGAACCGCACCTACGCTCCCCTTCTTTGACTCTTTTTTAATTGACAACACAATTTCATGCAAAATGATTTCGATTAATGTGAATGAATGAAATCACGCCGCGTCGACAACAGTCGGCTGGTGTTGATTCTAGCGCAGTCGGTGTCAAACGCCAACACCGCAGCCAACAACAACATCAATCCCAACGCCAGTTGACTGGCCACTGCGATGACATCAAACACGCCACTCACACAAATCGCACGTCGGCGCTTTGGACAAGGTGAAGTGAGGTTATGTTCGCATGCATTGTGTGCTTGCGTGGCGGTTTGGCAAATTGGATTTAGGCGAGTTCGAGTTCGAGTTTTTTTGGCACATTTGAGGGGGCTTTTGTTTTGGTCGCTTTCGCACACAATTGCAAACAAGTGAAATAATAACAAACGTTGTTTAGAAACGGCAGAGAAACACAAATGCGGGAAGAACGCGGCAAAAAACTCACGCGAATGTGGGAATGTAGTGTATGGATGTGTTTTTGCGCGTATGTGTGTGTGTGTGTGCGGGAAAAGCCTGTTAACGAGCTCACGCGAGGCAGCGCAAAGGCAAAAAGTGTGAATAGCGTTTTTAATGCAACTTTTTGTTTGTTGCTTTCGGTGCTCTCTCCCTTTGATTGCGAACTTTTTGCACATCATAAAAATATTAAAGCAATGAAAACAAAAAAAAAGAGTTCCGCAAAATGTAAATATTATGGTGCGCTGTGGGTATTTAAAAGCAGTGATAGGCAATTAGCTCGCCACGCAAAGGCAAACGTGCGCGCCAGCGCGGCCCTCACGTGCGCCGCGCTGCAACGGCTGAGCGATTGCCATAATGAATGAATGAGTAGTTAAATGGCTCTGGTTGAGGGCGCCGATGAGTAAATCTGTTGGGGTGTGCCATAATTGTGGCTGCACAGCAGACTCATTCAAAGGCAATTACAAATGTACAAATGCACTTCAGCGCCGAAGAGTCGTAGCGCTGGCTAATTGTGGCGAGGTGACAGCATGTGTCTGTGTGTGTGGGCGCGCACCGACGCATGACTTCCCTTTTTACCACATTTAACTAAGTATTTAACCAAATGTGCCGCAAATTATTATTGCTTTTGTCATTTTCATTTTCAACATATTGTTGTTGTTGTTGTTACTGTTTTTGGTGGTTTTCAATTTTGGTCAGCATCAGCGGTTGAAGTTTGGTCAATGGTCAATGGTCACATAAGTGGCAACAGCTGTGCGCGCTGGTTTCTTAATTGCTGTCCAAATTGGGTGACACCGATTTACTATATGCTATATACACACAGACACATACTACGTATACACATGTATTAACACAAGTGGTTACTTCCATATAATTATATACATATAGTTTGACGCTCCGTTTTTGTGGCAGACACTTTGGAAATTTCCATTAACTATAGCCATTCGCTTGTTGATTGCGGAGCATCATACTATAGTCCATTAATAATTTTATTGTGCAATAAAATCATGCTATACTCCTTTAATAATTTTATTGTGCAATAAAATTGTCCACACAAAAAGGCATTGCTTATCATAACCACACTTTTTGAACCAGTTGAAAAGTTATTTGGTCCCATCGGCATTCTGAACGTAAACATTTTTTCACCTCAATATTCCAGAAAACTCTCAAATGGTCTCAGGAGTTGTTGTCAATGTTTGGAATTTGATTTTAAGAAAAACTATAATTATTATTGGAACTTGAATTATATAGCATTTTAGTGTGGATGTTTGAGTTCTTTGATATTAATCGGCAAAAGAAAGTTTCCAAAATCACATTCGCTGAATTCATCGGTCCATATTTCTTCAAGAATGATGCCGGAGAGAACGAAACCGTCAATGACAACCGTTAACGAATCATAATAACGGAATACTTGATACCTGAAATGGAAGCTCGTGACCTCGGCGACATTTGGTTTCAACAAGACGGCGCCACTTCCCACATTCGCATCAATGACTGGATTTATTACGAAAAAACTTCGGTGAGCAGATAATATCATGTTTTGGTCTGGTCGATTGGCCACCAAGTTCGTGTGATGTTACAGCGTTGTACTTTTTCCTGTAGGGTATGTAAAATGTAAAGTCTCTGCGGACTATTGACTTCGATTCAAGCCTTGTGTGTCACGTGTGTCATTCGTCAGTTAGCAGTCGAAATGCTCGAACGCGTCATCGAAAATTGGACTCAACGGATGGACCATCTGAGACGTAGCCACGGCCAGCATGTGAAAAGATAATCTTCAGAAAATAAGTACCAAAAAATGTTCTTTCGAATGATAATAAACATTTTTCATTAAATTCAAGGTTTCTGTGTTTTTTCTTTAAAAAAAAGTAGGGGACCTCGAAATGGATCACCCCTTGTAAATAGGCTGAACACACGACTAATGGAGCCCCAGAAGCTAGAAATCGTGCTGAATAGGTGGAGAAAGTCCATTTGTAGTATTGCGTTCGATGCAAACTTTACAACGAGAATGTTGGCTTAGGGATTAAGTAAGAGAAAAAACACTATGTGGAACAAGATTTGGCTAAAAAGGACTGTCAGCCTTTTGTTTCACATGAATTAAATACAGCGGTAGTCAAACTAATGTTGCTTAAGGGGCTATACCAGCCCCTTAAAGGTGGTTTGGTAGAGTGAACCATTGTCAGCGGCGTTAGGTGAATTCTGCACGAGAAAATGGAGTTAGTGGATCTAATAGATCACATATCCTGGCGCTTTAGTTCGGAGTGAAACTTTCAAGTCACACCAAAGAGCGAGGATGGTGGAAAAGCCTGTGACTCGGCAGTGGAACTTACAACATCTTTCAGATCAAAAATTGTTAATGCAGTCGCGGCCGGAATCTATTTCTCGGAGCTGGAGGCGATACTTCAAGATTCTGGAATACTATACCAGGCAGACTTAGAGGTCAAGAAAGCAGCTGGGATAGGTACAGGAGACAACATAAAGAAGATCAATATTTTATGTTATGTACACCGATAGCCAGGCGGCAAGGATCATGACCTTTGGGGCAGCGGCCGGAAAGCAGCTGCATTTATACTCGATTCCAGGCTATAAGGAATTCAGGGTAACAAAATAGCTGATGTGATTGCTAAAAGTACCATTCACTAAAAACGACACAATGAGATTTCCGAAGGGGCTGTCTGATGGACTAGGGTAAGATGAATACATTAAGAACATGCCGGATCGCCAATATCTGTGCTAGAGCGTCTTCGGAAAACTCGCTTGCTTCTTACTCACACGGTTTCGAAAGGACTGTCGGACGGCTGTTGGCCTCTTGACAGGTCACAACCTACTCTCATTACATGTGAGCAGCATGGGCATAAGGAACGATAATACATGCAGAAAGTGTAGAAAACATCTCCGACAGAATCATATGTCCAGCCTTATCTTGAATTCATCTTACTTATCCATGTAGGAGCTTCGCAGTTCAAGGAACTCGCTGAAATATTGAACTAAAGCGAGATGAATATAGAGTTATATAAATATAAACGATCAAGATGATGAGAAAAGTTGAAATCCAGCTGACTTTCGTCTGTCCGTCCGTCCGTCCGTCCGTCCATCCGTCCATCCGTCCATCCGTACGTCCATGCTAGTTTAGTAAAAATTTAAATATCTTAATGAAACGGGTTCCTTGGCGTAATATGATCACTTCCACGTCCACAAAATACCATTAACGGAAAACTTATCAAGTGCCATATCTAAGCACTAAAATAAAATGTAAAACTGAAACTTGGCACAGGGGATTGCAGTAGTAAGGGAGACCTGTGGCCAAAAATTTTTAAAAAGTGGGAGTGGCTCCGCCCTCTAATAAGTTTAATGTACATATCGCAAATATTATAAGCACTCGGATGAACTCGGATGATAATTTGATAACCCCATACACTCCCTATAGAACGGTACGGTTCAAAACTACTATACTATACTATAACGAAATATGTAAGTCAGTGCTCTAAAATTGTTCAAATTCAACAAAAAATGTTCAAGGCCCTAAGTACCCAGTATCTATAGTTGACCATATCGGTCAAAGTATGGAATATACAATTGAAAATCATAGACAATACTTTCCTGATAATAGTACATCTGTGTTTTAAAAATGGGTTGAAACCGGTCAATTCTTCCCTGAGCCCCATATACCTAGTATAAAGATTATCGAACTTTCAGCTGACTTTATGCTGGCTATCGACCAATAAGTGAGTTATCTCAATGAAAATGATTTGAGAAAAAAATTAGATAAAATTAAGAGAAAACTCGACCTGGCCTCCATAGAACTAATATCAACAAGTAAGGAAGGGCTAAATTCTGGTGTCACCGAACATTTTATACTCTCGCATGATAAAGTGATAATCGAGATTTCATTATACGTCATTTACATATTTTTCAAATACCGTATTTTTGTAAAGTTTTATTCCGCTATCATCATTGGTTCCTAATGTACTATATATTATACAGAAAAGGCATCAGATGGAATTCAAAATAGCGTTATATTGGAAGAAGGCGTGGTTGTGAACCGATTTCACCCATATTTCGTACAGTCATCAGGGTGTTAAGAAAATATATATACCGAATTTCATTGAAATCGGTCTAGAAGTTCCTGAGATATGGTTTTTGGTCCATAAGTGGGCGAGGCCACGCCCATTTTCAATTTTTAAAAAAAGCCTCCGGGTGCAGCTTCAATTCTGCAATTTCTTCCGTAAAATTTAATGTTTCTGACGTTTTTTTGTTAGTCCGTTAACGCACTTTTAGTGATTTTCAACATAACCTTTGTATGGGAGGGGGGCGTGGTTATTATCCGATTTCTTCCATTTTTGAACTGTATATAGAAATACCTGAAGAAAACGACTCAGTAGAGTTTGGTTGACATAGCTATAGTAGTTTCCGAGATACGTACAAAAAACTTATTAGGGGGCGGGGCCACGCCCACTTTTCCAAAAAAATTACGTCCAAATATGCCCCTCCCAAATGTGATCCCTTGAGCCAAATTTCACTTTAATATCTTTATTTATGGCTTAGTTATGACACTTTATAGGTTTTCGGTTTTCGCCTTTTTGTGGGCGTGGCAATGGGCCGATTTTGCCTATCTTCGAACTCAACCTTCTTATGGAGCCAAGGAATACGTGTACCAAGTTTCATCATGATATCTCAATTTTTACTCAAGTTACAGCTTACACGGACGGACGAACGGACAGACAGACATCCGGATTTTTTTACTCTACTCGTCACCCTGATCACTTTGGTATATATAACCCTATATCTGACTCTTTTAGTTTTAGGACTTACAAACAACCGTTATGTGAACAAAACTATAATACTCTCCTTAGCAACATTGTTGCGAGAGTATAAAAATTTCGAACATCCGGCTGACTTTACTCCATATTATTGGTGATTGGATGTGAGGTACCTTATTGGAAACCATGGAACATTTTTTAGTATTCGGCAAGTTAATGCAAGCTAGCACTGGCAAAAATAGAAAAAATCGGGTCGATACTATCCCAACTCACATATATCATGTACATATGTATGTATAATGATTTTGATTTTTCTAACTAACCTTATGCTGAATATGTCGGCCAGTGTATGAGTTATACTATGACATATGTATGTATACTATGTATGTATGTATAAAATTGCTTGGATTCCGGTTTTCTGATAATACCCTGGTCTCGATTACTGCAAGTTGCATGACTACAAAATGTTCGATTGCACCCGAACTTAACCGCTCCTTACTTGTTATTATTTTATGTTGATAACTCACTTAAAAGTTTGAACAGATTAAAACATTTTAAATTTTTATAGCAATAAAAGAAGAAATTATTTTTTTTATTGCGAAAGTGAATGTTAGTAAAATGTTCTGAAAGCCATTAAGTAAAGAAAAAATTCCATTTATGAAAGTATTTGTATACAGAATCGTACATACATATTTATGTGTCTCCACAACTTTATATAAGTATGTATATATATAAATTAGAACGAGCACTTATAATAAAGTCTCTATGCCGTACGTTTAATTACACCAATTTTTATTGTCCCATTGACCTAACACCCAAACTCGAGGCCTAATTAACTGATATACTTTTCAACACACATATGCATGCACATACATACATACATACATAAATATATTATGTATGACTATATTATCATAAAAAGCATACATACATACATTACGTATAGTATAACATATAGGCGTACCGCGATCTTTCGTCAAAACTATATTGAAGTTGATGACTGAGCGGAGCGCGGTAGGTGCTATGAGGCTTTATAGGCAGCTAGTTCCCCGATTGACTGACTGACTGACTGCCGTCTAGCGTACCACACACAAACGGCTGTATTAAAACTCACTGGACGGCTGCGTCTACGCAACGACGCTTGAGCTAAATATGTATGAATCTGCCATGCGAGTAAAAACTACGAACGCACACACAAACGTATACAAACAAGCATAAGCGTGTACTTGCACATGAATAAATACATTAAATTCTTCTTATGGCTTGCCTTTAATACATACATACATATGTACATGAAGGTATCTCGTTCTAGGTATAAATTATGTATGCGTAGTGATGGGTGTGTGTGTGTGCGTGTGAGTGCGTGTACGAAAATGGAAAAAATTAACATCAAATGTTTGTAAACAAAGCCAGAACATAAACATTGAACCATTATGGTAGTCTAACAGAAATATATATGTATGTATATGAATCAAAAGGGAAATTAAGAATGGAAAGTGAACGACAGAAGTCTAAATAAAGATGTTTGAACAAATGTAAGCGCGTGTATATTTCTAATAAAACACGCACTTTTAAATATAAGCTTATAAAGAGAAAAATATAAATTTATAAAAGCTGAAATTTAATATGAACTCATTTAGCTATGCATGTACATGGTATAAATAGGTGTACATGGGAGTTCATAAATGGTTAGATGTGGAAACCATACCAACAAACTATTTTTTGCCAGTTTTAGTGAATGCATCTGCAGAGCTGAAGATAGAAGGCACAATCTTCTACAAGAGTGTTATACTGCTGGCGTACGCCGATGATATGGATATCATTGAGCATAACAGTCGCGCCGTTAGTTCTGCTTTCTCCAGGTTGGACTAATAAGCGAAGCAAATCGCCTCGTAGTGAACGAGTGCAAGACCAAATTTTTCCTATCATCGAGCAAAAAGTCGTTGAACTCGCTTTCACGTCACAACTACAAAGTCGTAGATAATTTCGGCTATGCTGGAGCCATCATTAACACCAACAATAATATTATCCTCGAAATCCAACGCAGAATAACTCCTGCCAACAGCTGCTACTTCAGACTGAGTAGGCAATTGAGAAGTAAAGTCCTCTCTCGACGAACAAAGACTCAATTCTAACAGTCACTCATCATCCCCGTCCTGCTATATGGTACAGAAGCATGGACGATCTGATGAGTCGGCGTTACGAGTTTTCGGGAGGTTCTGCGGAAGAATTATGGTCCTTTGAGCATTGGCATTGGCGAATACCGCTGTCGATGGAACGATGAGCTGTACGATATACAAGCTGCATTCCAAAGTAAACAGGACTTCTTGAATCTAGCGCCCACTGGTGGCGCCATCTATATGGCGATTGATGCGTTAGGATCTGCTATCTTTATCGATTGTCCAGTGAAAATTGACATGACATGAAATTTCTTCGATTGGAAGTGAAGTTATTGCGTTTTAAATGGCAGCATGTTTGTGTTATCGCTGCGAAAATGAGCTTAGAACAAAGAGCCAACATTTATTTTGTTTTAAAATTGGTGAAATTTTTACCGAAACGATGACTGTCTATTCCGTAGCAGAGTGCGCGAGTGGTTTCAACGTTTTCAAAGTGGTCGCGAGGACAAAAATTACTATCAACATGTGGGCCCATCAAAATCCGTGATCACCGGAAATTCCATTGAAACTGTGCGTGAATTCATCAAAAATTAGCCGAAATCATCATTGAAATTCATGGAAATGGAATTGAATATCTCCAAAACATCGATTTATCGCATTTTGACCGAACATTTGGGCTTGCGAAAGACCTGTGCACGGTTTGTTCCGCACAAATTGACTGACGACCAAAAATTGCTCAGGATCCTACATTCGAAGGACAATTATTTGACCAAAAATCACATTTTAACCATTAACCACTCCCCGTATCCACCGTGCGGCTTCTTTCTTTTCGAAAAAATGCATTTGCCCATGAAAGGAAAGCGTTCTGCAGACGTAGCCATTCAAAAAGCTTGCACCGGCATACTGGCGGCCATACCGGCTAACGAGCTGAAACACACGTTCGATATGCTTTTGGACCGTGCAAAAAGCTACTTATATTGAAGGAGAAGGGACTATTTTGAATAAAATAACTTGATTTTGCCAAAAAACCATTTTTTTTTTAATCCTGTTTACTTTGGAATGCACCTTGTATGCGACGACGTTAACATAGTTCAGCGAAGGCTTGATCATGTCATCCGAATGGATTAAAACACTTCAGCTCTGAGAGTACTCGACGGACTACTCGCCGGGGGAAGCAGAGGAAGAGGAAGATCTTTACTCCGTTGGAAAGACCAGATGGGGGAGAACCTGGCTACACTTGGAATCTCTGATTGGCGACAAACAGCGAAAGGGAAGGACGATTGGCGCGCTGTTATAAACTCGGCTGTATACATTGTAAGAACTTGGGTCCCACACCAGTTAGATTGAGTTAAATGACTGATCACTTTCATTGCGGTGACCGTTATGTTCAGGTCCTTGTAAACACAGACGAAAAAGCTCGTGTAATTGGATTTCAGCTATCGATAAAATGCCCTGAACCTATCACAAATACATGTCTAAAAGTATGGTGGTAAGATGGTTTTGTCTTGATCTGGCAAAAGCGCGACAGTTCTTGTAAAGGGCGAATGTACTTGGCATGGAATATGCCAGATGTAGATGTTCAATAATCTCGCAGGAATCCCGATAGGACAGTGTCTAGTCGAACTCCAACAACCATTGAAAGGTTTATCTTGCTGAGAGCGAAGAGTTCTTACAGTTTAGCCTTGACCAGAAAGACCTTGAGTCTGCACAGCGGCTGATAGTTGACCAACGCTTGCTAAACTGCTCTAAGGCACAACAGTTCTGCACCACAAGAAGTCTGCGGAGATCTTACCCTCACCGATTCCACAGTTATTGAGACTGAAGTACCTACTCCAGCAAGTTTATCAGCCTTACAGTTTCCTATAATGTCGCATAGTTATTAGTGATGAAAAGTGGGTATTTTACGAAACAAGCGGTAAAGTAGAATCGTAGTCAGCCAGTGTAAACGGTGACCATGAGGAATTGATGGTCAAATTTTTGTTATATATTTGGTGAGTCTGGCAGTGCATGGCTGCTCCTCTAGGGCCAAACTCTTTATTCAGACCTATACTGTCAACAAATGATTCGTCTGATGAAAACAAAAACCCAAAAGCGGCCATCTTTGTCCAGAGAGAAAAAGTGTCGAATTGGCTCGTCAGAAGCTCCGAGAACTAAGTTTGAAGATTCTTGTGCATCCACCTTATAGTCCACACCTGCCATCAAATCATCAAATGATTACTAAGTGTTGCTATCTATGGTGATTTTTCACGAAGGTGAAGATGTGTATCTCCTTTACAGAAGACTCCCCACCAAACCATAACGACAGCTGGATGGTGACCACGCTGAGTCCTTGGAATAGCATTTTTTGCGT
Source organism: Bactrocera tryoni (assembly GCF_016617805.1). Classification (NCBI taxonomy): domain Eukaryota; kingdom Metazoa; phylum Arthropoda; class Insecta; order Diptera; family Tephritidae; genus Bactrocera; species Bactrocera tryoni. Next base: position 54,680,707 of record NC_052502.1, on the reverse strand, counting down.
CTTTGGACGTCAACACAAGAAGATTTTGTGTTTTTTTACTAATTACAAATTTTTTCAATAGTTAAATTTTTTTCATTCGAAATTGCTTCAAGCACGTGTCACCAGATGATCAGTTCATCGACGGTAGACTTTCAAGTGGAGATCATCTCGAATAAGTCTCGATCTAGTCGATGGATCCAATTCGTTTGGCATAAGTCTTTGTTTTCGGATTTCTACGGTTTTAGGATTTCTACGAATGCGTTCGCGAACATTTTTTATGACTGGATTGATACGAACTCCGCGAGTATGACCACTTCTCTTTTTTACTATCATCAACTGTTAACGCTATAGCCAGGAGTTCACTGAAAAACGTTTTTGAGGATGCGCATTATTCACTAGGGTTGTTTGACTTATGTCGGCCGAATATTTGTCTTGAGTATTAGTAAAGACCTACAAGTTTAGGAAATAGCGTAAGCCACTATTGAAGAACACCTATCGGCATCTTGAAATTTCTAGTTCTTTAAGTTCAATGACTACAACAACATAAACTACCACTTATGTGGTTAAGTCCAAGAGACCCGTTGGGAAAAGCAGAGTGGCAAACATAAAACCATTTCGTTGAATTTTGATTTTTTTAAATACTCAAATAGTACCTTTAAATTTATTTGCTATTAAACTTTACATGATTGTACACATATCTATATAAAAAATGCATACATACATATATATGTATATACATACACACACATGTATACATTTCTACTTGCAAGATTTAATTAATTTTTTATATGCTCCGTCAACCAGTTAGCAAACTACTCATCATAACCGCACTTCACTGCCTCCAACGGATCTACTTGGTTACATACAGACTTACACATGCGCACACATACTTACGTTTGCATGTGTGTGTGCATGTTTCATATGCTAGTTTGACAAGTGTAGTTCAAGTTCATGATCACGCTTAACTTCGAGTTTTATCGTGTACTTTTTGTTGCTTTTCTTCGCATACTTGCAGGCAAGCGCTTGCTAACTAAACAAGTGTCTAACACTAGCAACTAGTAGTTGGCAACGCTTAGTACGAAATTCGCAAATCGGTTAAGGTAGTGCTTTGGCTTTGCAGCCGTTCTCATACTTGTCGGTATGTATTGCTTTTAATTTTATTGTTCTCCACTTGAGTTGCGCGCTGCCTCTTTGCCGCTGTTTTTTTTTTAAGTTTCGCCTCGAACTTGGCACGCATTTTTCGAGCGCGACTTTACTGGCTAACCAATGAGTCGTCAGTTCAGTCAAATTTGCCCACAAACATACAAATGTATGCTCGGCATTACAGGTTCTATTGCCGGTTTGTGAAGAATTGGTAGTAGGCATATACATACATACATACATTTGACCAAACATATATACATATGTATATATATGTACATATATACATATCCACATACCTCAAAACTAAATGCGTGCTTTGCTTTTATGTTTTTGTTTTTATTTGGTTAGCTTTCATTTTCGGCATTTATCGCTGATATTTTTTTCATTTCTGCTCCGCATTTTTCGTTTTCTTTTTTCTCGTTTTTTTTATGGATTTTTGTATTGTCAGCATTTGGCAGTTTGGGCATAAGTTTTGAACTCTTTTCTGAAGTGTATTACCAAATAATTAGGCACTCAACAGTTTGTTGGCTTTTATTTATTGCGACGTAAGTTTACGCTTGCGATACGTGTGTAAGTTCTTATAGACTGAAACAATTTCATACATGCCCATCGATTCTTTTTTAAATACCTACCCTACAGGGAAATCGGGAATCCACTGATTCGGTCTATTGGCACTTCGGTGAATATTGAAAATTTTCCGTTCGTCTACTTCTCAAAGAAGCGAATAAAATACTGGACACTCAGATACTCCATCTTTAGGTAAATGATTAGTACCGTTATGTCTCTGTTTGGTATAAACCTTTTCTCTTTATCCAAAAGAATTAAAATCATGAGTTTTTCATATTCACGAAGCACCGATTTGGCCAAGGCAATCAAGGCTCGCCAAAATCAGGATAGATCATGAAAGTGTTCACATAAAACAGTGGTAGTCAAACTGGGAACGTGTATACAGAATCAATTAGGCTCTGAATTCTTCATATTGAAGATAATTTGGTCAGCGGTTGCACTCAAAAATCAATTAAGACTACATTATCCAATTTAATATAATGTAATGATCATACGAAAGCCAATTACTGGATACTTTAGATCATGTATACCGTGTACTCAGAGGAGGGAAATGAACCAAGGATCTGCGGCCGACAAACAAAACGCGAAATGGTTTTCTAGAGAAGTATTGGATAGATTTCAATTGAGTTTACTGCTTCCAGAAACAGTATGTGTTTTGAAAACTAAAGAAATCGAAAATCTTATTGACTGCTTGATAGTTATCTTCGCATATTTTGCACACTTTCTTTGATGAATGCGAGCACTGAACACTTTTTTTCGACACTTCGCCGCATAAAATCGTGGCTGAAGATGCTTCAAGATATAGGCCCGGCATTGCTGCACACGGTGTGTGACATTGTAGTCACTGCAGAAGAAGTTCTCGAAAGATTTTCAAAACTTGGTCCAGTATTATACATTGCAATAAAGTATGTCACCCGCACGTCTACGATTTATATGTGCTTTTCAATTTAGTAAGATTTAATATTAGATTAAGTCGATTTGAAATTTACCCCCATGAAATCGCTTTTGAATCACAACAAAAAACGATCCTTTTCTGAAGCAGGAACTTACTGGTGATAAGAAATAAGTTACAAACGAACCAGCGCAAACGTTAACCTAGCTAGGATTGACGGTCGGGAATATTTTGCTATGTCTGGTGGTATTAGCAGTAGATTATTCTCTGAATTTGCTCCCCTACGGTCAAACACATAACTTGGACCTGTATAGTCAACAACGGGACTGTCTAAAGTAAGCAAACACCCTAAAGCGGCTAGCTTTGACCAATAGGAAACGAAGTGTGTTCCATCAGAACAACGTCAGCCTTCAAGCGGCTCGCCAGGAGCTTGCCTTAGGCATCCACAATATAGTCTAGACGACTAATTACTAACTTCTCCTGTCTATGAAGAATAATTTGATTGCTATTGAAAAATTCGTCTCAAGAGAAGCCTGCGCAAATCGACTGTTCCAATTTTTTGCCATCAGGGACGAGGGTTTCTACGCGAATAGCAAGCAAATTTGACTTAATTATTTTCAATAGGTCTTATATAAAAAACATGAGACACCCTCATAGCTCTAAAACTCGAACTTGAGAAAAATGGGTATTTGTCTTCGACAGATCTTACTTCTTAGTTACCGGGAGTCACAATTATAAAATAATTTTATTTTGAATTCTACCTGGGCGCTGAACGTACATTCATGAAAGTTAAAGTGCAGTAAATACTTACGCGTTTGTTCCATGATTTATGTTATTTTTAAGCGGTTAAATAGAGGTCTTTCAATAGTCTAGCTCGCAATAGCTGAGAAAAGACCGTGGAGAGTCGATTCGTGCTTAGAGAAAAACTTCACGCTTGTCATTCGCCAGTTACCAGTCGAAGTGCTCGAACGAGTCATCGAAAATTGGACTCAATGGATGGATCATCTAAGACGTAGCCGCGGCTAATATTTGAAGGAGATAATCTTCAAAAAATAACTGTCAGAGAATGTTCTTTCGAATGATAATACATAAACGTTCCCCATTAGATTTGGAGTTTCTGAGTTTTTTCTTTGAAAAAGTAAAAAACCTCGAAATAGATCACTCTATTTTGTGCGGTAACACCACACAAGAACGAGAAGCTCGGCCGAATTGAGAAGAAGAAGGAGTGAGTATCAACTTTCTTATAACCGTCTAAAAGAGGTTTTTTACTGAAGTATATTTATAAAACTTGCATACAATTATTTATGAAGGTTTAGGTTTAGTCTTTAATAAATTGAATTAGCAAAAAGACTTCATTTAATAAAATACCTTCATCAAATTAAGATAGTAAATTAAAGGTGACGCAGCTCAAGCACAAAATCGGCTAAATTTCTTAAATTAGACCTTCAAGTGCATTCTAAGAAGGGCTTGTTCCTTATTGTTTCTTATCAGCACAGTAACTCCGGTTAAATTTGAAAATTGATTTTCTTGCTGGGTTCGAATAAAATTTGTGTGTGATATTTGAATATACATATTTATGTACATAAATTCCATGTAAAACAAAATTGTTATTTCATTTCATTAGTCAAGTGTGATTTCAATTCCAATAAAGTGTTGAAGAAATCTGCAGAAGCTCGTGGGCGTACAAATAGAAAACAATTTGAAATATACATATGTACATATGTGCATACATGTTTGTATGTATTATGTACTATTATAATTAAAAATACACACTTTATATTCCACTCACCGCCGCGCTACTAGTTAGTAGGAAATTTGTTAGCACCCATGGCGCTTATATAACTTTTGTCTAAATTGGGTTTTCCCTCTTTGTAATTTACAATATTGTGTTTTAATGTCTTTGAGCACACGCGTGCGTTGTAACATAAGAATTGGTATGTAATTGTTTTGGCATGACAAACGGTTTCCTCACTTAAACGTGACTGAAATACTTCTAGTTACCCCACTTCAATGACCCTTGAGACTATTATATTATATAAGGTTTGTTTAGTAATAATTTCTTAGCTTTTTTAAATTACGATTGTCTATTTCTCATTTAGCACAAATATACCAATATTTTATTGTATTAAAACAGAAAAGATCTAAAGATAAAGATCAATATATCAGCGTTCCTGACCATTCAAGCACTTTCAAAAAATTATTTATTCAAATTAAGGCTCATTACAGCATTAACATTTTCGGTTGTTATTAAAAAACTTTCTACATTTTAGTATATTTCTCTCAAATTTGGTTTTTGCTTCGAGAAAATAATGTCGCAAATAAATATTTATTAAGTAGCACCCTCACGAGATTTATAAATTATAAATATGGGCTTAAATACAAGTATAACGATAAATATCAAACGGGTAGGAAACCACTATGGCTTTACAGGAATCAAATTGAAATATTTTTCAATATGCTTCTAAATTATTAGCAATTATCATTAACATACAAAATTATAAATGGATGTACATACTTACATACATATGTATGTATATACGTGCGCACCCTTACCTTTTATTGCCTGCACATATTTAATTTCTTTCAATTAAACGTAAGTATGTACGTCAGATATTTTAAACGCTACGATCAAACACCAAAAACAATTTAATATCATCAACATTGATAAATTTGACACCAAACTTAGATTTACTACTGCATATTGTACATAAGTATGCATATACTTAAGTATTTGCAGCGTTCAGAACTCGCAGTTGGAAATCTTCGTGCAAAAGCACATTTTACAAACAAGCATGCTGAAACACGTTTGACAAACCAACACATGTGCACTATTTTGCTCAATCGGATTTGCACACCTTCACTTCAATTGACTAACACACACTTATCACTTTACATTCACAAATTCTAATAATTATTAAATAATACTCAAAGAATTTCACTTAATTATTAATTTATAACTTTTTCCCAAACTTTAATCGCGATCACCAACCGACGCGGACTTACCGGCACACGACTGCTAAACAGAGAATGTTAACGAACATCAATGAAATTGTATTAACATTTGGTCATTCTGTTGCACTTTTCCTGCAGTGCTGCTCCCCTGCTTCGTAACGACAAGACAACAACTGCGTTTGTATGCGCTAATGTGTAACACTTCTGCACTGTTCTGCATGCTGTAACGAAATTACAAGAGATCACTCGGCGGGTTTTCTGTAACATAAAACGAACAAATTACATTGATTTATAACACAATGTCGAGATTGAAATTCGGATAACTGTCTGTCTGTCCGTCCGTCCGTGCAAGTTGTAACTTGGGTAAAATTTGAGATATTTTGATCAAACGTGTTATGCGCGTTCCTTGGCAGTTCCTTGGAGTTCGTTCTTATTCGAGGATCGCAATAGCAAGGGGCATCTGTGGGCGAAAAATTTGAAAATTGGGCGTGGCCTCTAATAAGTTGAATGCTTATATCTCCTAAACCACTAAAGCTACAATAGTCAAATTGGCCCAGCGAAAATATTATAGAACTCCTGCCGACAGGATTAAAATTAATGAAATTGGATCATAACCCCGTTCACTCCACATATAACATTACTGTTAAAAACTAAAAGATGGTATAAGAAGCTTTTAATGGTGCCGGTGACGATGTCTAGTGACGTCTAATGACATCAGTTTTGAACAAAAGGTGATTTGAAATTCATTGATTAATCCCTAGCTCTCCTTTTCCTAAAGGCAAAATAAATATCAACATTTTTTCCTAGCTCCAACAGTGTGCTCTCTACGCTTGCTTTGGAATATTGCAAACAATGAAGGTTGTGGCAGTCAAGGGTGCCAATGATGAGTCCCTACTCCTTGCATCCTGATACTTTCCACATGATTGCGAGGCGCCAATAGCAGAGCACAACGTGGAAGAAAGGGTGAGGAAAGCCAGCAATGCTTTATAAGCGTGTAGACAGATGCTTGGCACAACTTGGGTGCTCTTTCCCTCTCCCATGTTACACAGCTATCGTTAGACCAATTCTGATCTACGGTGCAGTAGTTTGGTGGGCAGGCCTACGGAAATCCACCTACTGGAAGCCAATAGAAGGGATTGCGAGGCTCGCTGCGCTGTGCATAACGAGAGCTTTAAGAACAACCCCAACGGCAACTCTTGAGCTGGTTCTAATGCTGCCACCTATAGACCTCTTCGCTGAAAACTGCGCAGCAAAATCGACGGGACGACTACTGGACGCAGAAGAATTTACATATAGAACCATCAGGCATAGCTTAGTGGGTAATGGCGGTTGGGCAAACACCGACTACATTAGCCCACTTTTCAATTGGGAAGGAAGATTCAAATTAAACATAGAAAAAGAAGGCTGGCGTAAAGGTATATTAGCTACACGCAACACTCTAAGCATTTATACGGATGGCTCAAAAATAGACGATGGAGTTTGTGCGGCAATATACTGTCCAGAGTTTGGCATAAGGCAGCCTTTTAAGTTGGCGGACTACTGCAGTATATTTGAAGCTGAGGTCTTTGCTATTGCGAAAGCCGCAGAGCTAGCCTCTAATGCATCTGCAGGCAAATCCAGAGTCAGCATCTGCGTAGACAGCCAAGCAGCAATCAGGGCAGTAACTTCGTATCTCATATCGGTAAGAATTGTCTTTGGAAGCAGAGCAGCAGTGCAAAGTTTTGCCAGAAGTAAGTAACTTCACTTTTACTGGGTGCCAAGTCAGAAAGGTATCGAGGGCAATGAAATAGTGGACGAGATTGCCAATAGTGGTGGTTTCGGCTACGTGAACGTGATCAACATTGCGAAACCCATGAATTGTCTATACGACAATCTTGCCAGAAGCATGTTAAAGAAAATCAAGACCCGATGAACCGAACTACCTGGGTACAAAACTGCAAAAATCATGTGCACAACGGTAGATCGGAAGTGCACAAAATTCATATTGGCACTCGATAGAAGACTCTGTAGGAACATGATGGGAACTGTTTTGTGGCGACACACGCCCCCAGGATAGGCAAGACTACGATGTAAGCATCTGGGGTCCCCACGGTATGCCACTGGAGGAGCTATCGATAGTGAGGCCGCAGAATCTATTAAAATTCAAGTCAAGCAGAGGCATCCCAAATGATGTCGCCTCCTCTTGGACTTAGTACTGAACTCCATATGGTATCGCAAAGGGCCAAACTGGTCTATGTGTGGCTTATTGACCAATGTTGTTGACTTTTAACCATAAAGATTGTGATCAACCTAAATTAATTTCTTTCTACTCTGTCATCCAATTTCTTAAATGATTGTTATGAGAGCCCAAACTGTAGCCAATTGACGATAATTCGTAAAGAGTTAGAGCAAATCTATTTTTATAATTTCTTACCACATTTAACACATTTATGCTTAAAAGCTTTATTTTTTGGGAAAACCTAGTAGACCTTACACCTACATACTTACTTACATATATACATATACACATGTGTATATTCTTAAGAGGTTTACTGTTGGTTATAGCATAAATGTAGCAAGTATTTGCAGAAGTAATAGCGTTTGGCATGAGAGACATGTTTGGTTTTATATTTAAGTACACTTATTTGCTTATTCAAGCAGTCACTTACGCGTGACCGAGCAAATTGATGAGAATTAAGGCAGGTGAACGCACTCCAATTGAAATACCATCCGGCACCACCACACACACATATACATACATATGTACACAGACTAGGTTTGTGCTAGCGATCGATGTCGATCGACAACATACGCCTCGAATTACCAGCGATTGTTGCAAATAAAGCATTTTGACAATACAAACAATTAACAATTGTTAATTTGACATTTTGGTAACGTTTCCAATACGCTGGGCTAAAATTGATTGGGCTTAAAGTGAATGAATTTAATAAAGTGTGACAAATCGGCTATTTAGACAACGGCCCAGCGCTTATTGGACATATTGAAATGACAGCAAGTGGCGCGAAATACAATCAAGTGCGACAGGCATAAAGCCACATAGCAACAACAACAGCAGCCTAAGTAACCATAGCGAATGCTATGTGGAGAATTCGTGTTCAAATGTGAGGCGAAACTATTTTAAAGTTTGAAATTAAACAAGTACACTTAATTGAATAGCACAATCGCGGGCTTTATATAAATATTTACCTGCTAATAGGCTTGACACATTATTGTTTTTATACGCGCGCCACACTTTGCAAGGCGGCATAAGGGTTGTTTCAAATACATAAAACTGGATACAGAATATGAAGACTTACATACGTAAAATAAACTTCAACTTCGTCTGCACCGAATCTATTATGCCCTTCAGAAATACCAAATATTTCTTACAAGAACTTGATATTGATCGCATCTGGTATTCCAATAAGCCACGCATAGACCAGTTTGGTCTCCAGCGATATCAGATGGAGTTCGGTTACAAGGTCCATGGGGAGTACTCATCCTTTAGCACTCCTGCGCTTTTAACAGACTCTGTGGTCGCACTATAGATACCTCCTCCAGTGCATCATACCGTGGGGTCCCCAGATGCTTACCAATGCCGGACAAGTGCACAAGAGATGCTCCATTGTTTCCCTAGTGTCTTGCTCTAGATATTTCCTTGATACCTATGTCAAAAAAAAAAGTTTTCCATACAAAGACTTGAGTTGAACTGGTCAGTTTGTGTGGTAGCTAGAAGATATATTAGTCTGAGATAAGCAGTTCCGATAAATGTGAAGCTTCTTGGAGAGGAAAGGAGATCTGAAAATTTTCAGATCGATATCTCAAAAACCGAGTGGCTAGTTCGCATATACACAGGAGGACAGACGTATTAGGTCTACAACTTTGCTTCCGCCGTTTTCCAATAGATGTCTCTAGGATCAAGCTCTGGTCAATTAAATCGATTAAATCGTTTTGTATCGATCTTGGACATTTGTGTCAACACTAACCCAACAAAATATTTGTAGAGATCTGTTTGCATCCAAAATTTAATCTCAACTGAAAATGTCACTTTTTGAGCCGAATTCTCGACATTTGCGGGAAATTTTACTTTTCTTTTTTAATTCCAAGAAAAGTGCGGCTGAGGCTCATCGAATGCTTTCGGATACGTACGGTTAGGCTGTCCTAAGTGAAAAAACATGTCGCGAATGGTTTCAACGTTTTAAGAATGGTGATTATGAAGTCGATGACCGGCATGGTGGTGGAAGGGAGAAGATTTTCGAAGATGCTGAATTGAAAGCATTACTCGACCAAAATGCGTTTCAAACCCAAGAGGAATTGGCCGAATCGTTACAGGTAACACAGCAAGCCGTATCAAAACGCTTCACAGCCATGGGGATGATTCAGAAAAAAGGAAACTGGGTTCCTCACGACTTGAAACCAAGAGATGTCGAACGGCGCTTCTTTGCATGTGAACAGCTGCTTCAAAGGCACAACGAAAGAAAAGGGATTTTTACATCGCATTGTAACTGGCGACGAAATATGGGTCCACTACGATAATCCTAGGCGAAGAAAGTCATGGGGAAAGCCTGCATATGCCTCCACGTCGACGGCAAAACTGAACATTCACGGCGCCAAGGTCATGCTCTGCATTTGGTGGGACCAGCTGGGCATGATATATTATGAGTTGCTAAAGCCAAGTGAAACCATCACAGAAGATCGGTACCGAACGCAATTGATGCGTTTGAGTCGAGCACTAAAAGAAAAACGGCCACAGTACGAGGAAAGACACGATAAAGTCATTCTCCAGCATGACTATGCTCGGCCTCACGTCGCAAAGGTGGTCAAAAAATATTTGGAGACGCTGAACCCCCTTACCCCACCTACCTTATTCTCCAGACGTTGCGCCATCTGACTACCACTTGTTCCGATCGATGGCACACGGTCTAGCTAACGAGCACTTCAGTTCTTATGAAGAAGTCAAAAATTGGATTGATACTTGGATCGACTCGAAAGATGAGGAGTTCTTTCGTCACGGAATATGCTTGCTGCCAGAAAGATGGTCAAAAGTAGTAGCTAGCGACGGCCAATATTTTGAATAACATTTTTGTAACCGTTTTTATACAATAAAGCCTTAAATTTACGAAAAAAAAACGGCGGAAGCAAAGTTGTAGACCTACTACATACATACATAGATAAATCGACTCAGCTCGTCAATCATTTATATATATTCCAAAGGGTCCCCCACGTTTCTTTTGAGGTGTTACAAACTAAAAAACATGTTAAAAATTGCGAGCTTCGTAGCAGAATTTTTACTCTCTGCTTATATGAGCATTACTTATAAATGTTGGATCCGCAGCTGATATGCGTAATCGGACATCCAAAGCTCGCGCTTCATTCGACATGTTGAAAAAAGTTTGGAGAACAACACATATATTCGGACATATGAAGATAAAAGCTCTCAGAAGCTCAGAAAATCGGTCATTTGTAGAAAATCTGTTTATAATTTGTTTGCTGAGTTTCGACACTACGGGAATTTATATAATTATATGTGACCTGGTCTACGAAAAGGGGGCTTAGGTGTCAAAAAAAGAAGAACAATTAATGAGATAACGAGAAACTGACGATTATTTTTAACAGCTTTTCCCAGAAAACTAGTTTTCGCACGTTAGCCCCCTTTTCGTAGACCAGGTCACATATAGAGGAATAATACCTAGAAATTTTTAACACTACTCATCCAATGTTGTTGTAGCGGCAAAAAACATTCCTGAAGAAATTTCGAAGTAAAAATACAATATAAAAACTGCTAAGCGGAAGACATTCTCCTTATAAATAATGGCTCATACTTGGAGAGAGCTTCTTAGATGTGTTTAAAAAACTAAACAGAGTACCAATAGAATTTTTTTTTAATGTATATATGTACATACATAAGTATAATCCCAGTGTGTGAGATTTTTTGATGAAAGTGCATTGCATTGAGATTTTTCTAGTCCACATATAGCAAATATGTTGATATGTTGATTTTCATCCTTCTGGTTGATTTCTTCTACGAATGGATCGTCCAAATTCCTTGGCTCTGTGAAAAACAACCTGTCGCTGACCACTCTTCAAATACCCGATGTGTGGAAAATCGGATGAGTGGTCTAACTGCTGAAACCTGGGAAGCCCGCCAGCAAAGGGGACTCCTGTCGTCCGATAACTCTCCTCTCCCCAGTAGTGAAGACACTTAAGGCCTTGCTACTCCCGAACTTCACACACCATCTGAGCCTAGAAAAGCACTAGTATGGCTTCCGAAAAGTGCGCAGTACTGCCACAACACTCATAAACGCCCAAATTGTTTATCGCCTTAACCGAAAACCACCCTGCAAGAAGACGATCCTCGTCACACAACGCTAATTGAGGACATCGTAAAATCTACTCTACCTCCAGGACTGAAGAGGTGGACTATGAACTATCTGAGCCGATTGACGAATCATCCGTACTATTTCGAGATAAAAGCTCAAAACTGAGAAAAATTAAAAAAGGGGCTCCGCAGTGTGGTGTCCTCTCCCCATTATTGTTTAACTTCTACTGCCGGCAGCACATGGAGAAAGGACAAAGAAACGTTGTTGGCAACATACAAGATAATCGGCTGGGCGATCCTTAACTAAGCCGCACTAATATGGTTTCCAGGATGCAGTGAAATGCAGACGAGGAAGCTGCAAACTTGTCAAAACACTGCACTCCAGTCTACGACAGGATGCTTCTTGATGTATCCCATCGAACATCTGCATAGTGAGGCCCGCATTCTCCTAGTATAGCAGCATAATGAACTCCTCTACAAGCAGTTCCTGCTGGAGTGCTTTCGCAGAAATCATCCTTTCAGTCACCTGCTTGGAGCGGAACCGCCTTCTAGAAGCGTCAATCATTCCTCCAACTACGTCGACGTCATAAAACAATACGCCGACCAGACTTCGGACTCAACAACTGCCGACAAGTACTGACCGCCATTCACAGTGGAGCCATTAACACCTTCACCGACTCCCGCTCAGTGAATGACGTACTTGGAGTCAAACCACCACCCATTGCAGACGAAAAGCTCGAGTTGCCGCGAGAAACCGGAGTGACACCCTTCTCCCTTTGGTCCGAACAGCATGTTTCCTTGGCCAACCGTTGGATGACGTCGATGACAACTTAACTAATCCTTACCATCCGAACGGGGATTAGGTACCCGTTACAATAACAACAACAAGGAATGTGTAGGAAATCTCAATAGTATGTATGCGTTTTCTCAATTACAATAATGTGATATTAGGCCAAAAATCATGATATAGGTCGAAACTTTTTTCAGGCCCCCATATATACAATATTTTATTTATACATATTTAAATGGGTATATTATACAACCGAAAATAATAACCTTACACAACAGCTCTTACTTCTTTTCTCTCTCTCTCAACTATCATATAGTTGCGTATACGCAACGTTGTTCAATTGGGCGAAATGAAAGTGAATGCTAGAAAAGGGTGTGAGCACAAAGAATGCTAGCAAAATATTACGAAATCCGGCATGAAGCATAATATTGGCGCTGATTTGCATGAAATATATGAAATGCGAATTACTTAAGTTCATAAAAATGTCAGCACATATGCATGAGTGCTTTATGAATCTACATACTTACATACATATGTACATACATATGTATGTGCATAACGAAATAGAATTTTTATGCGCGCAGAAGACAATTATTGCTGAAGCAGAATACGCTGACGCTAAGCAAGTTTGGTAAACTGAAAAGCGAAATGACAACAGCCTAAAACTAGCAGAGAGAGAGAGAATAATAATAATAATACAATAATAATAAAACCCAGCTTATAAGGCAGAAGACAACAATAAAGCATATTACAAACAAGAATGACAAAGGGAAATAAAACAAAATTTGGGGAAAGCTTTATGAGTTACATGCATACACACTTGCATATACATATGTACATACAAACATTGAATGCTAAATATATGTACATACATACAAACATTATACGTATATATGTCTATACTTAGCAGTGCTTGCAAACGACCTCACGAACCTTATAACACACAGGCAACGCCAGAACGACGCGCAGACCGACCGAGCGTCAGCCAAAAGGACGGAAATGCTGAAATGGCAAAGTTGTCGAAACGACAAGCAGACACTTCAATTCTATGCCGCTTGAATAAAGAAAATACACAAACTTACGCACACACCTAGAAACATGTGTAAGCGACGCTTTAGCAAAACAACAACAAATACATGATTTCTACATACATAGCAACAACATACAATATTAAAACACAACACGGCGACGGCAGCTAATGCTGAATTTCAGCTATGCTTTATGCTTTATATACATACACACATACATACATATACACATGCGGATGTGAGTGTGTGTGCGGCAAAGAATTCTCGCCAAAAAAGTACAAGCACTGTGATTCTTCGGTGTTGCCGACACGGCTGTGGTACGCAGTTAAAATCGTGAATTATTTTGGCCTTCAAAAATTTTGGCGGCCAATGAACCAACAACAAACGCGAACTACACAAACGCGCGCACACGCATTCGCGCATACAAACGTACATATATACATACTTACGTATATTATTAATTCACATTACAAACTCACTTACGCACATTCGCAAATATTGACGAAGCAGCTATGGGCAGATACACGCATAAATATGTGTTTCATCACACACGCACACACTTAAACTTGTATGCATAGACGCTCCTACCTTATTAGAGGCGTATAGACAGACACTGTTGGGGCTGTTGGCGTCGGCAGACACAACTAAAAGCTAAAACTTGCAAATATACATATGTACATATACGTGCTGCCTTTATACATATTAACATGTATGTAAATATCTACATATAGTTGTACATGTACATATATTTGTATGTAAGTGCTTGCACGGCCTGCTATGATTTGGCACATTTTAGGCGTAGACATACACATGCGGAGAAACATACCATTATTGGGCACTAGGGTGGTTATAATGAATTCGATATTATGCTTTCATGTAATGAATATGAGTAATTAGTGGCATTAACTATTGATTACTCACAGCATTACAGTACAGTTTTGGTATTTCTCGAAGCCGGCCGCTTTTGATTTAGGAAAACGAAGAAACTTTGAACAAAACTAAGGTGGTATTTAAACTAAAATGAGAAAAAAGTTAACTTCGGTTTCACCGAAGCTACATTCTTAAAGAAAAAACACAGAAATTTAAAATTTTGGCGCATATTTATTATCATTCGAAAGAACGTTCCTTGGCATTTATTTTTTGAAGATTATCTCTTTCAAATGTTGTCCACGGCTACGTCTCAGATGGTCCATCCGTTGAGCCCAATTTTTGATGACTGGTCCGAGCATTTCGACTGGCAACTGGCGAATGACGCGCGTGACGGTTTGCCTGAATCGAAGCGGGATTGTCCGCATAGACTTTAGACTTTACATATACCCACAAGAAAAAAAGTCTAACGGTGCTATATCACGCGAAATTGGTGGCCAATCGTCCAACCCAAAGCGCGAAGTTATCTCAATAGATCGATTGATTGATGCGATGGGTCGGAAGTGGCGCCGACTCGTTGAAACTAAACTCGTCGAGATCACGAGCTTCAATTTCAGGCATCAAATAGTCGGTTATCATGGCGCGATAACGGTCATCATTGACTGTTACGTTCTAATCGGCATCAGTTTTTAAGAAATATGGACCGGTGATTCAACCAGCCCACAAACCACATCAAACCGTTGGTTTTACTGGTTGAAATGGAAGCTCTTGAATCCCTTCAGACTGATCTTCGTACCAAATGCGGCAATTTTGCTGTTTACATATCCATTGTGCCAGAAATGGGTTTCACCGTTGAACAAAATTTGGTTCGAAAATATAAGAACTTCTTGGAACTTGAGAACAATTTATACAATGAAGCGTTGTTGCTTTGGATGGTCGCGCGGTTTCAGGTCCTGCGCAAGCTGTATTTTCTACGCTCTCAATTTAAGATCTCGACGTAAAATTAACCAACTGGTTCCATACGTCAGTCCGCGTTGCTACGAACGGCACCGAATCGACTATCCACGGTCTTCGTGAACACTCTCAGCTACTGCTGCTATATTTTCTTCACTGCGTGATGGATGTGGTCTATTCGGTCGAATATTACCCAATAATCAAAGCTGGGTCTCAAGAAGGGTGATGGTGTTGTGAATAGTACTCGCAGTAGGCTGATTCTGTGGACTATAAATTGAGCTGGCGCGCTTGGCTTCTTTACAGAACGTGAATTTTCGTAATAAAGTCAAACGATTTGTAAACTTTGTTCAAGAGTAGTTTTTAATACGACTCACGCGTGATCTATCGAAAAAGGGATAACGTAAAAAGTACCTCTACTTGGATCACCCGTTCTTAACCCTCACTAAAACTAGCATGCAAAGACTTCATTCCGTTCATTCAATTGTATTTGTATGACAGTCATATGCTTTCGTGATTCAATCTGAACAAATCCTTCGGATATTGCATTGTTCGCTCAGATAATAATCTATGCCAAATTTCGTAAAGATATCTCGTCAAATGATATAGTTTTCCATACAGGCAGTTTATTCCGATCTTCTACAGTGGCTTGATGGTATATGATTAGCTTCTTTGGGAGAAAAGGACGTGTGCAAAATTTCCGAACAGTAACCCAGAAACTGAGAGACCAGTGCGCGTATATACGGTCTGGCAGACAGACAGACATAGCTAAATCGACTCAGCTCCGACGTTTCTTTTGGATGTTAAAACCATCGTCGCAAATTTAATAAGCCGTGTTCAGTCAAAGAGTTCTTTATGACACGCTATATATGACTTGTGGCCTTCCACGCTTTAGAAGCTGTTTCAACCATATATGTACATATTTGTAAGAGTCTTGATGTTGAATTGAATAAGAGAAAAAAATGTAGCGAGGTACGACTCAACCTCTGTGTAGCTTGATCTGTAATCTATAAGACAATTTGCTACATCTACGAATCTTGGTGTCTTATAACATGCGAAACATGAGGAAAGCTTTTCTAAAAAAAAGTCATAATACCCACTAAGGAGTGAAATCTTCCATATAATATGTAAACCTGGTTCCTTAGGTTGTAGGACCCGTAACGCGTTGGTGAGTATTGGTCAAGCCAAATTTTTGACGTGTGGAATGCAATTTGCAAAGTGCTCTGGAAGAAGGCGTGATGCAAACATTTTGGCAGTCAATACGGGACTGTCCAGCTTTCGTTAGACTGACAAACTATGTTAGTACCGTAACATATCTTAAGAAAATAATCGTTTTGGAATAATATTTAATTAAATTGGCAAATTGACTTTGAGGGTTTTTAGTAGGAAACTAACAAAGACGATCAATAAGAAATGTTTGAGAGCAACTACTACTACAGGTTAACTTTCGATTAATTATAATCTGAATAGGGTATATTAAGTTTGTCACTAGGTAAATAACACTCAGAAGGCGGCATTGGAGACTCTGTAAAGTATATAGTATGTATACTATGTATAAGTGGTCAACGTGACGTGCTGGGTTGATTTAATTGGGATAAAGACCCTTACTACACTTTTATGCTATAAGAAATGTACCTGCGAAAGAATTATAGCCTCAGTACAGCCGAAGTAAACTATTTTTAGTTTCTTCTTAGAATTATTTCCATTGACAGTTAAAATTTCTACCTCATTTATAAGGAGGCTTATATAAATGTTTCGCTCCTGGGACCAGATCGTTAGATATACTTGTTTATTATAAGCTGAAAAACTATGCAAGACATGAAACAGAGACAAATATAAATACAAATGTAGATATGCATATGTTTCTTCGTTGGAAATTTCATGGCTCCCACTTTGTATATATTTATACTGTCTGTGTGTCCGTACTTTTGATGTGTTAACCAACATTTATTGAAATAGACATCCACATGATGTCTGTTTGCACAGCTTTTATGAAAGCTGTCACTGTATATTGTGAAAGAAAGAAAGTAAGAAAAAAATGAAAGTAAAACGTGCACGTGCTGGCGATTACGTATTTGGGATCAATAGAAAATATGTTTCTATGCATTTGTGGCATGGCATAAGCGCAAAGAGTTAACACTCAGCTGAGATGCCTATTTTAGTAATATTTTCTGGTATTTATTAGGGTACATTTTGACATTCCTTTGTAAATATATTATATATATTGAAGATTACATCAGTATATCCAGTTTTAGACATTGTTTGTTTAATTGAGTAAGTTAAACCATTAAGTAACTGGCATATCTTAGAATTACAGCTGTACTTTTGATGAAAAATACCTTAAGCCTTCACTTGTTTCCTAACATTATAAATTTTATTAGAAAGAAATTCTTTATTTTTGAATTAAATTGATGGTTTTATTTAGCTTAGAAGCTCATAGAAACGCTTGTCCCTATTGGTAAAAAGTTTAGACAGCGGATTTTCACAAGATTCTCTTGCGGCGAATTTTTCACTTGCAAAATCATTCACCAAAGATGGGAATACTTCGTAAACTCTCCGTGGCAGGTCCAAACTATAAGGTGGATGCATAACAACTTCCCAACTAAGCTCTTATATCTACTTCCCAACTAAGCTCTTGTATCTACTGGCTATAGATATGTGTGTGTTCTGGCGTGGTCCTGGTGGAACACACTTCAAGAGATCTTACTGGCGTCGTTGGAATATCGGAGGGATTAGTGAAAACCATTTTGAAAAACCATTTGGGCCTAGGAAAAGTAAAAGAACGTTTGGTTTCAAAGATCTTACTGGCGTCGTTGGAATATCGGAGGGATTAGTGAAAACCATTTTGAAAAACCATTTGGGCCTAGGAAAAGTAAAAGAACGTTTGGTTTCAAAATCACCTAATTTTTTCGAAAAAGTGCGTCACCTTAAAGTCTGTGAAACAGTGCTTCTGACTACCAGGATGTCACGAAACTTATTATTACCGTTGTTGAGTCTTAGATCTATGATTACGACTCGGAAACACTTTGGTGAGCAGAAGCCAAAAAAAAACCATGTCATAGCAGGTCAAAATCAAGGTTAAGTTGACAGTTTTCTACGATTATCGACCAACCAACTTCCAATTGGCCCAACTGTCAATAAGAAATACTATTTGAGTGCTATGCGTCGTTTGCGCGAAGCTGTTCGTAAAAAGAGGCCGGAATTATGTATGAGCCGACAAATCTTGATTTTTGCACCATGGTAATGCACCGTCGTGTAGTATACATTGATTCTTCGTGATTTTTTGACTAAATTATTTACAAAATCTTACAATTTTTTGCTCAAGGTAGTACATAATCACATAACATAACCCAAGCCTTTCAAAGCAACTATCTTCTTTGACTCTCTCTCCCTTATTATTCAATATTTCTTTTGGCGAAAATTCGCATAAATTATATTCTAATATAATATGATTTTGAGTTTACTTATCGCTTGCATCTACTGCCCGCAGCTGCCGGCGGATATGAGAAACTGTTTAAGCCTTCAAAATATGCGTAAATATCCAGTGACTACTAACTCCGATTAACCATTATTTTTCACAAATCGTACGAATAATCAGTCTAATGCATCGTTAGCAATATGAGGCTGTGAGTCTTCGGCGCGACGCACATAATAAATAACCAGCAAAATAATTTTGGAAATAAGTCTGTGAATTTCGGACAAACAACAACACTATAATAATCAGTTGCACTTCACAACACATACATATTTACTTAGAACTGGTCTATAAACTGAACAAGTAAATGAACCTCTAATTTTAAGGTCATCAAAGCAAGTGTGGCGAGGTTGCCGTTCATATGTAGTTGAGTCAATGGCTTCTGGCCTCTCGTAGGTACTCTTCTTCTTCTTAATTGGCGTAGACACCGCTTACGCGATTATAGCCGAGTTAACAACAGCGCGCCAGTCGTTTCTTCTTTTCGCTACGTGGCGCCAATTGGATATTCCAAGCGAAGCCAGGTTCTTCTCCACTTGGTCCTTCCAACGGAGTGGAGGTCTTCCTCTTCCTCTGCTTCCCCCGGCGGGTATTGCGTCGAATACTTTCAGAGCTGGAGTGTTTTCATCCATCCGGACAACATGACCTAGCCAGCGTAGCCGCTGTCTTTTAATTCGCTGAACTATGTCAATGTCGTCGTATATCTCGTACAGCTCATCGTTCCATCGAATGCGATATTCGTCGTGGCCAAAGCGCAAAGGACCATAAATCTTTCGCAGAACTTTTCTCTCGAAAACTCGCAACGTCGACTCATCAGTTGTTGACATCGTCCAAGCCTCTGCACCATATAGCAGGACGGGAATTATGAGCGACTTATAGAGTTTAGTTTTTGTTCGTCGAGAGAGGACTTTACTTTTCAATTGCCTACTCAGTCCGAAGTAGCACCTGTTGGCAAGAGCAATCCTGCGTTGGATTTCCAGGCTAACATTGTTGGTGGTGTTTACGCTGGTTCCAAGATAGACGAAATTATCTACAACTTCAAAGTTATGACTATCAACAGTGACGTGAGTACTATACATACATATATCTGAGTTTATGTAGTTGCTGAATATTTTCTAATTAGTAGTTCGACTTACCTTGACAAACGATTGCAAGATCAATGTGGATAGACTGCGAAACACGTTAAGAATGCCAAATTCACTTCGATCTGCAATGAAAAATGTACATAACTCAATTAGGTTCAGTTCCCAGATATAAGTAGATATCGGTTAGTTTAGGTTAGGTTATACTAAATGGCTGTCATACATAAACCTACAGGTCCTTTGCAATGCCAGATAGAGGTTTATTAATACGAACTCAAGTTTGCGTTCTGCAGGGCGTCAACGCATTTTGCGAAGTTCAATAAAGACTTGATATCCAATTCTGATACTTCATCTAATGTAATAATAATGCTTCAAAAGCTTACTTTCAACCTGAAGCATTAGCAGGGGTTTCATGGGTGGCTGATAAATACTTAAAAGTACGAACAGTTTGGTAGAAATGTTTTTTGTTTGATCTTTCCAACGTGGAAGAGGCACCTGTCCCCTAATCTGCTGATCGACGCAACGTTTAGAGCTTACCACAAATGTATTAAGACAGCAAAGAGGATAAAGTACTTGATGATTTCTTATCGCCTGTTTCGACACAGCTTTGAAAACGAGCGTGTGATAAAATATTTAGTCGCTGCGCGTGTAAATCTATTAGACCTAGAAGACGGTGTTTAGTCAGAACATCAACAATTTCGGCAAGGTTGACTTTGCTTAGAACAAACAATTTAGTGGACCTCTTACGGTTTCCGCTGATCCAGAAGGATTTCACAATTGCACCAGTTCTGGTTGTTGGCCAGCGTTTGCTGAGCTCACTGGAATTCCAGGGATCCAGCGCTAGAACACAAGAGAACATCGAAAGACCGACTCGATTCTAATAGGGGCTTTGTTGCCACTGGTGATTCCGTTGTAACCGGGCACCCATGCAAGTCTAATATGGAAGAAGCTTCAAGCTATTGCTAATGAGGATATGAACTCCTTGAATAGTTGCGAGAGCGCAGTCAGCGAAAGATAATTTAATCTATCTTGGAACCAGCCTTAGTATCTGATGTAGAGGCATGGACGATAAGAACATCTGATTAGTCGGTCGCTAGCAGTTTTCGAAAGAAAGGATTTGCGGAAGATACATATATGGTCATTTGCGCATTGGCAACGGCGAATTCCGCAGTCGATGGAACGATGAGGTATACGAGATATACGACGACATTGACATAGTTTAGCGAATTAAGGGACAGCGCCTACGCTGGCTAGGCCATGTCGTCCGAATGGATGAAAACATTCCGGCTATGAGAGTGTTCGACGCAGTACCCGCCGGGGAAACAGAGGAAGATAAAACCCTCCACTCCGATGAAGAGATCTGGTGGAAAAGGGCCAGGCTATACTTAGATTCTCCAATTGTTGTAGAAGTTTACGCAAGTGAGGAAAGTTCTCTGATTGTCATTAACTTGGGAGTGATCAGAAACATTATTTTACATAAGTCTCAAGCGGCTCACGACTTCCGGTAGTGGACCAAGTATCCGCTGGGTAGCCAAAAAACAACCGCTCTCCCCAGGGTTGTGCACTGGGTTTGGGACCCGCTACGTAAAAAATCCTACCAATGAAAAGAAACAACAACCTCGAATATTCTAAACATCTATAGATTATGCTTGAATTTGTAGCTATAGTCTTAAGTCTTTTAACTAAACACGCGACGACGTGAAAGATGATCGATCACAACGCCAAATACACACTTTGTAAGGTATAGCAAAATTACGGCCACAAAATGTGTATACATGTGCATAACTATACATATTTATACCCTGCACATGGTGTAATAAGTTTGCCAGGAAGTTCGTAACAGACAGAAAGAAACGTCGGAGATCCTACAAAGGAGCCGATTTAGCCATGTCCGATTGTATCGCTCTGAAATTTTGCACACATTTCCTTTTCCCGAGAGCTCTTCATTTGTCGAAATTGTTGTTATCGGATCACTATAACATGCAGCTGTCTTATTAACTGAAGGATCGGAATTATCTGCTTATAGGAAAAGCTTATTCATTTGACGAGATATCTTCACGAAACTTGGCAGGGATTAGTATATAAGGCTTGAATGCAATCTCCAAAGAAAGTTCTTAGATCGGGTCACCATAGCACCATACAAACTGAACGATCGGAAACAAGTTCTTGTATGGGAACCTCTTTATTTCTTATGTAAAGGGTATTCCAGCTTCGGTGCTTGCAAAGCATAAAACAGAAAGTTATCAAAATATTTTTGTTTTGAAACGCTTAAGCCCTGGAACCAAACAAACTTCTGTACATACACAAACAAACATTGCTTTAGAATATAGTTAAAAAGCGAATAAAATAAAATCATAATGAGTTGAAATTCTGCAAAACAATTAAAAGAAGTTTTTGCTGTGCAAAGCTTTATTTATTTTCTTTCACATTTCATTTTCTGCCAGCTACGCTTCATTATTCTGCGCCAGTGCTTGGCTTACGCTGTTCTTTGTCGCGTTGGACATTACCTGCCATTAACGAAGCGCGTTTTTTGGTGTTTTTTTTAATTTCTACATTTTTTTTACTCGGCTTTAATTCATTTTTATAAATTTCTGTTTTGTTATTATTTATGTTTATGGCGGCAGATTTATGCGTTTAATTTTTATGTTTTTTACCTTTTTTGCAGATTTTTTTTTGGCAAAACTTTGTCACGTTTCTCTGCGGTTCAATTCTTCGGCTCATATATTTTTTGTATATAAATATATAAATATGTAATGAATGTATGTGTGTGTGTGAATGTAAAAATTCTTGCCCCTTTGCGCTTATCACAATGTGTTAGAGCGACAATGCTCGTTGATATTAGATTTGTGTGGGATTTTCGTAAGAACTTGGAATGCTTGATGTGGCAAAGTGTGCGAAATAAAACAAAAGAAATCAAATAATAAAGAAATAAAACAAAAGAAATCAAATAACAAAGAAATAAAACACAAAAAATCAGCAGCGTAAGGTAAGGCTGAGGCTGGTAACTATACGCCGAAAAATTCAAAGGCGTGTGTGTAAGTATGTGTGCTCTAGGCATATACAAAATGTCTGTATGTAAGCGCAGACTTTGAAGCGATCGTTAGAGCACACGGCTTTTATTTTGAAATTTTTTTGAATTTTTCGTTCGGTTCTTGTTGTCGCTTTTTCCGGTTAAAGCTGGACTTTCCAGGGCCTGCAGGCGTGTTATAGATAATTCATGTTGATATGAAGTTACGATTAAGCAGAAAATGTTTGGGGTTGTCTGCGATCATGTGATCTTGATAAACTCAAGGAAGTAGCAACAAAATTATGAAGTGTTAAAGCGTGCATAAATAGAATAAAACTGAAGCAGCGGCCTAATAGTGAAGCCTGAAATAGAGAAAAGTGCTCAAACAAACAATTATGTACAGACAAACATATCTCTATGCCCACAAATGTTGCTGAGGAAACAAAAAAACAATAAAATAAAAATATAATAAAAAAAATACAGAAGAAGACTTGCAAAGCGTTCGTGGGTTAAGCGTAAAATTTGTTTGCTGCCTTTTTTTGGAAATCTGTTACTTTTTCACTTTTTCTAGTTATGTAAACACGGCTGGGTCCAGCAATCACACGCAGGTAGAAATCGAAAGTGTACACAAAAATATCGTATGCAAACAGTAGCTTTGCCGCGCCAGTAGATCTATATCTAGCATGTTTACTTTGTAATTTCTAGGTACTAATAGAGGTAGTGTGTACGTATGTAAGTATAAATCTTTAAAAATACATATCAACATCTGAAGCATAACATAAGTATGTAATGTACATATGTATGTATGCACCGTATAACCCAAAAACCATCATTTACAGCATGCGCTGTCTAACCCTGGAACACGCTTTTTTATTCCCTTGCTACTCTTGAGCTGTCCATAACACATAAATAACATACATATATATGTATGTATAAGTATTTTCAGGGGCAGATTTGAAGCAAACCTACTGTGCTGAATTATCGTCGCTCTCTGCAGGAGGTTGTCACAATGTGCAGGCTCTTATATGGGTTCTCTGCTAGAAGGAAATTATAACATAGCTGTCTTCGATTCGCCAAGCCTTAGAGTGTAGTGAATCGTACAAATTATACCAGTTGTTCGTACAAATTGACAGCAACCTGTCATGTCCTTTGACGGATGCACTATTATGTTGTGATTCCTGAATACATTCATTTTTCTACAGCAAAGAACATCTATTAATCTTATAATTTCGAAGCGCGTACATGCCTTACGTTTTCTTTAAACTAATTTGATTTATTTAAAATCTTAAGTTTTAATGAAAGCAAATATCTGCATTGTCAGTTGTCATTTGAGCCATTCGAAACGGTAAAACTGGTCTAAAATCTATATGCGAAAACTTGGTAGCATTGAAGATGAAAGTTATACCAATTTGATAAGCTAGCCATATACTCCCTCGCAACGAATGTAACTCTCTAATTTTGCTATTCCTTTTCCAAATTTGTTTTTTGATAAAAGGGCAGCGCTTAAAAGCACCTATCAGAGAAGTAGAGAATCGAAGACAGTTTACATATGTAGGTATATGGTCTACTAAGGCATGCCTGAAGACATTTTCTCTTGAAAAAATCAATATTTCCACTAAGTTAGGTTAGATGGCTGACCGAAGATCGCACGTGAACTGCTATATGTAGTCCTTTGTGAAGCCATAGGAAAGAAGAAGTCCTGTGTTCGAAATTATATATTATATTAGCAAAACGCCTAGTAGTCAATACAAATTTGCACAAGCTTTTAATTGAAGGTATGGAGGTATGCGCTCCCAAGTGTTTAAGTCTTAACCTCGCAAACGCGGGACAGTCAAGAAAGCAGTACTGAATGGCGTCTGGTAAGATTTCCAACCTTACTGCATGGACGGCAATAGGGCAAAGGTCTGTTAAAAGCCCCACAACTAGGGAGAAGCTGGCCTTACTGAGGGCAGTGGCCTACTTCCGCGAACCCAGTATCTAGTAGTAGAACACAAGAGAATACGGGAACCCCAACCAGCTCCAATTCTACCGATAGCGGTTCTTGGGTTCTTTTCCTGGCTAGCTTGTCAGCTTTGAAATTTTTTGCGATTCCGCTATGGCCCGGAACCCATGCCAGTTTTATCACAAAGACACTCGATGCTATTGATAGCGAGGTTCGGCAGGAAATCTGAAGCTGGTGTTGATAGAGAGCTCCTGACAGTAAACCCCTCCACCAACATTCCCCCCAAGCTTTGACCCATCTGTAAAGAAGTTCACTGCCCCTCTCCACCAACGGCTTCGTCTTACCCACAACTCCCTCGTTGTTATATGGGCAGAGAAGGAGCTGCCAGAGTTCGGTTTGGCGACTCCATGATACAAGTGATCCGATTTTAAAGAATATTCAGATACCTGTTCTTTTAATAACCCAGATTCTTTGAGTCTGTGGACTGCTCTCGAGTTTCTCTGCAAGTGTGGTTCCTAGTGCCCTTTATCACATAAATACTCCATAGAACATGGAGACATGACTATATTGTCGTAGAACCAGAGAACCACTTTCGGTGACAGAACTCACCCTTTGTCAATGGCTCTTCTACAGCAGTCTAAGGCAATCGATGTCCTTTTCTCCCTGCCCTCTCTCTTCGATATTCGGCTTCCATGACAGATTGCAGATGAATGTCTCCCATTTGCGGCAGCGGTGGGAACCAGACGGCACTACTTCCTCTGTATGACGAGATTCGAAACGAAATAATCAATTTATTGAAGGAAACTTTTGGTGAGCGAATTATCTCGCGTCGCGAGCCTGTGTCGCAGCCTTCAAGATCGTACGATTTAACACCGCTTTAATATTGTTGGTGTCGATCGTCCACTCAGATAAGTCCGAGACGATTGACGTCTTGAAAGAAAATATTTCGTGTGGAGCTTATTTGAACCAGCCGCGGCGACGACCTTTTATTTCTAGTAAATATTATTTATTTCAATAAATAAAAATACTTAAGATCCTGCCAGTGTACCTAGATTTCTACAAGGATCTAACTTAAAATTCGACATTAAATATAAGTTAAGGTATTAATATTTACATAATTTTTTTTTGAATCAGATTAATGTATATAATCGGAATGTTAAGAAATGATATGAAGTATTGTTAACGAAAGCGGTTCTTTGAATTCATTTCTGTAAGTTTTGTTCAAGAAATTCGTTGTTATACCAGTTGTTCGTCCGTTTCACTCGTCTTCAAGACTTGGCTGAATTAATCCGTTGTTATACCAGTTGTTTGTTCGATTCAAGATTCTTCAAGACTTGACTGAATGAATTCCGCTTATGGATTCCTGTCTGTCTCTCACAGTAAAATTTACATTATGAAGCCCCTTTAACTTTGTCTAGACTTTGGTCGAATATTCTTTAATAATCTACATTTAGGCCAAATCGCACATTATTGCATTCAGTTCAGCAACAAATATTTCGAACATAATGTTAGATATTTCAACCAGATTTTATTTAGATAATAAAGAGTAGTTTGCTTGCGTTGTGGAGTAGTCTTTACTTTAATCTTGCTAATTACTTGATCTTACAATCAATTCTTAAATACTAAATGCTTGAAATTGGGTCAGCTCTTGCTAAAACTTTTGAGCGTATCTAGTTAGCATCAGCTTTGAAAGTATTTCATATGTAAATTTCTATATACATATGTACATATTCTCATGCTTTCTTCAATCTTTCTAGCAAAACGATCAAAACGTGCGGCCTCAAGCAATTACAAGTCGCTTGTAGGCAAATTTCACACGCTTAATGAGTTTATCCCCAAAAAGTACGTAAGATATACGTAAAGCATTTATCCTCAAATCTAGTTTATTTGTGAAATACATTTGCAGTAGACACCACTAAACTGAACCTCGTTCAATTCGATTAGCTGTTAAAATTAAAATAATTTCTTTAATACCTATACAGTGAATTTAAAATTTGTCCTTGGGTTGGGTTTATTCATAAGTAACACGAGCTACAGGTAATTTATAATTTGAAAATCCAAAATTGCGCTTTGGAGACTTACAATCGAACACGCAACTGGTACAAAGCAAATAGATTTTCATAATAGAAAACAGTCATAAGGAGGGTTTAATAAAGGATATGTCCCTTTAATGGACATCAAAATAAAGTTTTGCATTGAACTCAAAAGGATTACTTCATAGACGCTTTTGTATGTACTGAAACCAGAGAGCAGAACCCAGACATGGCGCGTAGAGCAGTGGTGCATCGAAGCCGGCAACAAATAACGTGGACTAATTCTTTAAGCAAGTGTTCAAAAAGGAATTTGTAATATCTGAAATATGTCTACGATAACTTAAACAACAAATTCCAGCGATTCGCAATATCAGTTAACCAGAGATCACTGTACTTACAACCGTTTTCTACACTCTGCAGCCCAACTGCGTTTTCGACCAATATCTACGTAGCAACAGTTGTCTAATTGTCTGCGTAATGTGTGTTGTCTGTTACTAACCAAAAAAAAAGTCAATAATAAATACCCGAAAAAGAAATCGTCAAACAGAAGAATAGAAAACTGTTACAGAAATGTCGATTTGCTGTTAAAATGTTCGACAGATCACCGCGTCGTTGGAACGCTCAGCCAATTGTTGCTTCATTAGCGCGAACATTAGCTCACTATTGGGTTGATTGACTGGCTGGTCCACTGGTGGAGGATCGGTTCGCTTTACCTTTGACGGCACAGGCATTTGCGTGGCGCTTTACGCAGACTGGTTTTGTATTATTTAGTGTTGTTGGCTCCATGGTTCGCACTAACCGAACGCGCAATAATCGCAAAGATCATTACACCAAGTGCCACGCACTTAACACTGTTGTATTCCTACTCGTGCAATATTAGTGGTATTTGGGTAAGCCCTAAACTATTAAATTTCAGGTACTCCGAGATTTATTCAAATAATTCATCAATCATTTACAATAATAAAAGAATACGAAGCTACCGGCTATTCAAAGTGAGTGAGGGAATATGTTAGGGTGAAACAAGGTTAATACGGTTTGTTAGTAGGCCAGAGCAATACAAATTATTTATTGTCTTACAAAGCAATTTTGTATATATACATAGGTATTTGAAAGAATTGAGTTTGAAAGAACGTCGCTGAAAAAATTGACTGGAAGAGCTAGAATGTAAAAACGCTGGACGGAGTTGGTATTCGAATGAGTCCAAACTTTGCAAAGCATTAAGAGAGGTCGTGTTTTCTTCAAACAAATCGAATTGGTTAGGTCTTCGCGTTATATCACCGGATTGGTAGAAAACCCTGAATAGCAAATAAAATTCTCTCTCAGCTCTCTAGGTAATATTAGGAATGAAGCTATCGAATTATAATCCCATCTTATACCCTGGTATATAGTTAATTATATCGTAAAGTTATAGATTAAGTTTGCCCGGTTAGATCTGGAGGTAAAAGATCCTGAGCTAAATCGTTAATATGCTGGAATCAGATATCGACGAAAACTATGTTCCAGGCCTTGCGAAGTTGATCTATCGCGCTCTGAACGTGTCTTCAAACATAAGCTTCTCTTTCAATTTTAATATTGGGGCCTTAGTGCCCATAATGATATTATGAGATCATTAAAAGAGAATCTGTTCCACTCACCGCATCCATTTTCTACTGCCTTAGAGCGTTTTGAGGATGGAGCCATGTGTTGAAGTTCACGCAAGTGAGAAAAGTCCTCTGATCGCCATTCACTAGGGAGTGGCCAGAAACGATCCTTTTACATAAGGCTCAAGCAGCGCACGGCTTCCGGTCTTAGACCAAGTAGTCTCTGGGTAGTCAAAATAACATCCGTTTGAAGGCGAGCTAAAGTGAGAAGGCGAATCATCCCTCCCGAGGGTTGTGTAATGGGTTTAGGACTCGCCATGTAAAAATCGTCCCCAATGAAAATCTAAACAACAGCCTGAATGGCAGTGAAGGCATGAAAATGGCGAACCCGATTCCCCAATCGATGCCGATAGCGCAGACGTTCCATTGCTCGACCATGAAGAAGTTCGAATAGCAATTACCCGTCTGTGGAACAACAAAGCGACAAGGGCAACCGAGCTATTCAAACACGACGGCGAAGAACTGATAAGGAGCATGTATCAGTTTCTTTGTAGAATATGGCGTGTATGAAAAAGCGTGCTCTGCTCAATCCACAAAAAGCGCGACCCCACAATCTGCGCCAAGTACAACCTCCTCAACATCGCATATAAGATTCTGTTGAGCGTGTTGTGTGAAAGATTAAAGCCCACCGTCAACAAACTGATTGGACCTTATTAGTATGGGATTAGTCTTGGAACTGACTAGATATTCACCATGCGCCAAGTCTTGGAAAAGACCCGTGAAAATAGAATCGACAGACACCACCTCTTCGTCAATTTTAAAGCTGCTTTATGCCGCAATATCTGAATTTGGTATCCCTGCAAAACTAATATGGCTTTGTAAACTGACGTTAAGCCATACCAAAAGCTTCGTCAGGATAAGGAAGGATATCTCCGTGGCGTCTGATATCAAACGAGGTTTCAGGTAAGCCCACTCCCTTTCGTGCGACTTCTTCAATCTACTCTAGGAGAAAATAACTCGAGCTGCGGAACTAAATTTGTGAAGCCCGAGGTATGGAAAGATTATGATTGAAACTCTGCGTTGGAAATCTTCGAACAATCATATAAGGGAAGAAATACTTGTATGTTATGCAAAGTGGGTCCAAAGTCATTAAAAATTCAAAATTTTTGTCAGATGTTCGCCCATCGGTAGTAGAGACAATAAGTCTCTCACCTACCTCAACACCCGTTTTGCTGTCTAATAGGTTTTTTGTTATGTCAGAATCATGTCATATTTTCGATGGAGGTAATGTACGCAGTCTGATTTCGCACTTCGGTAACATCATTATCAGAGTCAGCAAACCACCTAGGGAATTTCGAACATGGACAACTTTTTATTAAGTCTCATCAGCTGTTATTGTTGCAAATGAATATAACAATTCTACAAAATTTTAAGGGAATGTTAGCATAGTTCCTCTTGTCGTAATCGTAGGAGTCCTTGCTGGACGTTGCCTAATAGGCATTCATGCTGTAAGGCTAAAAGTCCAGTCGGAGGCAAAATGTCAAAGTTGTATGCAAAGAGATAAGATGGAAACATACAGACAATGTTTCCTCCATTGCCCAGCTTTTTTAAGACTGAGGTTGAAACATCAGTCATACCATCGGCGAACCAGCAGAGATAGCCGACAGTGACATTAGCCACCTCAAACAATTTGTGATCGGCTCAAATCCCTTCGTCGAGATGTGAGGGTCTTTATGAATTCTTGGTACCAAAAGTTATCGAATATAGCTGTCCATGTGTTAGGATTAACCTAACCTAACTTTAACCTAACCTAAAATAACCTTTGGAAATGCTGTGTAGGAGCTAAACCAATGTCAAATACAAATTTGGTGCCGTTGTATTACAAAGAGCTGACTGTATTTCAAAATTAATAGCACAACAAAGCGCTTCTCGTAAAGCCTACAAGAGCAGAAGTTCGGAGGTGAACATTAATGCTTAATGGTTTATGGAAAGAAAAGTGTAGTTGCCGGAGATGCTGCATAAATTAACTTGTCCTCACTGTACTTGTGGCCGCCGTTTCCTTTCTGTTATCTCATCTTCTCGGCACCTCATCGCTAAATAAATTTTTTTAATTGTTCACGATTTACAAACAAACTTTTTTACGACTTGTTTGATTTGGACAATTTTCGGCTATGCAACTAACCGAAATCTACTCGACTTGACGCGTTCACTGATATGTTATATAAACATCTATGAGCACACACAGTTTTACATACAAACATACATATGAAAACTTAGACATATTTATGTTGGTTTGTCCAGCGAAGTGTCGATTCGTCAACGACTATCCGCTCGGTCACGGCCTTGTTGCGCTTGCGTTGCTCTTGCTTTTGCTGTTGTTTTATGTTACCAAAAGTGCGTGTGCGCATGCGTGGCGTACTATGTACATATGTATGTGTGTTTATCTTTCCTGCTTTTGTGTACTTTTGGTTTTTCTTTGAAGTCATTCGTTTTATCAGCAAAAGCAAAAAACTTGTGTTTGTGTGTATGTAGTAACAGGTAGTCTTTATTTCACTGAATATTTCAAATTTTTATTGACAGTCATTTTGCTATTGTTGCTAATGGTTTAAGTAGCTTCTTCCAATTACGTGCTGTTTGTAGCTGATATACATATGTACAAAAATATATACATATGTATGTATGATCTTCATTTCTAATTGAATTCACGCCAAAACTGGAATCGGTCAACATTTAACAATTTATTTTAACTCAAGTTATGTGACCATAGTTCAAACGTACAGCTTTATTTGACAGTTGGACGACACTAAATGTCCATTTTACTAAAGGTAAGTTTTATTATAAAATAAAACTTATTTAATTTAAATAAAATTTTTTAAGTAAGCCTTCAAGGGGTACTCTAGAACACTGCCAAGTTTGCGAAATGACTGAATTGGGTTAGGTTAGATTAGGTCATACTGGTCGGCTGTCACGCCATACATACACCTTCTGGTCTTTAATAATGGCAGATGGAGGTTCTGCCTAATTTGAGCTGACACATTCGTAATACAGAACGTGAACGCTTTTTGCGAACCTTAAGAACAAAGAAGAACTTCGAAGCCAATAGACGTGTATCTAAGACGAGTTTCAGATAAGGCTGGATAGAACATAGGACGTGATTTAGCTTCTTTCTCACGGTTGAATTGGAATATGCAAAACTATTTTTCAAGTGAAACTTTACCTTCGATTTGCATAGATGTGGGTGCAAGATCCAGACTAGATCTGTTTCGAAATATTCTAAAATTCATATGAACTTTACTTTTTGAACAAATTCATGGTTGAAAGTGCCTTTGTCCCTTAGATTCCCATCCAAGTCTCATCTACATTGGACGCTATCAAATTAGCTTAACGATATATATAAGCTGCATTTCACCTTGCATTTTCTTACATGGCATGAAATTGTGCAGTTCTAACTCATAGCTCTACCTTTCATCGAGATAAGTCTTACAATGAAACATAATTGACAATTTTTGAGAGATGTTATTTAATTTGGTTTAGTTTGGCATTTCTTAATGAACAGACTTACTCCGGAACAACGTTTGCAAATGTGGCACATTTATTACCAAAACAATGGTTCGGTTCGTGAGACTCATCGCGACATACTCGTCTAGCTGTGTGGGTAATTCGAGCTGCTATGAAGCGGAGTGTCGAAGAAGACCCGAATGATCCAACATCACGTGCAACAGTTGAAGCTGTGCCCGTCCACTTTATGAAGGCTTTTGCGGAAGAACCTTAGTTTGTGGGCTTAAGAAAATCAACCATCAATTGTGTCGCACGTTCGGCGAAGAAGCACAAAACGAGATGGCTACCGGCATGTTTGGTGTGTTCTATGTGCAGAAAGAACCATTGGTTTAAATTTCTTCAAAAATTAAGCTGGCCATATCATCAACGGAGAACGCTACAGAGCCATGATTACTGACTTTTTCCTCCCTGAATTAGAGGATGTTGATGCGGACGACTTTTTTTCCAAAAAGATGGCGCTACATGGAAGACAGTCAACGAAACAATCAATTTATTGAAGGATTGTGGACGCAATATCTTGCATCGTAGGACTGTGGCGTGGCCTTCATGACCGTGCGATTTAAGTGAACAGAATGGAGCTGATAGACCGAAATGTCTGCAGACAAACACTGAATGAATGGCCGCAGAACCTATTGTAACCTATTGAAATGTGCATCAAGGGCTGGCATCCTGAAGGATGACTACATAGCGGCGTCATCTGGAACCAAAACTGGTCTATTCGGGGCTCTTTAGCCTACCAGTCTAACCTTAATCTGGAAGGAACGAAACAAGGGATAATTTTTCAAATTGTAAAAATATTTCGTGTTGAATGCAAATAATTTGTCGTTATTATTCAAAGTAATCTTTAATTATTTATGCAAATCCCTTGCGAAATGCTGTCAGTTCGGACCGGTTAGTTAGACTCAACTATCGTCGGAACGTTAACCGACAGTTGAAGTATATAGTATATGTATAAATGTATATATTTTTGAATCCACCATCGCAGTACTATTTTTTTTTGAGTTATGTGAAGTCGCTTGTTCACGGAGATAAGCCCGAGGCGATTGTCGCCTCGGTATTTAACTGGTTATAGCTGGCATACATATTGGAGCCAACCGGGTTGATCACTTGCCAAAAATCATTTTAAAAACATAATTATAGGCCCCTCCTTTTACAATAAAGCTTAGCCAATACATTAAAAATCTAAAAAAAAAGGTAGCAATCTCGTGACAATAATAGGGGTTCACCCACAATCTACAATTTGAGCTATAAATCCCACTCTGCTTAAATACTTTAAGGAAATTCATGCAGCCTTAAAAAGAGCTCCATGTCTATAATAAAATGAGTTATTAGTCAGTAGTAAATGATTGCAATTTAATCCCTTTATTAATAAAAGTATCTACTCTGCAATTTAAACGAAAACGATTCGAATTTCGCCTTTTTGACTAGAAGCGATTCATTTCTTGTTATTTTCAAGACCAAATAGAAGAACGCAGTTGCTGTACGCACTTCGCATTACCTTGACAGGTGACCATAATATACGTATTTTGTTTAGTAATGCTGGGCTGCCCACACGCTTTCCATTTCAATGGATCACCGCTGGCGCTCGAAATTAAGCCGACATACAAATAATAGGAAATATAAGGAAATAATGAACTCATTTGTCAAATTTGTATAAATAAATACAAGAATGGCATTTGTGCGCAACTACAATACACACATGGTGCATTTGTATGAACGTGTGTGTACAAGTATATGTGAAGAATTAATCCTGTTTACTTTGCGGGCAAAGGTGGAGCCGTAAATCTTAATGCAAACATTGTGTACTTCTTACCACGCACAATTCGACGGTTCGACGAAATCGAACGTACGCACCGCTGAGTACTCAGTACGCATGTGGCGGTTCGAAATTATTCGTATTTGTATACCCTACACAGTATGTATTAATTTTGGTACGAAGTTTTAAACAATCTGAAAGAAATGTCTTAGACCCTATAAAGTATAAATTTAAGTGATTTAGCCATGTCCGTCTATATGTTCGTCTGTATATACGTGAAGTTTTTCATAATTTTTGAGACATCATTCTAGAATCTCCAATATCGGACCGCTATATCATATACGTAGCTGCCATACAAACTGATCGATCAAAATCTAGTTCTTCTGAGGAAAACTTTTTTATTTGACGAGATATCTACACGAAATGTGGCTCGAATTATTGCTAAAGATAACGGTACAATCTCCAAAGAAATTGTCCAGATCGGACTACTATAGCATATAGCTGTCATACAAACTATCGACCAAAATTAAGTTCTTCTAAGGAAAACTTTTTAATCTGATGAGATATCTACACGAAATTTGGCATGAATATTTTTCGAAGACAACGGTATAATCTCCGAAGAAATTGTTCAGATCGGATAACTATAACATATAGCTGCCATACAAACTGGGAAATCAAAATCAAGTTTTTGTAAGAAAAAGTTTATTTGAAGAGATATCTACACGAAATTTAGCTCAAATAATTGCTAAAGATAACAGTACAATCTCCGAAGAAATTGTTCAGATCGGATAACTATAACATATAGCTGCCATACAAACTGGCAAATCAAAATCAAGTTCTTGTAAGAAAAAGTTTTTTATTTGAAGAGATATCTACACGAAATTTGGCATGAATTTTTTTCGAAGACAACGGTATAATCTCCGTAGAAATTGTTCAGATCGGATAACTATAACATATAGCTGCCATACAAACTGGAAAATCAAAATCAAGTTTTTGTAAGAAAAAGTTTTTTATTTGAAGAGATATCTACACGAAATTTAGCTCAAATAATTGCTAAAGATAACAGTACAATCTCCGAAGAAATTGTTCAGATCGGATAGTTGGCATATATACTGAATGTTCAAAATCGAGTGCTTGTATGGACACTTCTTTAATGGTGAAGGGTATTATAGCTTTAGTGCAATTGAGGTTAACGTTTTTTCTTTTTTTGTAAATTTATCTAACTTTGTATGTGTATATACTAGTATATAAGTTCGTGTGTAGTATTTTATCGGAGTAGTTTTTAGTGTTCCAAATTTTTTTATGCTATTTGTCACAGTAACGCCAATTAATCAACAGCGCAGGCAGGCAGGCGGCGGCAATGTGCTTCAAGTGCACACGTACATACATATAAACATGTATTCATACATAACTACATACGTACATTTGCCCCAGTGCAAAGCGTACGCATGCTTACAAGACGTTTTCTATGCTTTTACCTCTGGTTACACACACTTTGTATGTGTATGAGGTGTGTATGTATGTGCTGTGAAAAAACTTAAGTTATGGTGCTATAGGCTGAAAGTTGGGCAATTACACATATTCGACATGTTACGTGACAATTAAAAAATCCGTCGTCGATTTCGGTTTTCGCAGTTG
This sequence comes from Bactrocera tryoni, assembly GCF_016617805.1. Taxonomy (NCBI): domain Eukaryota; kingdom Metazoa; phylum Arthropoda; class Insecta; order Diptera; family Tephritidae; genus Bactrocera; species Bactrocera tryoni. The sequence goes on along the minus strand of NC_052502.1, from coordinate 54,645,172 downwards.
TCAAGCAGTCAGTTGGCGAATTTTCAATGCCTCTGCCATCAGCCACAAAGCACAGCAGACTTGGCACAGCGGTGGTACGCACATTTCACGCTTGTATTGCACGCTATCTATCGGTTAGCCGCGAAACGCACTGCTGCCGACACAACATATGGTAATTGTAAGCGTTTCTTGCCAATTCTACAATTACTTCAGCGGACTTATAAGGCACAAGCAGTTACAAGCCGGACACTTAAATTACATATGTATATAGTACATACAAATATGTACATACATATGTATTCATACATACAACAGTCGTATACAGTAGTATACCATATGCGGGCAATTATAAATTTGCTGCTGTTACAAGACGGTCTTTTCTGATTTAGTGTTACATACATACATATTCATATTAATATTACACATATGAATGTATGTATATGTGTGTATAAAAGTGAGTTTATGCTTACTTGCATGGCACATTAGTCATGTTTAATTTGCTTCTAATTATTTATGTCGCTCTGTGGCAGTCGTTTAAACGATAGATGATAAAACCGTGGCTTCACAGATTTCTATCGCTAAGCTTTTGAGAATACCATTTGACCTGAACTGACAAACCAAAAAACAACATTTTCATGTATTTTTATACAAATCTTAATTATCGGCTCTATTAGAGCCAATGCCTAATCCAACTTTCCCTACACTTGTTATAAGGCACGGTTGGTATGGTCTTCAGTGCCTTCACCGAATTTCTTTTAATGGCTTCAATGGACTAATGACGCGTTTCCCGAAGCGAATTTTTTTATTTTCGAAAACCGGAAAAATTCACATGTTGGCTCCCTGGCTCATACTGTGGCTGCGCGATGACTCCTGTATCGGGTTTGACTAAGAAGTCAGTCAGAATCATGCTACAATGTGACAGCGCGTTATATTCATCGGTCACGTGGTATCACTTATCAACTGTTTTATCCCGAGGCACCAACTTTTCTCTGTTTTTTTGATTTCAGCTAATTTTTGCAACGAAGTTCGATAGATTGTTGGACAGTTCCGCCGTTATAATCATAAAGCCACATCTCGACAACAGCGGGAGTGCGTTTAATAGATATGGGTTCGTCAGCTACATTGTTAAACATCTCTTTTGCTATCTCTTCTTAACGTCTTTATTACAAAATATTCAGGTCTTTTGGTAACGAGTCTACCATTGACAATCTTTGTACCCAAGCCATTAACAAAGATGTCTACTCGTCAACAGTTCCAACTAGCGCAATGAAGACATATACTCGATTAAGGATTGGACACACAATCATAACACACGCCCACCTACTATCGGGTAAAAGCCCATCCATTTGCCCCCTTTACGATGACACCGCTTCTAACAAACACTTACTCATACTCTGTCCAATGCTTCACTCAACAGCCCACAACTCTGGCAACATTGATCTCATTAAACAACTAAGTGAACCTTCAGAAAAAAATGTTATGATTGTATATAGATTCTTAAAAACCAACGATTTGTTAAAACATATTTAAGCAACTTACATCTTTACTAACCCTTAGCAAATAGAATTTATATAATAAAACTCTTTTTTGTTATATGAATTATTATAAATAAATAAACAAAGATGTGGTGAGTGGATCTTTAGGAGTTCCTCTGCAAACTCTCTGTTGCCAAGACGACGTTTTTCATGACCTGTTCTTTTAACTTTTTTGATGCTATCGTCAATAACAGAGGTAGATGGTCACTTGAGGCAAGTTTGCGATGACTCATGACTTTCACTCAATGCCTTGTGCCACTCAAAACTTGTGTTCGTGATAAAATAGCCGTGAAAGTTCTAAGCAAACTCATCGTCGGGGTCAAATTTGATCAGATGGCATATGAGAGCAAAAAAAAACTTTTGACAATACGCTAATGGCTAGATCCATAATTATTTATACGAGTCTCAAAGAATTGTTGCTAGGATGTCGAAATATCTTCAGAGCTATTCAATTATTTTAATGAGTTTAGGGAAGTCGAAACTGGGAGTAGATTTTTTCGTGATCACCAGTGATACACTGAAATGGAATCTGTATAAAATTGCTTCCGAGTGTGTATATAGCTTTCACTTGTCTAATATTTGTAGACAGTCAGTTCGGTTCTTGTGCCGTCAAATAGATTTTAGCTTCTCTTGAGGCGGCTAATTTCGATTTCAGCCAATTTGAATGATTACTCAAAATTACATCGAACATACTGCAATTTCAGTAAAGCGAATATTCAACAGTACAGCCATCGAAAAATTATTTTCTCTTTTTCTTGCAGGCAAATTTGATCATTGGCCTACATAAAAGTATTTTGCGTTAGACAATTTATGAGCCAGAAGAATTTTACAATTGCGGTCGTCCCAGTTATTTACCAGTGCTCGAGAAATTTATGAAGTTAGAAGCTACAAATTCACAACGGTTCGTTCATTCACCCCGTTGCTAGATATCTTATCTTCTACCACAGCTATCCATTGAACGAGCAGCGGATCGATCAATACGGCTTTTCACTCTAATCTTTCTAACGCACTAGCGTATTAATTGGATATTTAGGTTTGTCGATTTCTTTATAGTATTACAATCAATATTTTTATAATTTATGGCATTACATTTACATTACAGGTTAACTAAACAGTGATATTAAGAGAATATGAGAAGAGAACGATATTGTTTTGTAAGAATATTTGTTAGATGGGGATGAGACGAAATGTCCACAGAACTACTTTCGTTCGAATAGAAATATTGATAGGCAAACCTCTCACAATTAAAAATAACTCACTTTTTGTCAGAAGTTAATAGAAATTGAACGAATAGAAGAAATAGAGTACACTAGTCATAAGGAGTTAGAGAGAATAATTTTATTGGCTAAAATTAATTTTTAATCATGGAGCAGTTGAGCGAAATCGATTTTCGTTGATGTTTGTCAATCGTTTGAATCGATTTAAACATTTTTAAATGTTAATTTTATTAGGCATGCTTATTTTATTAGAGATATGTCTCTCACTTTTATGGTAGTTTATAAAGAGAAGCTTATGTTGTTGCATTATTTCATTGGTAGAAAATTAATTGAAAAATTCGCTAGCACTCAGATTTGCTTAGAAAATCAAAGCTCATGAACGACAAGTGACCACTAATTTATCGATTGTAAAAAATTTTAAAAAGCGTGAATAATTTTCTATTTTACAGTAAACAATATCTAGTCTAATTTCTACAATTATTTGTATGACTAATATATAGGCATACAAATTCATTAGTACATATTCATACCTCAAATATATGTATATTTAATAATACATACATACAATACATACATACATGTAAATAACCAGCATTGCGATTTCATAGTAAATATTAACTTAAAACTGGAATGTTCAGACTAAAAATGAACTAGTTGCCAAAAAATGCAGAATGGGTCAATTATAATATTATATAGTAAATTAAGAAGAAACGAAAAGGTTTGTAATAAAATAAAAAAGAAGAAGAACAGACTACACTTTCATCTTTTATGCTTATAATTAAAAAAGAGGTCTTTACTGTATATTTATAATATATGTATTGGTCGAAAAAGTATTTGCGTATTTTGCCAATAAATGCCGTTGCAGTAATAAGCATTATATCTCCAGTGCTACCAATCACATTGTGTCATACCATATAGTGTTGAAAAGCTTCATTCAACCAAAAAAATTAAATTCGGGCAAGTTGAAAAAAAGTTACAGCTGTTCAAAAATGAGAGAAAATGATAAAGAAATTCGCTATATTTTGAAATTTTTGTATAAAAAAAGGAAGAATGCCACGCAAGCCACCAATGAAATTTGTGAAGTTTACGGAGACGATGCTGTATCAGTTCGTGTAGCACAACAATGGTTCGCTCGCTTCCGTTCTGGAAATTTCGATGTGAAAGATGCACCTCGCTCTGGTCGACCTATCGTTGAAATTGTCGATAAAATTTTTAAAAAAGATTGACCAGGACCGTCACATAAGCAGCCATGACATCGCTAATAAAATTAACATTCATCATCAAACAGTTTTAACAAATTAAAAAAGGTTGGCTACAAAACGAAGCTCAATGTTTGGGTGAAAATTTTAATGGACCGAATTAGCATCTGCCATTCTTTGCTGAAACGAAATGAAATCGAACCATTTCTGAAGAGAATGGTAATAGGAGACAAAAAGTGGATCAAATACATCAATAATGTGCGAAGAAAATGTTGGTCCAAGCGTGGTGAAGCTCAATAAATGGTCGCAAAACCAGGATTGACGCCTCGAAAGGTTATGCTGAATGATTGGTGGGATTGGAAAGGAATCATCCACTATGAGCTGCTCCAGCCTGGTTGAACGATTGATTCTACATTTTACTGTCAACAACTGATGACATTGAAGCAAGCAATCGAAAAAACGGTCAGAACTGGTCAAAAGAAAGGGCTTCGTCTTCCATCAGGACAACGCTAGACCACACACATTTTTGATGACTCGGCAAAAACTGGAAGAGCTTGCCTGGGAAGTTTTAAAGCCTGTGAAAATTACTTGTCACAGTTTTTCGCCGAGAAACCAGAAAAATTTTACACTGATGGAACAATGTTTCTAGCGGAAAAATGGCAAAAAGTGGTCGACCAAAATTGTACATATTTGGTTCTTAAAGGTATTTATAAATATTATAATAATCGGCTGAAGGCCTCGTAGCCAGTGCTGCGTTTATGTATTTATATAATAAAACTCTTTTTTGTGATATGAATTATTATAAATAAAAAATAAAAAAAAAATAAGTTGAAGTTTGACTAAAAATACGAAAAGCCTTTTTCGACTATCCAATATTAATACGACACCCGAAGGAACGTTGAAGATCCTTTAAATTATATACATAAAATTTCAACTTGTCACAGATTTCGTACAAGTAAGAAGCTGACCAAAATCTGATAATTGACATCTGTTAGGCCAATGGTATCAAAAGTATGTGAAAAACAGTAGTCATCTAACTAGTTTAGTTCCCTCTGTAATACAAACTAGTTTCATAGCAGTACACAATTCGTGCAATTCACTACAGGGCGCCGAAAACATGTCTGAGCGCTACAAAGACTTGCTTTGACATAATCGCATTATGAGTGTCATGCATTTGGTTCATAAGATATACATATATATAAGTAAATATATTTAATATACTTATGCATATACATATATAGTATGTACATATATCATCACTAATGGACTCGGTATGTGTGTTCGAAACTGAAAAATGAGCTACTTTGTTTAATAGATTTATACATTTTTGGCTTTCACACATAGTATTCACACACGTACACACCACTAACCAAAGTACACACACATATTTATATGTAAGTATGTATGTTTGTGCGTACATATGAATTTTTGAAACACTAATGCTGCTGTCATCGCTAGGTGATTTCTGACAGCCGACATCAACATTCCACCTTGTGGGCCTACAAATGACACAAAGCATATTTTATTGATATTCGCACAATAACACAATTAAGACACTTTTTGTTCGTGCACCAATATTCATATACACAAACATATATATTTGTAAGTAAATATATATTTATTTATGCCATTTGTTTTGAATCAAACTGTTTATTAGTTGTGAATCCACTGTGTCCGCGTAAAATGCTTGAGATTGCTTAATCCTATTATGAACAAAAGCTTAACGGTATTTGTAAGTATCTCAAGGTCGATTGTTGATTGGTATTTGTCAACTTAACAGATCCTTTCATTAATTCCATTGTTCTTCTCTCCTTGAGTTGCTCAAACCAGGCGATTTAGATAAAATTTATTAAGAAATATGTCACCAGTCAGAAACGGAATTTAAAGAACTAGGTATGCAGGAAGTATTTATCAAAATTAAGATAAATGATATCAAATGGAAAACCAACGTTATGATTTAATGCATAAACCATTTTTAGTTATCAAGTATCACACTCTTTAAAATGCTAATGCAACATAAGTATTTTTGAATTGGAAAGCAATATTTAGGCTTACTGTAAAAAGCGATGTCGATAAAATCCAAATTCCCATTTGCCTCGAAAAATAATGTCCCGAATAAAGATTTAATAAGTCGAATGATAAAAACAATTTAAATTTAAAAAAATTTGATAAATTTCTTACTAAACTATTATTATTTGCTATTATATATTTGCTGCGTTCATAACGCGCAGTTGGAAATCTTCGTGCAAAGCACATTTTACACACAAATATGTTGAAACATGTTTGCCAAACCAACACATGGTGCACTGCTTTGCTCAATTGCATTTGTACACCTTCACTTCAATTGATTAACACACACTCATCACTTTACATTCACAAAGTCTAATAATTATTAAATATGTATTACTCAAAAAACTCCGCTAAATGATTAATTTACAACTTTTTCACAAACTTTAATCGCGATCACGAACCGACGCGCACTTACCGACACACGACTATTAAACAGAGAATGTTAACATTCGGTCATTCTGTTGCACTTGTAATTTTCTGCAGTTTCTTCGTGATTACAAGACAACAACTGCGTTTGCATATGCAAATATGTAACATTATTGCACTGTTATGCATGCTGTAACGACATTACAGGAGATCACTTGGCAGGTTTGCTGTAACATAAAACGCACTAATTACATTGCCTACTTGTTGTTAACATCAATGCTAGGAGTGACGGCTTTGTTTTTATACTTTTGCAACATGTTGCTGTAGAGTATAATAACTTTGTTCACCTAAAGGTTGTACGAATCACCTAAAACTAATCGATATAGATATAAGGTAATAATCAGGACGATGAAACGAGTTGAAATTCGGATGACTGTCTGTCTGTGTGTCCATCCATATAAGTTGTTACTTGAATAAAAATTGAGATACCTTGATGAAACTTGGCACGCATGCTCAAATTTCCTAAATTACAAAGCTACAACAACCAAATACTCCTAGCGCTAATATTACAAAGACTCCTGATGACGGTCTGAAAATGGATGAAATCGGAGGATAACCCCGCTCACTCCCCATTTAACGGTACTGTTCAAAACTACTAAAAGCGCAATAAATCAACAACTAACTATGACAGAGACATTAAATTTTTCTACCGAAATGGTAAGAGAAGGCTTTATGGGAGCTAATGTGAAAATTGGACCATGGACGTTGAAACGCCCACTTTTTGGTAAAAACACATATCTCGGGACACAACCCACCGATTTCAACTAAATTTAATAGGTGGCATTTTCCTTATATTCCTATGTCACAGTACGAAAATGGGCGACCACTTCCCATAAACACAATTTTAAATTCCATTTGATTCTTTCACTTTACAATACACAAACCAAGAAAAAATTAATGTAACGGCATACAATTTTGCACTAATAATTCTTTTCAAGTATGTCATCTGATATCAAAAAACTTTTAAATCCTCTAGGTACCGAATATTTTATACCCCAGTACCCATAATTCACTTTTGATCGCAAATATTGGTCAATGTGTGATATATATAATTGAAATTCAGAGAGATTCCTTTCTTGACAATAGTAGTTCTTTGTATCAAAAATGGGTTGAATCGGCTCAAAACTTCCCTGAGTCCCTATATACTTAATATAAAGATTTTCGAATTTCTGAGTGACTTTGTACCGCCTATATTGCCAAATATGTCAGTTATCAGTTTCATTTGCTCGATTGTGTAGATATATGTATTAAATCAACAATCACATGTAAGTATATACATCTGTTTATTAGCTTTCAAGGTAGGTTTTTAGGGAAAATTTTTCATCTCAGTCCGTTTTACATTCTCAAATCGCTTTCATTTAAAAATTAATACCTTTAACTTTGTAGGCAATTAAAGACAAATGTCACCAAATGGATCAGTCATATCACGAGGCCAACGTGTACGTTTGACAGAATTATGTTCAATTTACCTTAATTAGTATTTTTCCACTTTTTTTATCAAGCTCATTAACTGCTTTCTTACCAAAGAAACGTGCTTTTCTTCCTTTTGGTGAGATCAAAGTTTGAAGAGCTAATTATCTGTCTTCTCAGTTTACCTGAATTAATCCAACATGATTCAAAGTCTGGCGCACGTGGGGCTTAATTCGTAACGAGTGAGGTAAATTGGGTCACTCGGTTGATTGCTTGCGAACAACTTGGTTTAATTGAAGGTGCTTAGAGACCAATTAATAAACCGTTGTTTGTTAATAAATGTTGTTCCTGACTTTATAGTATTGAAAATCTTACTGTTATGCTGTAATTTATATATTAATATAGCTTTACTAAGCAAATAATCGACTATAATTATATTAACTGTTATCAATGTCTAAGAACTTAGAAAAATATATACACACACATCGTCCACCTAAAATACAATACAATTAGAACAGTAGAAAGACGGGTTGCTAAATTTAAACGCGGTCGTACAAGCCTTGAAAACGTGACGGACGTCTAAAAAGCGCAACAACACCAGAAATCATAGCCAAAGTACTGGATAGGGTTTTGGAAGATCGTCGATTGCCTAAGAGAGAGATTTAGTAGAGGCTCTGTAAATCTCATAAGGCAGTGTGAGCCATATTTTAAGTGCAATTTTGGGTTTTAGAAAGCTGTGTGCACAAAGGGTGCCGCTTTCGCTAACAATGGAACAAAAACACATTCGAATGCGACTTTCTCAGCAACATTTGGAGCGTTTTAAAAAGGCTAAAGTGTGGATTTTGTACGTCGATTCATTACTATAGATGAAATTTGGGTATCACCATGATCCTGAATCAAAACAAGTCCGGAAATCGGAAATCGGGCAAGAAGCTTATGGCATCAGTTTTTTGAGATTGGAGAGGAATTTTGTTTGTGGATTACTTGCACACTGGTAAAGCAATTAATTCTGAATATTATTGCAATCTTTTGGACTTCGTGAAAAAATACCCGGTTTGCAGAAGGCAAAAATTCTTTTTCGTCAATCAGGACAATGCACCGTGTCACAAGAGCATTTTGGCAATGGCTAAAATTCATGAATTAAAATTCGAATTATTGGAGCATCCCATGTATTCATCAGATTTGGCGCCCAGTGACTTCCATTTTTTCCAGAACTCAAAAAGTATATGCGAGGCAAGCGTTTTTCATCAAGTAAAGAGGTCCTAATGACTGTTGAAGCGCATTTTGCACACCATACGGATTCTCACTTCAGGGATGGGATCCACAGGTTGGGGAATCGTTGGAGCAAGAGTAATAAAGTTAAGAGAGATTATACTGAATAATAAAGTGTAGTTTCAATTATAAAATTGTGTTTTTCCTAACAAACGACAAAACTTATTGAACAACATGGTATATTGGTGAACTTTGAGTAAAAATTAATATTTACATATTATATATTTGAGTCTCATATAAAAATAGTATTTAAATAATATTTAGCCACAAAATTTATAAATTTTTTTTTTTAATTTTATGGAACTTTGATATTTTCGCGTTGATCAGTTTAGACCTTTCAGGAAACATTCTTCAAAAATCTCAAATAATATATTATTAATTATTTTTCATAAGTTTAATTATGTGATGTGGAAACGCAAAAATATTTGAAAATGTAGTTAGTATTAAAATTAGGGAAATTTCTAAGACGGTAACAGATAGAAATTAAAACCAAAACATTAAAAAAGAGGATACTATCAAAGCATATTTGTTTAATATAATTTTGCACGAGTTTAGGTCAGGGCTTCATACAAAAACTATAGTTTTAGAGACTTTTGAACACAGCTGATTTTTATTAGGAAATTTGTAAAAAGAAAAAAAAATGTATACAAACACCCTGTACTCACCTTTAAGTTTTAGAGCGAAAAATTTATTACTCTCCTGGGCTGCTGCATTTGTTTGTTTATTCGAACGACGTTGTTGGTTAATTAGCGAACGCCGATAGACATCGAAAGAACGAACGCTTGACTTCATATTTGACGAAATATATTTAAAAAGAAATTAATTCACTAATTCACTATAGCACTTTTTATGAATGATATATTCTATATACGATTTCCACTCACTTCGCTATTAACACCATTAACAAACATAAACACATATCATAGAAAACAAAATTACCTATGCACACTATTCTATTTCACTTTACACATATTCTTTGCTTTTACTAGAAAGAACACTCACAATTTTTTTTGCTTTTACTAAAACACTTACAACTTTTCACTTAATTTGAATTTTCAGTTGTAGAACTCTTTTCAATTACACAAAATAATTTAAAAAGCACTTTTACTACTATAATAACTATACTATAATTACTCTAAATTTCTTACGCGTTTATTGCTATTTTTCCCGCAACACGAACTGACGCGCACTTTGACCGATGACCGATCGCGATTGAAAAATTCCAATTGACTGATTCTGAGCAAATGTGTGTGTAGTGAGTGTGTAGAACTCCCCTCGACACGAGGTGATGATGTTGTGTTTGTTATATGTGGGGGAGTTTAAATATGGAGAAGGCGTTCGTTGTTCTTTTCCACCTTCCTTTGCATTTGCACATCGCAACATAGCGAAGGAGTAAAATGCACTCGCTCCGTGCCTCGTTACATTGCGGTAGCTGTTGATTCTCTTTGAAATGTATTTGATGAATTAGCAGCAATTTGGCGATAGAGGTGTCAAATGAAAGAACTCGCATGCGATTTTTTATATACTCTGAAAATATTTTAAACTGCTTATGGAATATAAAATGTAATAATATAATGAGGTGTTTTGAAAAAGGACTACATTAATTAATATTGATTAAATGAACATTTTGCTTTCAAAGTACTTTTACAAAGTAAGAAAAGCAAAAATCTTTTTGATGACTTTTAATTTTAATTTTCTACTTTTGTAAGTATCTTATCGATAATTTATTTCTTACTTCATTTGTATAAAATAAAAGAAAAAATAAAACAACTGTATTTTATAAATAACAACAACGATCACAGGAAGAAGTGATTTTTGAGCACAAAGTCATATTATGGTATCAGCACCGAAAACTAAAGTATGTAATAAAAATCGCAGAGCGCATATATCAAGTTGTTCAATAAGTTTTGTCGTTTGATAAGAAAAATACATTTTTATGATTTAAAATACACTTTATTATTCAGTATAATCTCCCTGAACTTTATTACTCTTGCTCCAACGATCCTCCAACCTGTGGATCCCATCCCTGAAGTGAGAATCCGTATGGTCTGCAAAATGCGCTTCAACAGTCATTAGGACCTCTTTACTTGATGAAAAACGCTTGCCACGCATATATTTTTTGAGTTCTGGAAACAAATGGAAGTCGCTGGGGGTCAAATCTGGTAAATACGGTGGATGCCCCAATAACTCGAACTTTAATTCATGAATTTTAACCATTGTTAAAATGCCCTTGTGACACGGTGCATTGTCCTTATGAAAAATGATTTTTCTCTTCTGCAAACCGGGCATTTTTTCACGTTTTTTTTCCTTCAACTGGTCCAAACGGTTGCAATAATACTACAGAATTAACTGTTTTACCAGTTTGCAAGTAATCCACAAACAAAATTGCTTTCGCATCCCAAAAAACTGATGACACAACCTGCTTGGCCGATTTCCGGACTCCAAGCTCACACCACTTTTTAGCCTCTTGTCTTGATTCAGGATCATCGTGATAGACCTAAATCTCATCCATAGTAATGAATCGATGCACAAAATCTACACCTTATCCTTTTTAGAACGCTCCAAATGTCGTATTCAAATGTGTGTTTGTTCCATTGTTAGCGAAAGCGGCACCCATTGTGCACAGAGCTTTCTAAAACGCAAAATTTCACTTAAAATATGGCTCACACTGCCTGATGAGATGTGTAGAGCCTCTACTAAATCTCTCTCTTAGGCAATCGACGATCTTCCAAAACCATATCTAGTATTTTGGCTCATTTCTGGTGTTGTTGCGCTTTTTGGACGTCCGTCACGTGGATCGTCTTCAAGGCTTGTGCGACAACGTTTAAATTCAGCAACCCATATTTCTACTGTTCTAATTGTAGATGAACAATCATTATATACTTTTAACATTCGTTCCTGAATTTTATTTGGTGCTACACCTTCCAAAAATAAGAAGTCTATCACTGCACGATATTCAAATTTTTCCACTGTAAAAAAAAAACACACACTAATTGTTAAGGAAATTCCAATGGGTCAGGACGAGTGGACAGGGGCTTGGCGAAATGTCGCCGGTCATCAAACAAACAGTCGTCGCATTTGCGTCTTGGTTCTCATGTGACTGTTGACGGTCGTAACTTCGAAGTCATAGGCAATTTCATCTATATTGGAACCAGCATTAACACCAACAACAACTCATTCTTCAATTATAAATCAGAGATATAGGTTGGGTTAGCTTAGGTTAAAATGTCGTTCCTAATAGGAACCTTACTTGGACAGCATGCAACGTCGGCCCTCGTTGTGACCCTTTAGAACGCCTTTAAAATTGATCAAACGACAAAACTTTTCGAACAACTTGGTATGCAAATATTTTCGAATTATAAAAATTCAAAAGCGAAGCACACAAAATTAAAATATTAAACCATTTCGGGAACTTTTTCCCGCGTTTAACAACTTATGTTTACGTTTTTTTTTTCACATAACTTTCCGTATTCCCTTTGTGTTTTTGAAATCTTTTGTATGCTCTACTGGATGAATCAAAAGCCATTTGAACTTTCGCTTTTTTACTTATTTTTATTTAAGTTGCTACTCGAAAAATTACAGTGAATTAAGGCTGACACAAAAAGAGTCGGTAAGATAAGCATCAAGACTAAGCAGAGGCATTTTGTAGGGAGGAGATCACTGCATGGCAATAGCGAGTTTTTTTTAAACTCGGCTCGGCTTTATCATTTCAATAACTACATCACTTCGAGATGCTTGTTCAAACTTTTCCTCTCTTGCTTTCAGAATATCTATAAAGGTTTGGAAACACAGGCATTTTCTAGATATTTATTATTTCTTATTACGAAAAATTATTTCCGATAACCAAACTTCGATTAATACAGGGCTTTTTCACAGGAACGCGACAAAAAGTAGACCGATAGGGACAGCAAACGACTCGATATTTCTTCCCGCTCTTTCGACATTTCTCTTCAATAAGGTTTACCATTTCATCATGGAAAGATACGAACCAACAATGAGTCGAAATTTACTACCGAAATTCGGAGTCAGTGGCCTCAACTTTGCGAGCGCTATGTCCAATTTATGGTCGTCATAATCGTCCTGTCAGATCAACAATTTAGCGTCTAGTGGAACGATTTTAATCCACAGACACAGTAGAAAATGTGTCCGTGCCAATGAGACAAAGAAGTGCCCGTAGTGTCGAGAATATTGTTGCCGCTTGCGCATAAATTAGGGAAGACCCAAATCAGTCTCTCATTCGTCGTTCTCAAGCGTTGGGCATCTCTGTGACGACGTTGTGACGAATTTTGCGAAAAGATCTTGGCCTACATCCTTACAAGATCAAATAGACGCAAGAACTGAAACGCTTGGCCACCGGAATCATCGTATGTTCGTGAATTGAAAATGATCCGGCTTTTCGTCGAAAAATCATCTTCAGCGATGAGGCTCATTACTGGCTGTATGGCTTCGTCAATAAGCAAAATATGCGTTGTTGGTCAAGCAGCAATCCACATGTACTCCATGAGTCACCATTGCATCCTGAAAAAATTACGGTTTGGTGCGGTTTATGGGCCAGCGGCGTCATTGGTTCGTACTTCTTCTGTGATGATCACTGTGAATGGGAATCGCTACCCCTCAATGATAACCGAATATTTTTGGTCCGAATTGGATGATATGGACTTGGACGACATGTGGTTTTGACAGGACGGCGCCACAAGCGACACAGCGAATATCACAATCGATTTATTGAAAACCAAGTTTGGTGAACGTGTTATCTCACGAAGTGACTCTGTCAATTCTGTCATTCTGACCAAAATTTGTTCCGGTTACTTCATTCATTTTTGGCCGCTAAGTCGGCGCTGTTCTTTTGGGCTGGAACCCACGAATAACCATAAATTTAGAAATAAACCTTTAAAGATAGACCTTGCAATTGTATAATATCCTTAGACCCCTCCGTGGTGTATACGCCACTGGTAGCGTCTGAAATGCGCCAAAGCAATGCCATGTTGCATGAATCATGTGCAAAATGTTGCCGCTAATGCATTTTTAGTGATTGTGCCAAGAAAATTTCAGCCAACAAACAATCAAACCCCAATACAATACAACAACAACGATTCTTTGATACTTTTTTAATCAGAAATAAGTCCAAAATCGCACGAAAAATCACGTTAGTCACATTGCGCAGGAGCCGATGGTGGAGCTGATTGTGGGCTGTGAGCTGTGGGGTGGGAGGGGGTTACAAAGGCGGGCAGTGGTGGAAAACACGTCATGTTACTTAAAATACAAGTAAATATACAAATCTACAAAGCGCCAAGACACACATGTGCATACGGTTGCGAGATTTTCCTAAACAACAACAATAATAATAACAACAACAACAAATATGCTGCCAACTGGCCAAATAATCCAAAAAAGCCGAAAAAGCACAGATGGCGTCATCGTCTGTTGCCGGGTCTATGGGAATGGCCCAAACCAAAGTCTGTTACCATGTTGCAGGCACACATTTCGCGTTGCATAGTTACATATTATACACAAGTATATGTATGTGCACTTACATGGTTTTTTTTTTATATTACCAGATACATACATACACTTTGGAAGCGATTTGGCTTTGGGCGGTGGACGCCAATTTCTTAGCTTCGCGTCTGCTCGGCAACGGCGTGTATTCGCGTGTGTATTTACAACAAAAGCTGTGGCATACAACCATGATGGTATGTAATCACGTGTATGTTTATCTGTATGCGTATAATTGGCATTGAGCTGACGCGGCATTACAACCTGCAGTAAGAAAAACTGTGTTAACAGGTTGCGCCAAAAACATTGAAACCACCGCAACAAATAATTGCTCAGGGCTGCCGTGGCAACAACCATTCAAGCCGGTGGCAACAAATAAGCCATATGTGCATATATAAACAACAATATTTAGATGTGTGTTAGTATGTAAGTAACAACGCATGCAATAAATTCGCTATTAAAATAATGATGTAATGTCAGGTGGTCTAGTCGCGGGCGAAATATATCGGCAATGGAGCATGGAAATTCAGTGGGGTCAGTAAACCGAGACAAACATAAGTGATATTAATTTCCAAAATCTTACGACGTGATAAATTCATAAATATTTATTATTATATTAAAGTCTTATTGTAAAAATTAAATATTTTTTATTTTTTCAGGTCTTATGAAAAATTATTTGTGAAGGGAACAACAAAATATCCAAGTTTATTTCTGGGCCAGAAACGAACCTAACGTTTTCCTTTACCCAATTTTATTGGCGTAGCCATCCGAAGAACTCTAGCTAGTCTCGGGCTATATGCCGCATGACAACGAGGAGACCTGCGACTTCGACAAACACCGACAACTCAGACCGTCGTCTAAGTATTCGTTTAATTGCCCAGATGGTAAATTTATCAAAATCTGTGGTTCATGACATTGTAGCGGAGCACTTGAACATGCGCAAGGCATGAGCGAAGATGATCCCAGAAGTACTCACTGTGCCAAGAAAATTTGAACATGTGTGAAAGTGCCCCCAATTTTTGAATAACGTAATCACAGGTGACGAGTCATGGATCTTTTAGTATGATCCCGGGACAAAGAGGGAATCTTTAGAGAATTTTGAGACGACAGAGGGGATCCAAGCAGCATGCACCTTAGCTCTCAATGGCAATTCCGAAGAATACCTGGCAGCGCTGCATCGACGCAGAGGGAGCCTATTTTGAAACTTTCTAAAGAATTGTAACGATTGGTTCAATCATTTTTTTAAATCGACTCAGCCCTATTACTTTATGGACAAACCTCTATAGCTATGTACTTCGATCAGCTCTTCCAACAGCATCCGACAAAGATTCGATTATATCAGCGAGTGCCATTGATGAGCTCGACATCAGGCCTGTGTGTTCGACTAATCTCGAAAGACAAATTCCTTTGGTGGACATCGGAGATCAGCTCTTCGAGCAGAAAACTCTTCAACAAAGCCCGTAGAAGTCGTTCTAGTGACGATTGGGCACTGTATAAGGCAGGACTGGTTAAATACAAAGTTAAGGAATCTTGGCTTTATCTGCGAAAGTGTAGAGGACTGTCATGAGTCCTCACATTCAAAGAGTTCTCTAGCAACAATTCTTACTCCACTCGGTTGTCTTAGAAATGCTTGTAGTAATTGGACCGTAAGCAGCGATGAGTCGTTCAAACTATTTCCGGATGCTCACTTTTCTTAAACTATTCCTCTAAAGAAGTGCCGCAGGAGGAGTTTCGAGAAGGCTTACGATCTACTTAAAACTTTTGCATAACGTCACCTTACCTAGGCGCTGAACTCGGTCGAACGTTTCAAGTCTCCGGGCGCTGATAGTATCATCCCGCTACAACTGGAGCGGTTGGTCAAGCTGTCGTGCAGCTGGCTGGCCCTCATCTATGCGGACTATTTCGATTGGTTAATGTGAAATAATGAAAGTCTGGAAACTTGTAAAGGTTGCGTTTATACTAAAGGCCGTAAGGTGCTCTACCGTCGGTACAAAGGATTCTAGGCCCATTAGCTTACATGCAGTGCGAAGACGATTGTTAAAGCACTCGAAAAGTTTAAGGTGGAATCGAACTTCAAGCACCTCATATATAGCACCTCCAGAAAGCTTATCAGTGGCACCCCACTGGCTTGGATCAATCTACTTAAAGTTGTCGGGTGACTCCGTACGCTGACGACGTTGTTCTTATGGCTAATCAAAAATATACTAGTATCCAAATAAGCGAATAGAAGCGGCTTACCTGCTGTACATTTTAGCATCAACAAAGAATCATAAATAGGCTCATATGAACATATGACTCGGAAAGTCACTTAAGAGTAAATATCTCTCAACGACAACGAAATTTACGATTCAATGTAAACCTAAAAGCATGTAAATGAATGACGTCTTACAGAGGCACAAAGAATAACTAAAATTCTCGCTAATGGAAATTATAACACAAAACCAAAATTCAAATGAAATTCTTTAAATTATTCAACTTGAGTTTGCAAATTTTTTCAGCGACACGTAATAGAAATTAAATACGCGAAAAAGGAACACAACAAAACTAGTATAAGCCGAGTGAATTCATGTCATCATTTTCTGCTTAAATGCTTAGTTACTATGCTCCTTTTGTGTGAGTCCAAAGAATAGACGAGTTGATAAAGCTAAGAATTAGAATTATTCACCGCAACAGGTTGCTGTCGGCGGCGGCGGCTTGCCAACTAGCTTAGCGTTATAGCTAGCAACAGCGATCCATGACAGATCGAAGATCATCTGTTGACAACCAGCGTCTGCTCTCTAGCACGGACTGGCTCGAGCCAACAGGTTAATTAATTAATTCATTAATATACAAACAATTATCATAATTTCGATACAGATTTATCTACACGCATATAAATGCGTATTTAAAGCAGTGAATGGCATTAGCAACCATTTTTCTAACGCTACAATTCATTAATTGGTTTTTATCACTTATCACATACACAAACATACATACGTACATATGTTGAAGATACAGAAATTCAAAGCATCCGATAAATAATGCACGAGCTTGGCAAGTTGCCGGCTAAATCTAGATAGAATGGCGGTTTTTGTCGATTTTTGTTTGCTTCTGGTTTTGCTAATGCGCATAATCGAGTTGGAATTTCGGCAAAAATGTCGCTGGTGCGTTATGAAATATTTCTTTAACCCTGCGGAAGGGAGTTAAAAAGTACATATACTGCTGATTTTTTTTTTAAATAAGGTGGAAAACAGAATGCATCGCAAATCTTGAAGAAAATCATATTTGCAATTAAAAGCTGAAAACCCAAAAGGTCGTCAGGCAGAATCACGGCTGAAACTCTGAAAGTGTGCCCAGAAGACACGACGAAACTCCTGTTCCCAATTTGCACTTCAATTTGGGTAGAAAAAAAGGTTCAAAAGCTGGAAGGTATCTTAGTCATTATCTCAAAGGAACGTCGCCTTTGATAATTTCTTAATGATAGATCTGTGTCATCGCTAAGATCATCAGAACTTTACCAATCTCTGAGAAAACTACAAGCTGGACTTCGCCCGAATTGTTGGTGCGTTGATCAGATTTACATACATCTAAGTGTCATAGTTAGTGATTGAATGACTGTCGCCTTTTTAATTGTTTTCGCTGAATATAGCACGGCGCTACAACCCACAGTATTTGGGCGGCGCTTAGATCTAGGGGAATTCCTGAGAAGTTTACGGCTTTAATCAAAGGAGAATATTTGGACATCAGGTACAAGGTACTTCACAATGATTAGCTCGCTCAGAGCATCATAAAGAACGCTGGAGTTTCAAGGTTTTCGCATCTTATCGATGACATTCTACACAGGTCCATAGATGGCATCAAGAGCAATCTACTAGAACTTCACTGAACATCTTAAAGATGTCGCGTTTGAGGATGATATTTGCTTCTTGTCTGTTTAGCATTCCGACACTGATTTAAAATCAACATCGGTAAAACAAAATCAATGAAAATTAGTACTAAAATCAATGATAACTTTAAATGAAAGGACAAAGGAATAGATCATGTCGAAGGCTGTTAATATCCGCGAAAAACAGTGCAGGAAAATATATATTAGACAGAATGAATTTAGTAATAGGCGCAGGAGACCCTAACAAAAAAACGGAAATGAAAGCGCGAAGTCGTGGAACGAACTAAAGATACTAGTCAAAATCAGGAGCAGAACGATGTGCTTTATTGAGGTCCTATGCTCCAGTGAGAGATACAGAGAATTGTGAGAGAATTATATCGAAAGATTTCTGGAAGAGTTCGAGACTATAAAGTTATTTAATGAAAAGACAACTAAGCTTGTGACTAAAAGGGTTGTGATGTTAACTAAACTTTTGATTTTGGGACAAACTTTAATACCTTCCTAATAAGTCAAGAAGGGACTAATTCATTACGAGCTATATATTTATATATAAAAATAATGTAATCAAACCGTGAACTTCTTCATGTGATTTTTGTACAAATTATGATGTCATTTCCAATCTTTAGTGTCGAACAGCAAAGTTTATCCTAACTATTTCTTTTATCCTTTTTAAAATCTAACATAGCGTACTCTTGTAGAACCAGAGGCGGATCTAGTGACTGATGCCAGAGCATACTAACATTATGGAGGAAAAACTTCTCCAGCCTGCTGAATGGCAGTGAAAGCATAACGCCAGGAGAAGGCGAACCCGATTCCCCAATCGATGACGATGGAGCAGACGTTCCATTGCCCGGCCACGAAGAAGTTCGAATAGCAATTACTCGTCTGAAGAAAAACACAGCAGCAGGGGCCGATGGACTGCCGACTGAGCTATTCAAACACGGCGTCGAAGAACTGATAAGGAGAGCATGTATTAACTTCTTTGTAAAATATTGTCGAAAGCATTCCGACGAATGGAATTTAAGTGTGCTCTGCCGAATCCACAAAATCCCACTAATTTTCTATCGGACATATATTGTGAAAGATTAAAGCCCACCGTTAACACACTGATTGGATGTTATCAGTGTGGCTTTAGACTTGGCAAATCAACGACCGACCAGATATTCGCCATGCGCCAAATCTTGGAAAAGACCGTTGACACGCACCACCTCTTCATCGATTTCAAAGCTGCTTTTGACACCATGAAAAGGAGCTGCCTTTATGCCGCGATGGCTGAATTTGGTATCTCCGTAACTAATACAGTTGTACAAATTGATGTTGAATAATACCAAAAGCTCTGCTGGAGCAAGTAGGACCCTCCAAGCCCTTCGATACTAATCGAAGTTTCAGACAAAATGACTCCCTTCAATCTATTGTTGGAGAACATAATTCGAGCTGCAGAGCTTAATCAAGCAGGTACAATCTTCTATAAGAGAGTAAAGCTGCTGGCGTACGCCGATGGCATTGATATCATTGGCCTCAACTTCCACGCCGTTAGTTCTGTTTACTAGAGACTGGATAAGGAAGCGAAGCAAATGGGCCTGGTAGTGAACGAGGGGAAGACGGAATATCTTCTGACATCACTGTTTACAGTCACAACTTCGGAGTTGCAGATTATTTCGTCTATCTTGGAACCAGTTTTAACATCAATAACAATGTCAGCCTCGAAATACAACGCAGAAAAATTCTTGCCAACAGATGTTACTTCGGACTAAGTAGGCACTTAAGAAGTTTAGTCCTCTCTCGACGAACAAAGGCCAAACTCTATAAGTCCTGATATATAGTGCAGAAGCATTGACAATGACAACATCTGATGAGTCGACGTTACGAGTTTTCGACAGAAAGATTCTGCAGAAGATGTATGGTCCTTTGCGCGTTGACAACGGCGAATATCGCAACCGATGGAACGATGAGCTGTTCGAGATATACGACGACATTGACATAGTTCAGCCAGGTCAGGAACGTCTGGTGCGCTGTTGTAATCTCGGCTATAACCGCGTAAGAATTATAGATATCATAAAAAGGTCACAGACCATAGTCCCGATAGATATCGTATAAAGATCAAAGAACGCTGTCAACTCAAACAAACTAGGCAAAATGACCCGACAATTTCACATAAGCTTCCATTATTTCGGAGGCGGAAAAAGATAAAAATGACTAAGTTTTTGCGCATGCGCAATTCACATATCCGCTACATTTAACTTTCAAATGTCTTATATTTCTTAAATACATATCAACATAACATACATATATACATATATGTATATATAACATTTCGAACCGAAATCTATGTGCGTACATCTTACAATTTCGGGGTAAAAAATCACAAAAACCTGAAACGAAAGATAATTAAAAATTCAAGCGTAAAATTGGCTTAAGCGATTTTCAAAGAAATGCAACAAAAAGCACAAATTTTGAAATCAAAAAAATCGGTAAATGTGTAGGAACCTATAGAAATGTAGGTTTATACGGAAATCACATACATATGTACATATGTATGTGTATATAAGTATATTTGTGTACGTTTGTGTATGGGCATGTCTCGCATTGCGTTTATGCTGCGGCACTTGTGAGAGGACACCGTTCAAAAATTATGTGCGAAAAAACGAAATTGCACATAAAATATAAAATAAAACTAAAACAATAAAAAGCAAGACAATAAAATCGTTATGGAACAAGTTTTTCTGCTGTTTGAATCATGTTACGAGTCATGAGTGCGAGTACTAGTGGCGCAGCCTGTGGCAGACTTAAGTAGGGTAGGCGTATTTTGAAGTTGAGATTCTGCGTAACTTAACGTACTTCATATGTATGTGTGGATGTGTGTGCTTCCAGTATAGTGTTTGTGGGGTACAGTAGCGGCCACGGCAACTTTTAGCATAAAAATGGACTTTACAAGCGCAAAAGCGTTGTGCCTCCTTGCCACTTTTTTACGCCATTCCAAGCGCAAGCGGTATTTGTTGTTATTGTTGTTGGAAATTATCAGCAAACATTGGGAGGCTACAACGTTTTTGGACTGTTTTGTTGTTGCTGTTGTTATTCATGTAGAATATTTTGTTCATATTGTTGTTGTTGTAAAAATAGTTTTTGTTGTTACAAATACTTTTGTTGTAAAAAATTTTCTGTTGTCACAAAAATTATTTTTGTTGTTGTTGTAAAAATTAGTTTGTTGTTGTTGTAAAAATTGGTTTGTTATTGTTGCTGTTGCAAAAAATTGTTTATGTTGTTGTTACAAAAACGGAGTTGTTGTTGCAAAAAAGTTTTTTGTTGTACATAGTTGTTGTTGTAGAAGAAGAAGAACATGTTGTTGTTGTTGTCGTAGTCTTTTGAAAAGATTGCTTTCCTCTTCGTTTAACAATAAGCACACAACGTCTCACAAATAAATCAGCTCGCCAATGTTCACACAGCAACATAAAGTTTCTTCGCATGTTGTCGTAGTATATTCGAATATTCGCTTACTCACGGTCCAAAACAGCAATCAACAACATTTAGAAACAAGCAAAAGGTATGAGTAAAAGCAAAAAATTGTCCGAAACAAAGTTCTTTTTTTTTCCTATTTTATTTTGTATATTTTTTACTAAGTCGAAGCACAACTCATTTTAGGACCTTTTTTGGGCTGCCATCAAGTGGCGGTAGGTACTTCTGCGCCCGCGTATGTCGACGCCGTGGCTGTCGCTCGGCTTGGTCGCAATGCCAAGAGCATAAAATTCACACTCGTAAGTAAATAAATTTTAATGGCCATTTTCGTTTGGTTTTTTAGGTTTTGCCGTAAGTTTGTTGTTGGCCGCCATTGATGCCATTAGCGTTCGTCTCTTTGTAATATATGCAATTTCATTAAGGTTTTCGTAAGAAAACGTAAATCGCCTCAATGAAAACGTACGTAGATGAAGTTGAATTTTATTGTTTTTTCGCATTTTGTCAGTCAGTTTTAATGGTTATTAATTTTGTCAGGCAAATAATACCAGGAAACAGAGCTTAAGGCATTTAGAATTTGAAGGGTATGCTTACAAAAACGGTTGGGTGATCTCTTGGCATTGTGTGGAGTAGTCCAAAGGATTGAGTAATTAATTCTGTGGATTGTCAAAGGTAATTAGGCATACAAGATGCATGTGTACGGGTATATTTTCAAAGGGCGCTATAAGTTACCTATGATCGCCAGCATAAGGAAATGCTTATTTTATACATAAGTCAAAATGTATGTCTCCGGTTGTTATTATAGCGAAAAAAACGTTCTCCAAGTCGTTTTGAGTTCTTGGATGCCTAACGTCCTCTCTCTCTTTACCAAAATTAATAATTAAGATATACCAATATTAAAAGTCTATAGCGGATAATATTCGACCGCATAGACCACGTGCAGCACGCAGTGAAGAAAACATAGCAGTCGTAGCTGAGAGTGTCGAATCGGCGCCGTTCTCAGCAAGTCGGACTGACGTATGGATCGACTTGACGTATTTTACGTCGAGATCTCAAATTAAAAGCGCACAAAATACAGCTTGTACAAGAACTGAAGCTCCTCGACCTTCCCAAGCGACTACGCTGCGCTCCAAGAGCTCTTGAAAAGATCCACGAAAATCTAAGGTTTTCGAGCCAAATTTTATTTGGCGATGAGCCCCATTTCTGGCTCTATGCATATGTAAACATTTGGGACGAAGAGCAACCTGAAGAAATTCAAGAGCTGCCATCTCATCGGAATTTATTGAGAAAATACTTCGATAAGCAGATATTTTTACGTTCTAGGCAGGTCGATTGGCCATTAAGATCGTGTGTTTTCACACCATTAGCTTATTTTCAGTGGGGATATGTTAAGTCCGAATTCTATGCGAATTAGGCCTTGGAGCAAAACATCGCAAGTGTCATTTGCCAGCTACCAGTCGAAATGCTCGAATGAGTCGTCGAAAATTAGTAGCCACGGCCAACATTTAAAAGAGATAATCTTCAAAAAATAACTGCCAAAGGATGTATTTTCGAATGATAATAAACATTTCTCATTAAATATGAAGCTTCTGTTTGTTTCCTTTAAAAAAGTAAAAAACCTCGAAATGGATCATGGATTTAGAAGGTGATATCAAAATACCCAGGCACTTTTCCTTTATTGCCCAGCTTTTGGATGAACTAGGAGACATAGTCCAAACTGACATTAGCCGCCTTAAAATGGCTTTTATTCTAATTTTAATAATAATTCTAGGTACCACAACGGACCAGATATAGACTGTTCAAGTGAGGTCCATGTTCGGATAGAATATTCCTTTATTTTATCAAGTGAATAAGTTTTTTGTTATCACTTTATTGTTATTTATCAAGAAAAGAACTTTTTAGTTACGAAAAGAAAAGAAAACTATTGATGAGTTGTCAATATTAACTAATTACGACAATCTTATCATAACACTCTATAGATGCCAACAGAAGATGTTGGATATGTCGAAATGCAACGAGAAAAGCAACGGGATGCGGCAGCTAAAGGAACATGGATATATAGGCTAATTAAGACTGTACGTGCCTGCCTAGATATTCACAGACAACACGTTGAGACAAACTTCTATTTAACGCAGTTCTTATCGGGCCATGGCTGTTTCAGTGAATACCTGCACAAAATTGGCCACGATGACGAAACACAATGTTCCTTCTGCGGAAATGCCGCCGAAAACGCAGAGCACATCTTTTTCTTCTGCTCGAGATATGTAGTGAATAGAACCACCATAGTAGAACTAACAAACGAAAGAATGAGGCCTGCCAACATAGCGAGTCCCAGGCTGCGATCAGAGCAGGTGTGGACTAAAATTAAAGAGTGGGCCGCAATAGCGCTCCGAGAACTAAGAATGAAAGAAAGGCAGTGGAGTAGCATAAGACCACATAAATAACCATGGAGGTAGGCCATTTATCGCGCAGCTTGGCCTTAGTATACGAGTGCACGAGTGTTTCGGAGAGCGTCCTATAAGGCAGATCTAGCGTATAGAACCAGCATTTAGATTTCAAATATGTTTTTACATCTAATTTGCCATTGATTGATTAATGTGTTTTAAACTTTTGGTTTCTGTTTGGACATTTCTCGACACTTATTAATCATGGTTAATTAAAGCAGCGAATATTTGCATATTTCAAGCTCATTCATGGTTTCACCGCACTACTTAGACAACACTTTGTGTTTGCTAAGCAAATGATGCCCAGCGGCTGCAAATCTTTATATAATTTTAACCAAATTAGTCATTCGCAGTAATACCTATAATTATGAACATATGTATATACATATGTAAATATATATGTATGTGTATATATAAGTATAGCTGGCTTTGACTAATATGAATTAAATATTCGAATGATACCTTCAGTTTCGATATCTTCAATTCTTTTCTTGCTTCTAATTCTTTTCTTAGGAAATAAATATTCAGCGGCGCATGCGTAGATCCGGTTTCACAAAATTGGCCGAACAAAAGCACCTGTCCCAAATTAAATAGTGTAAAGGCAACCATGAAAAAAATAAATAAAATATTCTATAGGCATTGCTTTGGGCTTGAATATACATATACATACATATATACATGTATGAAGGAATATATTTGCGGCTGAAAAATCAATCGGCAATTCACTCCAACTTCTTACGCATAATCCACACATTAGCTGCTTTGTCATTCTCCAATGCTTCTGATTTGCTTCATTTCAGCCGAGCTCCATTAGTTTTGGGACTAATAGTAAATTACTGGCGAGACTTTCAATTTCCTTTTAGTTCCACTTTTGGGCTTGTTCGACTTGTGAAGAAGCTGAGGCCCTACATTTAGCAAATTACAAAGAAAGAGCACACACACAGGCGCAGCGACTTCAGCTGATGAAGATATACCAACATATATGTATGTATGTAAGTGCGTAAGTATGAGTTTGTGTGTTTGTTTGTGTGATTATGTGCTTCTATTATAATTTGTAGCGCCCCGAAAGAGTATAATAGCCAAATCACGCATATAAATGAGGCTGAAAAAAACAACAACAACAACCGCCACGAACTGTAAACCAACAACTACAGCATGCTAGTTCTGGCAGCAGCGCCTCCTTAAGCCAAGTTCTAAACGCTTCTGGAATTCTTAACTAAACCGAACTCATTTCGAAGCAACGCTGATGGAGTCTGTATGTATGCAAGCATGCATGGCAGTGTGTGCGTGAATGTTACTAAATTTTTGAGAAATTAAAATTCAGTTGAACACACACACATCCATAGATTTACATTTTTTGTTCAGTAAAATCACAGCTATCGAACTATTTAAGTCCATACGCGTATATATGTACATACGTATGTATGTGTGCGTGTGTTGGCCAAGTTTTATGCTGGTAGGGCTGTAATAAAATGAAGCCAATATTGGTCGTCACACAGCAGGTGAGTTCACCGACAAAGTCCGCGCAGCGCCTCCCAATGACCAAGTGTTCAATTGAATACACGCCTGGCCCCCAGAGCAGCACACAGCCACATACATATATACATACACACATACATATTCATATACATATGTTATATGTAATAATCCATTCGTTTCAAATAGTTTGCATAAATATTTTATTGGCGGTTTTGTATTGACTTTTTCTTTGTATCGTTTTTGTTGTATTTTATTGGAATATTTTGTTGGTTATTGCCCTTAGAAAATGTACAATTGTGTGTGTGGAACTAATATACAAAAAAGTTAGCATACATTTATTGTCATACACATACATATGTATATATGCAAATTTGAAAATTCCAAATTACAAGCAACTTTTCGCTTTTGTTGTTGTTTCATCCATGTTTTGTTTGATTTTTTCCAATTTTTTAATTTTTTTGTTCACACAGTCTTCATTATAATTTTAGCTTTTTTGTTTAAGTTCCATGGCTTAACTCATTTGACACGTGCATGAAATTTACGTCTCATCATTGATTTGCTCATAAATTACAGACAAAGCTCAGCGCTTTTTACAGGTGATCGGTAGTCAAAACCCAATTATGTCGTCTCCATGGTAAGACTTGCACAAAAAGTATTACGAACCAGTTTATTACGGATTTATATGCTTACCTACATACATAACTACATATATGTACATACATACATTAAGATATGTATGTAAAATTTTCACTTTTTTGGGGTGTGTCCATATTCGAGCATCCAGAAACATTTGGGATAACATAAGAAATAGTAAGGAAAAATATCTTACACCTTTAAGTTTAAGGTAGGTTATGGTATTACCAAAGTCGTATGACATATATTGGAACTTCGAAGACCGAATTTTGTTGGATAAAATACCAGTACATACATGCATAACAATGATGAATGAGTGCACTTTCCACGACTGTCGGGTCAAAGTAACTGAAATTCGCATGGATTTGTAGCTTGCCGAAGTCGATGAGTCTGGCTATATTTCTAATTATTTGGGAAATGCCACTACAACAACATCTCATTGTGATCATAATTTAATTAGAAGCGGGCTAGTGCTCAGAAAAAGGACAAAATTATACATATGTTTTCAACAACGAGGATCATCGCCTGCTAACACCGCTTAAAGGACAATTAAAAACTACCTACAAAATGAAGTGTACTTGCTTTCAGTTAAGGAATAGAGCGAGATTCTTTTCAAACATCATTCCTGCTTTTCTCGATATCATTCCTGCAGGCACTTGCTTGAAAAGGAATAACTTCTAGTGTATTGCAAACGATAGGTTTTCAAAATACGCCGAAGAGAGTTTTAGAAACATTGACATAAGGTATTTATGAAGGGATATATGACTAATAACGGGTGATCCCAGAAGAGGTACTTTTTTCAATAGCCTTTTTTGACAGATCAGGCGACTTGGCGCATTGAACGTCGAGATCTTAAATTGCAAGCGTACAAAATACAACTTGTGAAGCTTGGCTCTTGAAAAGTTCCTAGAAGATTTGACGTTTTCGAGCCAAATTTTGTTCCGCGATGAGGCCCATTTCTGGCATCCCGCGTGTCACCCGCCAGTTACTGGGCGAAATGCTCGAATGATTCATGAAAATTAGACTCAACGGATAGACCAACTGAGACCATTTGAGAAAGATAATCTTCAAAAAATAAATGCCAAAGGATGTTCCTTCGAATGATAATAAACATTCCCCATTGAATTTGAAGTATCTGTGTTTCATTTCTTTAAAAAATAGGGAACTTCCAAGTGGATCATCCTTTGGATTTGAAGCATATAACTGTCATACAAACTGAACGATCGGAATCAAATGCTAGTATTGACAACTTTTACATTTGAGGAGGTACATTTATGAAATTTAACGTGGATTATTATTTAAGACAATGGTGCACACTGAGAAGACATTTTTCAGATCAGCTCACTATAGCATCTAGCTGTCAACCAAATTGGTGGAAAATCATAAGAAAACATCTGAGGTCTATATATTCCTATATATATTAATGATCAGTGTTATGAGCTGAGTTTGGTCCGTCGTGTCTGGCAGTCTGTGTCGTATGTTTTTGTATACCCGAACCAGAACTGAAACTTTGTAAAAGGTTTTTCTCAACAGTAAACTGCTCACTGGTCCATACCGCCAATATCAAACCACTATAGGTTATAATTTAGGTTAAGTTCGATGGCTGATCCAGAAATAGCACTTGGAATCCTACGAGAAGGCATAAAAATATAACTCCTATTTTTGGTTTTGTAAGTGAGCAAAGCACTTTGTGGCCAATATAAATTCGCTCATGAAGAAGGAAGTTTTGAGATGTTTCCATCTGGTCTTATTCCATACAACTTCTACAGTTGACGTCTTGTAAATTCTTAAACTTACAGCATGGACGACGTTAGGGCCAAGGTCTGTTAGAACTCCCTCTAACAGGGGAGAGGCTAGCCTTACTGAGGACAAAGAGCTGGATCTCTTATCACCGGCAAATTCCCATTCTACTGATTACGGAGCTAGAGTACCTTTCTTTGCTCATCAGCTTTACAATTACCTGCGATTCCGCTGTGGCTTGGCATCCATACTACACTTATTACAAATTGACTTGATACAAATTTACTTAACATTGGTTATACATTAACCACTCTTAAACGCACGGTTAGTGAGCTCAATTCTAGTATCGCCACTCTGCTATCAGAGTGGATAGTCTCTTCTCTGAAGCAGGCTGCACTTCGGCGAGAAAATCTATTGCTACCTAATGGCAGCAACCTCGGCTTGAAAAACCCTCCAATAGTAAGGAAGTCTATCCATGATTTTGTTGATAAAGAGTTCCTGTAAATATACTCCTCCACCTATCTTCCAACGGCTTCTACCCACCCAAAACTGCCAAGCAGATATGTGAACAGAAAGTTTAGTTTGGCGACTCTATGATCCAAAAGATGCAAAAGTGGCTTTCCGCATGTTTAGACATTTGTTCATTTAAAAACCCATATCCTGAGCTTCAAGACAGATAAAGTATTGTTCTGATATCAACATAAATCTTGCGCTTGCGGTAAATAATAAATATTAGACAAATCGCTCTTTTCCACTTATCGATGGTGCTTACTGACTTCACGGAAGTCTTCGAAAGGAACTTGGAAATATGAAATATGAACAGTAGATATGTTTGTATGTACCATACATAATTATATACATATGCCTTAAACATTTCAAATAAATTTGGAAATCAGCTGGTTGAAATACGCAAGCGTTTTCCATATGTACGAAATTCGTACATTTTAATTTATAAGTATACTTACGTTTGTATATTTTTATCAAGCCTAAGCTGAAACGCAAAATTGCTTTTGTGCCCTTATGTGTGCAATAATAATACTAAAAAGTGCGTAGCAATTTGTATGATAACTACATTTGTACGTGTTTCCACCGCCTTCAGCCGGGTAGCCTTGAAGCGCGTATGAACCGCAGCCAACGCAACGCAAAGCCCAAAAAAAAAATTTTTAAGTAGAAACTTCAAATGAAGCTTCACTTTTGCTTTCGGCTATGATTTCCGCCAATGCGTACGCCAGTCATACATATACATACATAGTACATACATACATGCAAAATAATAAAAGCTACTACTGCGGCTTAGGCTAACGAGCCCTCTTCAGCCTTTGGCGAGCAGCAAAGGTATGGGTATACACATACATATGTATGTATGTATGTATATTTGAATGAATGGAAAAAAATATGTAAAATATTAAAAAAAAAATTGAAAAAAGCAAAATAAAAATAACAAAAAGCTAAAAAAAGACCAAAAAAATTGAAAAAAAACATAAAAAAATATTTAAAAAATTATAATAATTAGTTGAAACTGCCTATAGCATTCCGCTCGCTTATTCGCTCGTGTTTGACAAACTTAACGCATACAGAGCGCAACCAACAACAACAACAAGTTAGAAATCGCCAATAATAATTGAAAGCAAACCAGCAGCACAAAGCTGTACAACAACAAAAACGCAAATAAATTAGCAAACTTTTTAGGATACGCAATTTTTTGTTCGTCGTTATTGTTATTGTTTTTGCACAATTTTTTGTTGCTTTTATTTTGCAACCTCTTTGTTGGTGCAGCACTGCCTTGGCGTTTGGAAAGGTTTACTTTTTTGTTGCTGCTCCAGCGATAAGCTTTGTAGTGCGTTCGGCAAGTTGATGGCTGCTCTCGATCGCCACTAAAGTGCTCACCAGCTTTTGAGGGTCGTCTTCGGCGTTTTGGCCTCGCCAAGCGCATTGTTGCTGTGCCCGGGCTAGATTGGTTGCCAAATCGCCAAGTTGCTGCTGCTGCTGTTGCTATTGGTTTTTGCAGTTATTGAGTTGTTTGTTGTTGTTGCCGTTGTACGCATTACCAACTGATTACGTGGTTCCTTCCTACGGCGTAGAAAACTTTTCGTGATTAGACAGTGCGTAGTTAAGCCATTAGCGCGTTGCTGCTGGCTGGGCGCAACACAAAAAAAAATTAGCAAAAGAGCTTGGATTTCGACACATACATACATACATATGTATATACGCCAGTGCGTGGCAACAACAAAGCATGTCCGCTTGCTCTAAATAAGTTTTCCTTTCGAGCGCTTTCAGCGGCAGCGTGTGAAAATTTTCAATTCATAGCTCACGCGACCCAACGAACCGCAACGCCGTATGCGATCGCCGCCACAGTACGCACCAAAACCTATATACATACGTACATTTGTATGTGTGTGTATATTCGCCTTTTTGGGTGGCGTTCACGAATTTCTTTGCCTAAATAATCCGCTTTGCGCGCCTTTTCCCCCGCTCCCATTATCATGCGATCGATCTCATTAGCACTTTGCGCGTTAAACGGCTTTTATCTAGTTGCTAGGCCAGCGACTCTTCTTTCCGCGTCTTTGCCTTTGTATGGCATTTTGCGAAATCTATATTAAATATGGTAAATTAGCATTTTAATAATTACTTTTATCTGCACCACCATAGCCACCCGAGCCAACGCAGACAACAGCGGATAGCGCGAACAATTGACCGGCGTGTGTGACTCAAAATTAACAGCTACATCGCTCTGCATAGAGATTTGTATACCTGTATTTTAGACGCACTGCTCGTGTTTTATAATAAAACACCAATCAATCAATCAATCTGTTGTATAGCAATTAATCACTGCTGAATAAATCGTATTTGTTGCCACAAAGCTTATTCCGACCTACTAAGAAAGCGACGATCGAGGCGGCTAATTGACTGAACCATTTCGTGTGATAACTCGTTCATCAATAAGTCGATTGTGACATTTGCTGAGTGGCTTGTGGCGCCGTTCTGTTGGAACCACATATTGTCCAAGTCCATATCATCCAATTCGGGCCAAAAATATTCGGTTATCATTGAGCGGTAGCGATTCCCATTCACAGTAACGGGTCGGTCTTGATTATCACGGAAGAAGTACGGCCCAATAACACATATGTATTTTGCTTATTGACGAAGTCATTCTGCCAGAAATGAGCCTAATCGCTGAGACGATTTCTCGATGAAAAACCGAATCATTTTCAAGTTGTTGCTCAATTCATGAACATACGACGATTCTGGTGGTCAAACGCCTTTAGTTCTTGCGTTAGTTTGATCTTGTCAGAATGTGGGCCAAGATATTTTTGCAAAACTCGCCACAACACGTCACAGAGATACCCAACGCTTGAGAACAACTTGTGAGAGACTGATTTGGGTCTTCCTCAATTGATGCGATCGCAGTAGCAATATTCTCGACACTATGGACACTTCTTTACCTCACTGGAACGGGAATATTTTGTTGTATTTAAAGTACAATAAATCGATTTGCTCTCTTAAACGAACTGGAAGAATTTTTTATAGCCTGCGGACTAACGGTACTCTTGAGTACAACCTAAAAATTACACATCACTTCACTTTTTGGCAAATGCATTACATATTCGTCCCACATGCTCATTGTAAGTTGACGTTTGCTATAGTGCGGTCGCGAAATAAGAGTGTCATTTTCTTGAAATTATTTCCAGCAAAGTTTTCAATATTTTTCTTCGAATTAAAAAGAAGATATTAGTTTCATGTCTTATTAAAACAGTAATAAAGTTAGAAATATCTATCTCTTGTTTGGCGGACAGTAACAATCGGTTTTCTCTAAGAGACTTGTAAGTACCTTTGGGCTCTGTGGGCCCATGCAATACATATTTTCATATTTACAACTAAATACAATTTCTAGTACATCATGGATCGTTTCTACGGCAAATCTTTGAAGAAAGATGAAATTGCTTAAATTTTAGAAGAAATTCCAATAGATAATGAATCAAACACGGATATAGAGTCTGACGATGAAGAAGACCAAGTTATAAATTCAGAAAGCAATGACGATCAGTGTTTGAGTGATGTTCTAAAAAAAATCAAGGCTGAAGAAACAGTAGAGCCGGAAAATCCTCAGAAGGCGGTTCTTGAGAAACCATTGCGGAAATGGAAAAAAATTGTGAAAACAATCGAGATTTCACAGTTTGACTCATTTGTGGGGCCATTAGCTGGTTTTTTGGAAGATATGGAATCGCTGACACAAGTTTTCTTGTCGTACATTGAAACTATTGTTGAAGAACCCATATTTAATTCGAATTTGTATGCGGTAATAAAGCACTTTATTTCAAAAAAAGTGAGTTCATTGCATTTCTTGACATAAACTTCTTTATGAGTTATCATCAACTTCCAAATTGGCGATATTACTGGAGTACAATTGAAGACCTGGACTTAAACCGTAATATCCAAAACAATGTCCCGTAACAAATTCGACACAACACTAAGATTGTGCCATTGATAATTTAAAAAAACTTTGTTGTTTTCGGTTATTCAAAATATGCCTAATGATTGACGCTTTGAACAAACGCTTTCAGCAGGTGTATCAAGGAACCAAGCAATTATCATTCGACGAATCTATGATTCTTTTCAGGGACAGAAGTTTCATCAAACATTATTGTCCCATGAAACAAACTAACCAATGGTTACAAATTGTGGTGTTTGTCGGATCAATATGGCTATATTAAAAAGCTCCACATATACCAAGGAAGGGATGAAACTGTGAACGCAAAGTACGAAGGATTTGGTCTCGGGGAGAGAGTGAATTTGCCCCTCACAGAAAATGTGTGGCAAGAGTAAGTGAGGCAATCGAAAACGACTTCCTTCAAAGATGAAGCCAGAAGCAAATGAAAAGACGCGAGTTTGATTCACGATCAACAATGAATGGAGTAATTGTTTATAAATGGATAGATAATAAACTAATATTATTGGCGTCTAATTTTCATGGCACTGAGCAAACTACAGTCACGAAAAGGGATCGAACATGTCAGGAAATACATATTCAATGTCCAACTACCGTTAAAGATTATAACACAAACATGGGTGAAGTAGATCAATTTTAATGGTCTGTAAAATCAGTCATCAAATTTTAGTAATTCATAGCCGGAAATATTTCCTCGCGAAAGAATGTATATGAATGTGTATGTCTAATTTGAATTTATCCATTTTAGCTTTTCTACTTCATTTCATCCACACTGATATTTATCAGTTATGTACACCTTTTTCCATGTAACATATGACAATATAAATATAGATTTCATATATAGAAACTTATTTGGTATTGTTATGATTCTGCCTACTAAAAAGCAATTCATTCTTTGTAGAGGAGATAACGAGAAAGTAAGGTTAAGACGGAAATGAAAATTTGCCTTGATAATTTTGTTTTGACTGTAATTGTTACATGATTTTTTCAAAAAAGCTTTAATTTATTCTTCTTCTTAATTGGCGTAGACACCGCTTACGCGATTATAGCCGAGTTAACAACAGCGCGCCAGTCGTTTCTTCTTTTCGCTAGGTGGCGCCAATTGGATATTCCAAGCGAAACCAGGTCCTTCTCCACTTGGTCCTTCCAACGGAGTGGAGGTCTTCTTCTTCCTCTGCTTCCCCCGGCGGGTATTGCGTCGAATACTTTCAGAGCTGGAGTGTTTTCATCCATCCGGACAACATGACCTAGCCAGCGTAGGTATATCTCGTACAGCTCATCGTTCCATCGAATGCGATAATATTTAATCTATTACAAAAACAATTATTGTATTGCATTGGTTGCATCTTCGAATTCCAAATTTCATACCAATTACTATATTCTATGTATGCCCAGGGGTCTATAATGCAAAATTTATTGTGATTCTGAATGAGACTTAGTGACATTCAGTGAAACCGAATTACTCTTTTCCCTTCACAGGCTAAATTTTCTGATAGCAACTACATACATATATACAATATGTATATAACTAAATATGAAAACGTATCCGTACTATTATCAGACAGGTACTCTTTCTTAATCGCAATAATATAACGAACAAGCTTTGGAGTGAGCATATTCGGTGTCTGGGAGCTTGAGCATTGAGCACTGTAACATAGAAATATCATAATGAATTGAATTTATATTATGTACTGACTTTGGTTAATTAAGTACGAAGATATGTGAATTCACATATGACTTCGTGGCACCAACCGCTGTCTATTTTTGACATCGGCTCCTGCAAAGCCCTTTTGTACTATCTCTTATGTAGTATATATGTAATTTGAGGTGATACATACAGTACAAAAACAGTGCTAGCACTCAATATAAAAATAACAATAATACAATATGTACATACATACCAGAGGAGAACAAGTGCGCCGGCTTAAACCGCTTTCCAACTGCAACCATAGAGACATATGCACCCGTGACATACAACATAAAATTACAATACTTTATACAATTTGCTTAGTTACTATTATTATTAATGTAAACTTACACATTTATATGAAAAACTCTTGATCGCAGAACACGTGTTTATTAGCTCATAGGTTCGTTATTGCATCCACATACTTTTACTGTTCACTTAGATTGTATTATTCTATTTATGTATTTACTTTAGTTTAATGCATTTGTTACTTATTATGGAATTGATTTTCTGATCATTTAACTGTCATAAAGGAAACTTACTTGTCATTGCCAAACAGCTGACTCATTCGCCGAAACGGAACTAGCGAGAACTGTAGGGGAAACGGAAAAGGGTTGCATTTGCAATATAAAAAAGTGTTTGTAAGACAATGTTTTATTTTCTAAGAAATATGAATATAATGCATGGGAAATTATAAACTGATTTTTTTACTTAAAAAGTGTATATAAACATACATACTACCTACATATGTACACACATACATACATACATGTATGTTTGTATATATAATATTTAGTTTGTATGCAGATTTTTATACAACGTTATTTTAATTTTCGTTGTTTTTATTATTTTTTACTTAACAAAAATCATTATTATATTAATATTTTTTACAAAATATTACACCTAATTTTAATAATTTATTACTTTATAAATTTTAAAATATTTTTATAAAAGGATATGCAACCCTACATCCGTTTGCCCTATGCTCGTCAGTTCCGCTGCAGCTAACGAGTGAATCAGTTCAACGGCAGTGAATTAAATTCGTGAATTTATATTAAATATGCTAATATGTCTTAAATAAGTTAAGTTTTTTCGATCGATTATAAACTCACCTAACGCTATCCGATTGAAAAGTAATAAAAGTGAAACAAAAGTGTTTAACACGATTTTTTCATCAAACTGTGCCTACGCAAACGACAAGCCAAAAACATAACCTAAAACGGCAGCGGAGCGCTAGCTAAATGCTGCTTACGATCGTACATACATATGTATGTACGCATGCATGTAAGTATGTATGCATTGCCAAAAAATATTGTAAGGATGGGAATTTTAGCAAGCACTAGCGAGTGGGAGTAATTTAAAGAAAGAGAATTAGTGCTCTCATGTTTTGTCTTATGAGCATACAGGACAACAACAAAACCAAGTAAGCTAACGATTTACTCTTTAAGTATGTATACTAAGTTATTTTTGAAAATGCACTAGTTAACGAATATATCTGACAGGTGATGATGAGAATGAGACAAAGCAATAACAACTGGAATCCACTAAGTGTCTGGATAAAGCTGTGCGTTAAAAAACTGTTTATGAGCGAGTACAAAAAAGTGCGTAAATGAGTAAATGACTTGCTTTTGAATAGGCAGAATCACAACAATTCCAAGTATATATGAAATCTATATTTACATTTATTATCATATGATATTACGTGGAAAAAAGTGTACTTAACTGATAAATAGCAGTGTAGATGAAATGAAGAAGAAAAGCTAAAATGGTTAAATCAAAACTAGACTTACACTTTCATGAATTTTTGTTATTTGATTACTGATTTTATGTCAAAATAATTATTTAATGTAAAACATTGTAATGAATACTCCGGCATAATTTTTGAAAATATATACACATATGGTTATGTAGGTTTATATGTGCATGTTTAAATCAAATGTTATTGATACGAACCAGTTTCATTACACGTATACATACATATGTATAAATGACCAGGATAACGAGAAAAGTTGGAATCCGAAGGCTATCTGTCCGTCGGACAATAACCACGCTTACGTCCCATATAGCTCAACATCTATTCCACTTGATTCTTTCACTATCGGGTACATAAATCAAGAAGCAATTAATATAGCGGTATACCACTTTGCACGAATAATGCCTTTGGTGTGTGCCACTTTGTAATCAAAAATTGTTCAAATCCAATGAAAACCGTTCAATCCCCTAGGTACCAAATGGTTGGACCCCAGTACATATAGTTCACTTTTGATCGGAAGTATCGGTCAATATGTGAGATATGAAATTTTAATTCAGAGGTAATACTTCTCTAACAATGGCATGTCCGTATGTCAAAAATTTGATGTCGGGCCAATACTTCGCTGAGCCAACATATACTTAATATTAAGATTTTCGAACTTCCGGATGACTTTGTACAACGTACATATTGGCCAATATCTGAGTTATCTCAATGAAAAGGAGAGAGCGTGTTTTGCACATAACAGTGTATCTTTACATTTGAGCGAAACTGGACCTAGCCTTTATACAATTATCACTAATATCAGGATTTTCGAACATCCTATATATTGGTTTTTTAGTACCTATGTATCATGTAATAGTACGTGGCATAGGAAAAAGTAGATAAATTTGGGTCGATACTATCCCAATGATTTTCCGTTTTTCTAACAAAGCTTATGTGTCTGTCACTGTATGAGTTATACATAATATATTTACTATATATGTAAATAAAATTGCTTGGATTTTGATCCTTTGGTTGACGTGTTCCGCCTTAAAGTTTTTCCCTACATATTCAATTTATTTAAAAAAAAAAAACAATATACAATAATTTGTATACAAACACCCTGTACTCACCTTTAAGTTTTAGAGCAAACAATTCATTACCCTCCTGGACTGATATTATTTGTTTGTTCAACGACGTTATTGGTTAATTATCGAACGCCGATAGACGAACATCGTAAGAACGAACGCTTGACTTCATGTTTGACGAAATATATTTAAAAAGAAATTAATTCACTAATTCACTACAGCACTTTTTATGAATGATATATTCTATATACGATTTCCACTCACTTCGCTATTAACACCATTAACAAACATAAACACATATCATAGAAAACAAAATTGCCAATGCACACTATTCTATTTCACTTTACACATATTCTTTGTTTTTACTAGAAAGAACACTCACAATTTTTTTGCTTTTACTAAAACACTTACAACTTTTCACTTAATTTGAAATTTAATTTGCAGAACTCTGAGTTAAGCTTTTCAATTACACAAAATAATTTAAAAAGCACTTTTACTATAAATTTCTTACGCGTTTATTACTATTTTCCCCGCAACACGAACTGACGCGCACTTTGACCGATGACCGATGGCGATTGAAAAATTCCAATTGACTGACTCTGAGCACATGTGTGTGGTGAGTGTGTTGAGCTCCCCACGGCAGCGGTGATGCTGCTGTGTTTGTTGTATGTGGGGGAGTCTGAATGTGGAGAAGGCGTCCGTTGCTCTTGTCCACCTTACTTTGCATTTGCACATCGCAGCATAGCGAAGGAGTAAAATGCACTCTCTACGTGACAACTACATTGCGGTAGTTGTTGCTTCTCCTTTAAATGTTGTTTTCTTTACAAACGATTTTAACGACTGCGGTGTCAAATGGAAGAACTCGCATGCGATTTTTTATATACTCTGAAAATTATTTAAACTATTTATTTAATATAGCATGTAATAGGGTGCTTTGAAAACGGACTACATTAAATAATATGGATTAAATGAACATTTTGTTTTAAAAGTACTATTACAAAATAAGAATAGAAAATATCTTTATTATGATCTTTAATTTTCATTTTACGTTTTAAGTACTTTATCGATAACATATTTCTTACTTCTCTTGCATAAATGAAAACAAGTTAATAGAACAATTGCAAATAAATTACAACAACAATCATAAGAAAAATGTTCGTTGAGGAGGGTTCTGCTTTTTATACTTTGCACTATACATATGTATGTACTGCACCGAAAATTAAAATATGGTATAAAAATGGCAGAAAGCTTGCAGCCTGTTGCCACATGGTAAATAGTTTTGTTCACCTAACGGTTATACGTATCACCTAAAACTAAGCGAGATATGTGGGTAGATATATAAATGATCAGGATTGTGAGAAGAGTTGAAATCCGGTTGATTGTCTGTCTGTCCATCCGTCCGTCCGTCCGTCCGTCCATGCAAGCTGTAAGTTGAGTAAAAATTGAGATATCTTGATGATCAACTTGGTATGCAGGTTTCTTCTTCTTCTTCTTCTTAATTGGCGTAGAAACCGCTTAAGAGATTATAGCCGAGTTAACAACAGCGCGCCAGTCGTTTCTTCTTTTCGCTACGTGGCGCCAATTGGATATTCCAAGCGAAGCCAGGTAAACACCACCAACACTGTCAGCCTAGAAATCTAACGCAGAATGACTCTTGCCAAATGGTGCTATTTCGGACTGAGTAGGCAATTGAGAAGCAAAGTCCTCTCTCGACAAACAAAAACCAAACTCTATAAGTCACTCCTAATTCCCGTCCTGCTGTATGGTGCAGAGTTTTGGGCGATGTCAACAACGGATGAGTCGACGTTGCGAGTTTTCGAGAGAAAAGTTCTGCGAAAGATTTATGGTCCTTTGCGCGTTAGCCACGGCGAATACCACATTGGATGGAACGATGAGCTGTACGAGATATACGACGACATCGACATAGTTCAGCGAATTAAAAGACAGCGGCTACGCTGGCTAGGTCATGTTGTTCGGATGGACGAAAACACTCCAGCTCTGAAAATATTCGACGGAAGAGGAAGACCTCCACTCCGTTGGAAGGACCAAGTGGATGCAGGTTTCTTAGTACAAAAAAAAAAATACTAGTTGGTAGATGGGCGTAATCAGATTACTGCCATGCCCACAAAATGTCATCAACCGAAAATATATAAAATGCCATTTCTAAGCACCAAACTAAAATATAACACACATATTTGGCGCCGGGGATCGCAGTAGTAAGTGGCACCTGCGGGAAAAAATTGTTTAAAAGGTGATAAATTTAATTTACATAATCGCCATATCTCGTGATCTGGCTGACCGATTTCGACAAAATTTGGTACGTGGTATTTTTTTCATATTTCTATGTCACGTTGTGAAAACGAGCGAAATCGGACAACAACCACGCCGTCTTCCTATATAGCACAATTTTAAATTCCACTTGATCCTTTTTTCCT
Organism: Bactrocera tryoni; assembly: GCF_016617805.1. Lineage (NCBI taxonomy): Eukaryota > Metazoa > Arthropoda > Insecta > Diptera > Tephritidae > Bactrocera > Bactrocera tryoni. Next base: position 54,605,571 of record NC_052502.1, on the reverse strand, counting down.
GTACAAAAACCAAGAAGCAGTTAGTATAACGGGATTAAACTTTACACGAATAATGCCTTAGACACCATATGATGAAAAATTGTTCAAATACAACAAAAACTGTTCAAGTCCCTAGGTACCGAATATTTGGATCCCAGTTCCCATAGTTGACTTTTGATCGAAAATATCGGTCAACGTGTGAGTTATTTAAGGGGGGTGGTAAGGTTTGTTTCGTCCAAAAAAGACCATTTTTCGTGAATTTTTTTAGAAAAAATTATTGCTGTAGGTTTATTTTACTTATTATTATTTGAAAGTACAACATTTGAAGGATACTTACAAAAAGTTGTATCGAAAAATAGCGAGGAATAACGGATTTATCGTCGATCTCTGCAGGCACCTCAAAAAAAGTTGTTGTGCGGTGACCAGCCTACAGCTTCACTGGATCATCTGAAATCAAAAAATCAAAATGCTTTCTTTAGTTTATTAGTTTATCTTTCAATTGCTCGACGTCAATCTTTTTTTAATTTTTCAATTTTTCAATTTTTCAATTTTTGGTACCATTTTCAAGCCAAAATGACGATTTTTGACGAAAAAATCGACCTATTTGTTATTGTAAAATTCTTAGAATTTATAATTTTTGGAAACACTCGACGTCATTCGAGAGCTATGTATATGTAGAATATTTGTACAAAATTTCAAAACGATCGATGCGGTAGTTTTTTTCTGTAGGCTGGTCACCGACTTTAAAAATGACATATTTGGGAAAATCGATTCAAAGTTTTGTACACTCAGCGCAGGTAGTTAGAGGTACCGTTATTCAACCTGCTGTAACTTCGTTAGTTTTTCTCCGCATAACCTAAAACTTTAACACAGTATTCTTGAGGAGCTGATGGTTCAGAAAAAAAAATTAAAAAAAAATGGAAAAAAAAGTTGTCAAACCTTACATCCCCCCCGCCCCCCTTAATTGAAATCAAAAGTCAACTATAGGTACTGAGGTCCAAATATTCGCTACTTAGGCGCTTGAATTTGAACGATTTTTGGTCATAAAGTGGCATTACTTGTACATACTTTTATCCCGTTATATTAATTGCTTCTTGATTTGTGTACTAGAAAGTGAAATAATCAAGAAATCTACCGAAATTTATCAAACTGTTCAGATTCATAATGTGAATTCCTTTAAGAATTTTTCCCTCACTTGCTGGACTGCCATTAGGAAGGTCCGATTCCGGCATGAAATGAAAAAGAAAGACTGATTTTAAACGGCCAAGCCTTTTTCTAATCATCAGGTTCTCGAATTTTTATTGATAAAGTATGCTTCCTCCAGTGAACTGATATTTCTCGAAAGTTTATAGATATTTAGCATTATTACTTCATCGAAATAGCAATGTAATTTTAATACCAGTTAAATGTTGATTTATTGTCGCGAACAATGGCTTACTCGAAGAGTGATAAAAAAGCAACAAAAGTGCTCGCATGTTTGTCGGCCTTTGTACAACAAAAGGCTTATTAATTTCACATAACCACAATTCCGCTTACAATGTTTGTCATGAATGCCATGAATGCGTATTTGCCACTTTGTGTGCACCTTTAAAACCTTGAATTTCCATATATCGATCTCATTATTCTGGAGCCCGCTAAATGTTTCTAGTGAGTTCGCTTTTTATGCGCAACGACACTATTCGGTCATAATCCTCTCACTCAACACGTATTGATAATGAAAATGCTATAAAAAACGAATTCCAGTGCAAGCACTGAATGAACTTACATACGCTGCCATTCTACCATATAGCTATTATTTAGTCCATAAAACGTACAAAGACACTTGTACCAAGGTATGAACCGCCTCGTACGCGCGACCAGCCGACACAGACGCAGGTCTACTAAGCAGGCATTTAATTGCGCATGCGTAGCAATGCTTTCGCTAAATCAGGCTGGTGGCTTGGTCGGTGCCACTGTCTCGCGTCGCCACAGAACTTGTAGCAATGCTGCGTGTACGCATGTCTTCGCTGGAAGATTTGTGAATTTTTATGCTCGCCACAGAACGTGTACGCAATATTAATTTGTGTTGAACGCATTCAAATTGCTTGCGAATCGCTGTGAATACACAAATGCATATACCTATGCTAACTTATGTAGGTTCCCATAAATGGTAGTACATGAATTAATCCCTGCAGGGAAGACTGTGACACTAAGCTTGGAAAAGTAAAATTATCATTGACTCAAAGTATTCGACTCGAATTAAAACTTGAATTTGACAGCACCGTACATTTTTGAACTTATTGTGTGCAACTGTTTTTACTGGAGAGTTACGTCAAACTTCGAAGTCACAAAAAAATCGTATATCCCGAAATCGGTATTAAGGCACATGATCTAACTAAGGAAATCTGGAATAGACTAGAATGACTACGACACTTCGTCTGATAGAATACTGAGTTATCAACAGCTGCCAGGAATAGAGATTGAAGGACCATCCACTGTATTCGAAAACCCAGTTAAGAGAAGTACTTCACCTGACTTGGGGTTTTGAACAAGCGTGAAATAAATATGCAAGTGATGAGAACATTATTAAGGTCATTAAAACTTCTTCGACGGAGTGGAGGTCTTCGTCTTCTTCTGGCAGGTACCTTGTCGAATACTTTCAGCTGGAGTGTTTTCTTCCATTCGGACGACGTAGCCGCTGTCTTTTAACTCGCTGAACAATGTGAATGGCGTCGTATATCTCGTACTGGTCATCGTTCTATCGACTGCGGTATTCGAAAACTCGTAACGTCGACTTATCAGATGCATGCTTCTGCACCATTTAGCAGGACGGGGAGGATGAGTGACTTGTAGAGTTTGGTCTGCGTTCGTCGAGAGAGGGCTTTACTTCTCAATTGCTTATTCAGTCCGAAGTAGCACCTGTTGTGTTGTGTGTTGGGTGTTAAAGCAAGTTCCAAGATAGATATCGATGTGACGAAAGATATGTTCTATGAGCGCTTGTAGGTCATAGCACGTGTCTAGCGTTTTAGACTTACGTAAATAAAATTTTCGGTAAAATTAATCTTTTTTTAGGAAGTACCGCCATTTTCTGAGCTATGGATATCTTTCTGAAGAGATTTCCTTTAGGTTTCATCTACGGGAAGGCTGGATTCAGTGCAGCAGTGGCGAACCTTTAGTAGCATCGTCGGAAAACGCATATAACTTTAAACATATAGTGTATTCCTAAAATTTTCAAACGGATCTCTTATCTGTCGCACTCAAGGCGTTGCTATAATGACTAAAGGGTGTCACAATAGAAAATTTAAACACATTTACCCTTTAAACTAGTTTTAAAAGAAATATAGCACGACCCTAAAGACTACTCTTTCAGTATTAAAAAAATTTGCTCTAGAATAAATTGGCAATCTTTCACCCCGTATTACCAATGACAAGCATCAGGTATAGCTATAATAATGCTTCCTGAGTTTAATTATTATATGCCATCTTTCTCTTGTTTTTGGTTTTTTTGTAAGAATCTGTTAGCATTTTGATGTCGGCTCGGCAGTGATCATTTTAGAGACTATCAAAACAAGACTTTGTTTCCTATTTGGCCGCCGTATTTGAAACATTTTTCCATTAAACCACTTTTTGAGACCGTGAAAAAGGGAATAGTCACTGATATCAAATTTACCGATTACCGTGGGTGTGGGAATAGTTCACTTTATCGGTCGTATCGCAAGCTGAATAACCCATATCTATGATTCATGTTTTAAAAACTCGGCCAACTATGCCCAAAGCATTTTCATATGTATGCTAGGTCTTCGTGAATGATTTAAACTGCTTTTTTCCTAACGGGCAGGCAACTGCCTAATCGCGACTCGTCAAGTGCTGTCACAACACTTTACACCTTTGTAAGTATGTGCGCTGGAAAAATGATAATTTATTCATTCTGCTATAAATCTGGTGTCAACCTGTAATAACAAGCAAATGTTTAACAACAAACATCTTCGGCAAATTAACGACTGTATAGCAATGGAATACATATAAATTAGTTTGATGAATTCACAATTATGCCATGATTATGTATGTATGAGTAAGTTCACAGTGTTAATATGGAAGTATACTCTCATTCAATGCTAGGAGCGCAACGACAAAAACCTCGTAAATTTCTATTTGATATTGGGTCTCGAAGCAACAGTGACACTTTAACAAAAGCGATTGATTTGAAATAAAAAATGGGTATTTAAACGTGTTGCATGCAACATAATCAACGCCCTTCAGAAAGGGAAATTAATTTCACACAAAGAAGAAGGGATACGCCGGGTTACTTATGTTATGTTGTAGCACTTTAGCGCTCTCTCTCATGCATACCCTTGAAAGCGGACCCCTCCTTGTTCGATAATTGCTGATATGAGTAATATACAATGCATTTACAACAACAATTACAATTTTTTGTCACTTCAATAAACTTTTACAAGAAGTTGGCCTATGCTTGTCCAACTAAGTGGCATCAATTGTTAGAAAATCTTGTGTCCCCTCGCTCGAAATGTGTCAATAAATTGCCAACAACACTTCCGGTCGTGAAAATATCGGAATGAAGGCAAGCAAAAAAATCGACAAAGCACCCTTCTACAATTTTTCGCATTCATTCCTCAACTGGGAGTTAGAATCTTATCTAATTTGTGTGTTGGGTAACAAAGCGCCCATATCATTGACATATTCTAGATTTTGATTGACATTTGATTGCTCTTTGGAATCTTTGATTATTATACATTGCGACACATGGTAACTGTAGAAAAAAATATTTCTATGCTTTGGTCTGGGGTAATAACAGCTGTCAGTTACGCACCGGCAAAGGGTTGAGATCAACAAAATTAATCAATGACGCACATACTTACATTTATACCTTTTTTGGAAGTATTATTTGGTAGTCTCATATTTTTGTTTACCCTTGCTTACATACGAAAAAAATATTATTCATTTCTGCAGATGTCAAATAACAATATATGTACCTTATATAAATAGGTTTGTACCCCTTTTTGCAACAATAATAGCCCGTCACGTGAATTGCTTTTCTACTTTTGGGCCTAGTGAAGTATTTATCATAACGTCTGCATATGTACATACATACATATACGTAGTATATAAAAATATTTACTAAAATTTAATCAAATTATGCTAATTGACACTTCTGGCATTAATTTTCCATATGCCAAGTATAATATTTCCACTAGGATCTACCGATATCTCTCGTTGTTGCTAGGTACATGCTACGCACTGTTATATTTATTCGTTAAGGGGGTCTTATTTAATTTTATAACTCTCTACAATATTGTCCTAAATACTCAATACTTTGAGAAAAAACAGTGGAAACTTTCCACCAATTTTTTTTTTTTTTTGTAAAAACGGATGTCAAAAATACATTTTTCACTTTTTTTCTTTTTCTTCGTCCAATACTCAATATATAGTGTTATATTAGACAAGTAATTTTTGTTTTTTTTTTATGTGGATGATCCGATAAAAAGTTCTGGGGGCCTATTCTGTAACTCGATTCGAAAATCAATTTACTTGAATTCGGATTTTGTATATTCTGTAACTCAATTTTCGGATTTTCAAGCCAATTTTCGAATAAAATATTCGTTACCTTTTTAGTTGTAGAAAGCAAAAACGAATATTGTACGTATTTTTTCTGGCACAGGGTGGTACAACTTTCGCATAATAATAAAGTAGATCCGAATTTCGAATAGAATACATTTTCGAATCGAGTTACAGAATAGGCCCCCTGCTCTCGATGCAGAGGCATCTTTTTTCCGAAAAACTGCGTAAATGATGTCGTAAAGACTGATTTTTGCATATTTTCCTTTGAAAATTTCATAAAGTCTTTGCAAAATATGAATCTTTGGAATAACTAAAATATACAATGATATACCAAAAGGTATTAATAATGTATAAGATCTAATAAGCACGGTTTTGTTCCACAATTTGGTACCTGTTGACCAGAACCAAGGACAGTTGTTTTTCACAAGTTTCTCTTGAAGCGTAAGTCTCACCAGCAAAATTATTACCGATAACCGATATTATAACCGATAGTCATAATTATAATTCTTGCACTGAGCAAGACACATTAGAACCTCTCAAGCAAACTATGTGTCCTGGCGTTATCTCAATAGAACACAATTCCTCTTCTTTTGACCGCAGCTGGTGACTTCTGGGCGAATATTCCCTTCAGCTGGTTCAATTTTTGACAGTACAGGTCCGAACTAAAAGTGTAGCTGCAGGGTTGCTCATAGTAGATCATTCCCTGACCCTCGATCGTGGCTGGGTCACTATTTATGCGCCGGCTCATCACTATTCGAACACGACTGTTTTCGCTTGACGCTGTCGTAAATGTATACATATATTTTCTTCCGATTCAACAGAGATTTAGAAATGGAAACTCAGTGAAATTTAAATGGTTTCAAACAAGACGGTCGGACACAATGATTTCCATTACTGTCTGAATTTTTTCGACAATTCTACTTCCAGGACAAAGTGTATCTTTGACGTCAAAATTACTGGAGTTGCAATTGATTGCCTATTCGAATATTGTCACCATGATGTTATTCACATTTTCAGCCGCCGTTTACACCTTTATCAAAGAAAAACTGTAAAATGCTCTTTTCGAACGCGCTCAAATAATGAACCAAGCAATTACAAAACTGATGGTTTTTTGTTACGAAATCGTATCTTTTTAACGCCATATCTATGGCCTACAAGGCGATTATTAAAGCCATCTGTTGCGCATATAATGAATTAAGCAATATGGATTGCTTCTTTGTATGGCCAAAAAGCTCAACTCAAACAGGTGGAAAAAGGTCAACCATATAGAGAGGTTTTCTACAAAAAAAAAAGTTATTGAAGTCAATGTTTTCAGAAGTCTGAAGCTAACAGTGCCTACTTGAATACTTTACTTTAGATACTTCTTAGAGTGGTGTCGTCTCGCTTAAAAGCTTCATTATGAATTTCCCATAAATCTGCTGACAAAAGCGAGGGGAAATTGCTTTCTGTCGACTAAATACAAATTAAGTTTTGATATTCTTGAATTACTGGGCGATAATATAAAACTTAAGTTTATGGTGCTTGCTTATAGGGTATAGTAGAATTTGTTTAAGGTAATCTCATATATTACCTTGGTCTAAAGTAAAGGTTAGTCAACTAAAGCCAGCTTCGCACCACAGATTTTCAGTCTCTGAACCGATAATTCACACCAATGAAATTTCTCCTATTGTAATTTTTTCTAAGTATGGTACTTTTTTGAAGATAGATTTGAATCGATCGAAAGAGATCGACACAGATCTTCAATTTTAAGTTCAACGTCTTTTTTATAGTAGGGAGAAGTACCGAAAGCCGGAGTGCGGAACTTTAATCCTTTAAACTTAACCTACTCCCAACTTAAGACTCTCCCACGGAGCCCGCGGCTAAGTATTACTTTGTGGGTGGGACAGGAGTTTAAGTCTCCTCTCTTGTGCGGACTGACGGATGCCTAATCTGTTGAAAAAGTCTCAGTTTTGCCATTATGAATGTTGACGCTTCGCTAACAGCTTTCCATTTATCAGTGTTGTTAAATTCGACCGTAAAACTAACTTTAGTTTTAGTTTTTAGTACACGTTCAGAGTCTTCTATATACTCTGTACACGTCGGACAGTACGGACTAATGTCATTGTGAAAAGCACCCATGTTCACTAAATATTTGAGTCAGATGGAAATTCAGGTCCCCATGTCGCATGTTTATCCACGAGTGGATGTACGGTATAAGTCTGTGGGTCTAGGGCCCTTTGGATGAGGAATTCCGCTGCTCCTGCCACATTTTGGTGCTCGTTTTCCTCTCCTCTCCTCTTTGCCGCTACTTTTTGTTTTTTTAGGCGCTAATAGCTGATATAATTGCTCGAGTTTATCTCTCTGGATGTCAATGGGCGGTATACTGGCTAATACTTCAGTAGTCCGGAAAGCACTTATTACCCGAGTTGCAGAAAGCCTAACCACTAAAATTATTTGTTTAGCATAATAGCTTTTAGATCCATTGCCTGTATCCATACTGTCGCTGCATGCAATATTACGGAACTACTTGCTTTTGCCATTAAAAATCGCCGACAGGAACGTCTCTGGCTTTAGGTTTGTATGCACTCGTATTCGATGTGACAATTGTTATCCCTTGAACAAGGTGTACGAGGTATAAGTTTCTAACACTCAGAACGAGACGTAGGAAGACCCATGCATACATACATATATAAATGGTCAGCGTGACGAGCCGAGTCGATTTAGCCATGTCCGTCTGACGTTCAGTTTTCGAGATATTGAGTATAACATTTAGTTCCCATACAAACTGCACGATCGAAGTAAATCGCCTGTAAGTAAAGTTTTTGAATTTTAGCTTCGGTGCAACTGAAGCTAAGGAGTTTTCTTGTACATGTTTATATCAGCAAATGACTGTGGAAAGACTTTGCACTTTCATGAACTGATAAAAACTCATTTTCCAGGCTGCACACCCAATAAAGAGTCGGCAATATGCGAACGTGCACATAAATTTGCTCCCTAGCTAAATGCCTCTAGGTTTAGAGGTATTAATATATTACACAAACTTCAACAAATAATTCAATGAGACAGATAATGAGGGTTATTGCAAGGCTATATAAGCATATTGCGCATAGAGAGGCCCCTCACCCCACAAAATGTTGAGAGCCAACATAAATTTCAAGAATTAGCGCATACTTCACCTTCAAAGAAACTATTCAAACACACACACACATGCATACTGATAACAATTATGAATATGAAGTCATTAAATGTTGAAGATATTTTTTGTATTTCATTGCCTCTTTATTGCCGAGCATTTATACCCGTCAATGTAATAAAATACTCGCGTGCTACTGCGACATTTCGCTTTTTCTACTCTTTCATTCCCTTGGACGTTCCCTCGGACAGGGACCCTCAATCAGAACGAAAAATTAAATAAATAACTTATTACTATCGCGCAAATTATTATATTTACAGCTTGATTGTGGATTTTCAATAAAACAAAACGCAATGAGTAAAAAATAAACTAAAGCGCTACAACAACAGCAACAATGAGCAAGTAAATGGCAACAATAACTGGCATTGTAACAAGAATAAAGCGCAAAGGTGAGGCATTAAGCGACGGAGCCCACGAGTAGGTAGCGCTTACCGGGCTCTACAAGTGCAGTCGAGGCTGGAAAGAACTGCGGAGGGCGCGAGTGCGCATTGAAGTGCCGCTAAAAGGGCGCTAAAGAGTGCGGCAGAGGGGCGCTGCAGTGTGTGGCCAAGTTGAATGGCATGACTGGCCACCGATGGCGAGCAGCATGGCTGCGGCGCGACAGACGGCGCATAGCACACACACACACGCATACATGGGCAGCCGTGCGGCATGCTGCATGCAACATTCCAACACTCGTAGCGTGACGAACTCACTCGAGCAGGCCGCAAGTGTGCGGACAGCATTATTGCAACTTTGCTATTGTTGTGGCTGCTTGTATACCCCATTGGATTGCTATTGTTATTGTTGTTTAGCCGGCTATGTGGCGTTGGGTTTGCAGCTATTTCGTGACTTTGTGGCAGCGTGACGCGCTTTGCCTTTTATGCAAACTTACTTACCTTTCGCCACAAACACACACATACACATATACGTCTTAGCCACATTTACATATGTAAACATGTATGTATGTATGTACATATGTATGTATGTGCATGCCTGGTATACTCACTCGTGCCACTTTGCTTAAACGGCGCATTGTTGCTTTGCTCTGTTGCAACTTGCAACTTCAATTTGCATGACGTCGCGACCGACGCTGGGGATAACGAAGTAGCGGCCAAGTGCCAAAAGTGTACCACTGTACACAGTGGAAATTTGCATTTGATGGCCTGAAGTCTAAATGGAGGATAAATATGCTAATAAAAAAAATTTTTAGGAATACCACTCACCACTCAGGCAGATCAACAAGCAGTCATAGACACACAGACACACATATATATATATATATGTATGTATATATGTATATGTATGTATGTAGCATCTAAAATTTGTTATAGAAGTGTATTGTTAAATAGTGTGGCAAGGTGCTGCTCCAGCGTGACTCTTTTCACTTTTACATTGTTGTTGCTTCCGCATTTTTATACCCGAGCGCAATATGCCGCTGAGAGTGTTTTTTCCAGAATTCGAATGGTGAGGTTTTGTTCTTCTTCTGAGGTTTAGAACCCGGCTAAGCGATTTAAGTTAAATCAACTGTACAACCCAAGACGCTTCGCAAAGCTAAGAAGTTCTGATCACCCGAACCCAAGAAGAACTTCTGCTTTTTCCTTTGCTACGAGTAGCTAACCATAGTTATGAACTCTGAGTCCATCCTAGGTGCATTTCTTAGCAGGGGTAATCGCAAACTTTTTAAGAGTGTTCGGTCTTTCTGCTTAATGAACTTATTTTCTTCGATTCAGTGTTCTAAGGTCTCTTAGTACTTATTTATACGCACGATTTTAAACAATAAAGAGGGGATTTTACTCTTTCATTTTCTACTCGGTTCATAAGCTCTTTCAGCGTGTGCCCATCGTTTATTGTGGACCAATTTTATGTGTACTCTAGGAAGCCGACAATTCTTCTTCTTTACTGGCGCAGACAGCGCTTACGCGGTTTTTGCCAAGTTAGCAACAGCGCGCCAGTCGTTTCTTTTTTTTTGCAATGTGACGTCTCCACCTGGTCTTTCCAATGGAATGGTCATATTCTTCGTCTGCTTCCCCCGGCGGGTATTCGCCGTTGCCAATGCGCAAAGGGCCATAATTCTTCCACAGAACATTTCTCTCGAAAACTCGTAACGTCGACTCATCCGATGTTGTCATCGTCCAAGCCTCTGCACCATATAGTAGGACGGGAATAATGAGTGACTTATAGAGTTTGGTCTTTGTTCACCGAGAAAGGACTTTACTTCTCAATTGCCTACTCAGTCCGAAATACCACCTGTTGGCAAGAGTCATTCTGCGTTCTGGGTTGTATTCCGAGGCTGTCGTATATTGGAAAGAACTCAGAAAAATTAGTATGTATGTATACTTCGGTGAATTTTCGAATGAAAACGTCATTTAAAAATGAGCCTATGAGCATTTATTCATATTTTTATTTGTCCTGCCTATATGGAATATGAAGGATGGAGCCATGTGTAGAAGTTCACCAAATTGAAGAAAGTCTTCTGAGCGCCTTCCACTTGGGAGTGGTCAGAAACGATTCATTTACATATGGCTCAAACAGCTTACGACTTTCGGTCTTAGACCAAGTATCCTCTGAGTAGCCAAAAATACATCCGTTTGAAGACGAATTAGCAGGCGAAACATCGCTCGGGTTTGGGACCCGATACGTAAACAAAGCACCCCAATGAAAAGGACACAACATGGAGCTGGAGCTGGCTACCTTGGAATCTCCAATTGGCGCCAAACTGCGAAAAGGAAGAACGCTTGGCGCGCTGTTGTAAGCCCGACTAAAACCGCCTAAGCGGTGCCTACTCCAATAAAGAAGATCTTATATAAATTGCGGTTCCACTCGAACTCATCGCCTCCTTATCTCTTTACAGTTGTTGCTGTGCTTTTTGCGTGGCATGGAGGCTGTTAGCGACAGGAAGCGGAAGCTCAAACTTGTTGTTGCGCGTAGTAAGAAGGCATTTACACGAGTACCGAAGTACGTGTTTGCTACAAAATGAGGCAAAGTGCCGCAATTAGAGGACATAACAATTTACAAAATTTACTTCGTTTTATATATACACACAGACACACTTAGTACTTGTTCGCAATGAAAATGCTCTTTATTATTTCTCTTCACTGGCGCCTTTACCTCAAGTGCTACGGACTGATATAAGTTTGCTTTAAGTTATGTATATATGTATGTAAATATATGAATGTACATCCACCTTTTTTGTGCACATAACATTTAAGTATATTAGAATTGCTGGTGAAAATGGTAAAAAAGCTATTTTGTGGAGATTTATGAACTTAATACAAGTCTATAGTATGCGGAAAAGCGAGCTCACTACGTGCCTACCGAATCTTTGACAACTGAATTTGACTGATTTCGATATTGAGATGGTTTTTTATTTAATGTCTAAGATCAGGAATCCTTTAAAATAATGGCATGTTTTAATGCATAAGAACTTAACCCAGCTTGCGGAGCTTCTAATGAAACACTATAGATGTGTGTGACCGAGCGTTTTACTTATGGAACACAATTTCTCTCCTTTTGACCAGAGCTTCTGTGCAATTACTTCCTTCAGACGGTCCAATTGTTGACATTTCAGGACCAGATTAAGAGTTTGGTCTCCCCTATGGCTCTATCACTTACTAGATGATTCCCTGGCACCTCACAAAAATAGTACAAAACCTTTCTATCCATTAATGCTGGCTTGATCACCGTTTAGCGCCAGCTCATCGCAATTCAACCATGACTATTTTCGATTGACGCCTTAGTAAGTGACCCACTTTTTATTCCAGTAACCATTCCGTTCAGAAATGGATCGATTTTGTTGTCATTTTTAAACCAATTTCATATTTGTATCTTCAATGAGAGACGCGAGAAAATACTTGTGCTAGAATAATAAAATCATGTCTTAAGTGAGAAAACTTATTTAAAGAATTTCCACAGATCCCTTGAATTTCATTAAATACATGGATAACAAGTTGAGAAAAGGGTTAATAACAACCTAAGTTCTTTCCTGAATATAAATTCTATATAAATATCTAACAAGGTCAGAAATACTGTTATGACTGAAGGCTGCAACATCGGATACGTGGATTTTCGGAGAACCAAATTCCTAATTTGAAGTTTCTAAAAGCCTCTTTCGTCCTTGAAATCCTACGCAGATTCACTTCTTGCCAACAGGTGCTATTTTGGTTTGAGTAAGCAATTGAAAAGTAAAGTTCTCTCTCGACAAACAAAGACCAAACTCTACAAGTTCCTCATCATTCCCGTGCTGCTATATGGTACGGAGACATAGACAATGAAATCATCTGATGAGTCGTCCTTAGGAGTGTTCGAGAGAAAGGTTTTGCGGAAGATTTATGGTCCATTGCGTGTTGGCAGTCGATAGAACACTCCAGCTTTGAAGGTTTTCTATTCAGCACCCGCCGGTGTCTGCCGTGCTTTCTTAAAAGTTTATACTTTAATGGGATGAATACAAAAATATTTAAGGCCGCATTCAGAAGGGTTTTATGAGACAGTAGCACATCCGTAGGCGTGTAGTTAATCGACGGGAGATTGTTTAAATAAAACCACATGCTTGATTTTGATCGATACCAGGATATAATGGGCTGTTCTCGTGTCATGGAAAATCCAGAAGATTAACAGCAGTCAGCATCGAAGCGAGATAGCTGCCCAACTAAAAGCCGAACAACTGAGGCTATGAGTTTTAACTAGTTTGAAAATACCAGAAGAATTAGAAGGCCATTGTATAACAATTAACAAAGCTCTGTTTTGATATTCAGTAAACTTATAGTAAAAAAAGTGTTTGAAAAACAAGATATTCTTTATTCTTCCATACACTCATGCTGCCATTCAATTTACAAATATTTTAATAGAGCATTACAATAAAAAAAACAACAATTGAAAGGGATCAAGTAACGCGATACGCGAATTCTTGCACAAATGTTTGCATAGCAACAACAAAACTTCGAAAATACAAAAAAAATTACGCGCTTGAGGAAAGCTGAAAATGAGTATTGAAAGAAAGGAGACTTTAAGAATCTCGCCGAAAACTTAAATTCAGCTCGAACTTGTTTTTTGTATTCGTTTGCATTCAAGCGATTTTGAGGAGTACTTTTTATTGTTGGTTTGAGGGTAGAATTTAAAGTTTCCTGTTTTTGTGAGCATGTCCGCTTTATGTGCCTGTACCTCAAAGGCGGATGGCGTCGTTTTCCACAACAACACGTGTGCGCATTTAGCAAGGAGCTGACGGCGCTGTATGCCAAACCCCAGCTTTCATTCAAGTTGGGAGGAGAAGAGCTTGCAAACTTTTTATGCTTTTGTTTTTGCTTCTTTTCACATTCAAAGTATGTGTGTACAGAATACAATAACAAGCATTCAAAGTAAGATAATTTGCGAGCGGAAGGCACACAGCACCAACTGGAAGCTTTTGCCAACCCTGGCATGTCCTACGAAATTTAAATCATGCAACCTGGTTCACACAGATTTTGAATATAAATTGCGTCATAAGTTTATGTGTAAATAAATATGTATGTAGAATCAATTACACACAGTATGTGCCCCAAGAAAGCATTGCTTGCCTTTGTTGTAAAAAAAATGCGTATATAAGGGTACAGAGCTGTTGTTGTTCCGTATGTCCCAAATAAATATCAAGGAGGGTTAATAAATTCAGTACTCGTAGACAAGTCCGCTAAATGTTATTGAATAGAAATGAAGCGTCAGCCCTTTTTATTTAGCGGCTGCTCGCATTGAATATCGTATTAGCTTTATTGGGTCTCTGCGGCTTAATGGCCAATTTGAAGAAAGATGATGCGCACTTGAATTGACAACACATTGACATTATACACAGGTTTGCTAAGGATCAGCCAGGAGCATCTCCCATCCTTATAAAGAATTACTTGCACACGTGAAGCCCGCAGGCGACGAGTGAGTTTGAGGTGGGAAGGTATTAAAATTGTTTATACCCTCAACAGGGTATCTTAAGCTTGCCACGGAGTCTGTAACAACCTGAGGGGAGGGATAATTTTATGCCATTTACGATTTGTCGGAGAAATGGCCACCCCGACTCCGTTTCCATTTATCCACCCTCAGAGTTTTCAAAGCACTCTGAACACGTTGGACAATTTGGACTAATGTCGTGCTGGAATCTGTACAGATATCTTTTAAAGCAGCCATGTCCACTTAGTATTTGGGTTAGGTGCAAATCCAGGTCCCCATGTCGTACGTCTATCCACGCATGGATGTCATGTCCGGCATCAGTCTGTGGACCTTTGAGTGAGGTTTGTCACCGCCGCTGCCATATTGTTAAGCTTTTGAATGTCTCATCTCTTTTGGCTCGTGTAAACAACTCTGATAACTTGTATACCCGTATACCCGTATTCATCACCCTGGATGTCAATGGGCATCATACTGGCTATTACTTCAACGACATCGCTTGATATTGTTCGGAAGGCTCTGATAATTCTTATTGCCGGCAGCCTGTACACTGTGCTTATGGTATTTCTCTGGCATATGCTTTAAAGCCTAGCGCTTGGATTCATATTGGAGCCGCATATAATCCAACCGATAACTTGTATACCCGTTACAAGTAAAAAACGCCAGCTGGATTGCACGCAGGCTTTATTTGCCATCATTATTGATCAGTCATAGATACTTTAGTTGTGGCTGTGAATGAATCTCACACTCCACTATAGTGAGAGTATACTTTCCTCTACTTTTCTAGTACTTATGAGCAAGACTAATTGGCACAGATCGTTTATGCTTTCATTGCATTTACTCCGGAGGTCATCTAGGTATTTAACCAATGCTACCAGCATAAGGTCGTCTGCGTACGCGATTAACTTAACGGCTTTCGGTTGGTGTCCTTTTAGCACCCCGTCATACATTATATTCTATAGAAGTGGGCCTAGAACCGAGCCTTGCGGTACTCCACTCGTAATAGAGTAGCTCTTGGTGTCTTCATTTGTATCGTCTTTCTAATAATCCGCTAGCTTTCTGAATTGCTAACTACAAACGGTTTCTTACTATGCTTTCGGTATCATAAAGGTTCCTCCAGAGCCGTTATTGGTTTAGGAAGTATAACCAATAGCTAGACTTTCCAAGGGTCGAGGAATATCCCTTTTTTTTAACACGTATTGTACACTTTTGCGTATAGCTTTTGTTTCAAAATTATGGCTTCCTTTAAGGCTTTATTTGGTATGCCATCTAATCCAGGCGCTTTGCTGTTTTTAATTCTTCCGGCTGTGGTCAATATTTTTTATTCACTAACTAGCAGTGGTGGTTCTACGACTTTGGTTCGTGCCTCAGCATAAGAAATAAGGTGGTGTTTTGGAAACAAGGTTTCGACGACATAGAAGATGCGCTTTTGGGTTGTTGTGGAAAACTTTTTTATTTGACAAAATATCTTCACAAAATTTGGAATACGTTATTGATGAAAGAAATAATATCAACTCCGAAGAAATTTTTTCAGATCGGATATCTGCAATACAAACTTAACGATCGGAATCAAGTGTTTGTATTGAAAAGTTTTTCATTTTAGGAGATATCAAGGCAATTGTGTAATCTCCGAAGTAATGTTTGCCATACAAACTGACCCATCAAAATTTTGTGAGGATTATATTGTATTTGAGAAATGTATTTTAGCTTGGATGCAACCGAAGTCAGCGTTCTTTCTTTTTAAAAGCATAATTATTGTATATTCGTGTATTTTGTAGAAAACTATTGAATTCACAGTACTTTCCAGGATAAAAATTCAAATTCATTTAATTACCATCGTTTACACCTTCAATTTACAATATCATCCAAAGATTATAACCAGACTCGAGCCATTTATGTGGCATCAATAGATATACCAATTTTACAAATATTCCCAGTATTTTAAATTTTTTGGTGTTGCTATTTCGAATATATTTGTTGTGATTAAAGAAATTTTGATAACGTTTTTTCGAAGACCCGAATATCTTTTCGAATTTTTAATAAAATATCATTGGCAGGCGAAATCGAAAATATAAGGCTTTTATAAATGTACTTGTATTTTGAATATGTTAAAATGAATCGAAAAAAGGCAAATTAACAAAAATTACTATCAGCCTATGTAAAGAACTTTTTTAGCTACTCAAAGAGCTATAATTTGTTAACAAAAACATGCAAAATGTGATGAAATCTAGATGATAACAGAAATCAAGTTAAATTGCTTAATTTACAAACCCACATACTTACATACATATGGTAGATGTATACATAAGAATGTATAACACACATAAATATGTATGTATAAGATAATAGTAACATAGTATGTACATATGTATGTATGTATATACATAAGTATGTATAAATGCCGCTTTTATCGGTTTGTTTTAAGTTTCGGCATTATGTGGTCCACAAGCGCTACCCTCTCTTCTCTTATCACATAAATAATGAATTTATGTTTATGTATTTATGCAATTTTTGTATCAAATTAAAATTTCGTAAGTTGTCCTTCAAAACGTTTGTTGACTTTTAATGCTTAAACGGCAAGAATTTGCTGATATAATTTCTGTGCGTACTAAACGGCTTCTATAAGGCCGCATAAAGTATGCATACATATGTACATATATACATATCTATGTATGTATGTATATGGTATATAGGTATGTATGTATGTACGTAGGCTTAAAACATTTTAATGTTTTGTTATAAAATCCGCAAATTTATGTACCGGTTAATGAACTTTGTCAAGAGCGAGTTTGCTTTTCGAAAATCAAAATCAATATTTAGCCGTTTTATATTAAATTTGAACTTTGGAAGGAGCTTGTATTTACATACAAGGGTTAATCGTTTTAAAAAAAGGAGAAACAAACCAAACGAGAAATAAATGGTTTGGTGACATAGTGGACTGATCGCTAGTGAGTCGGTTCTACGTTATTACAACTGATCGCTCGCTTGTTGGCTTAGACTATAGACTTGACATACTGTCTACTGTCTAACGGCGTCAAAATGTATGACCGAGGTGCCCAATTGATTGGGCCATTCCGTGAGATAACATTTGGTTTTCAATAAATCGATTTTATCATTCGCTGTGTGACTTGTGACGCTGTCCTGTTGGAACCACATATTGTCCAAGTCCATATCATCCAATTCGGGACAAAAATATTCGATTATCATTGAGCGGTAGCGATTCCCATTCACAGTAACGTACCGATCTTGATCATCACGGAAGAAGTACGGCCCGATGACGCCGCCGGCCCATAAACCGCACCAAGCCATAATTTTTTCGGTATGCAATGACTCATTGAGTACGTGTGGACTGCTGCCTGACCAATAACGCATATTTTGTTTATTGACGAAGCCATTCAGCCAGAAATAAGCCCCATCGCTGATGATGACCTTTCGCTGAAAATCTGGATTATTTTCAAGTTGTTGCTCAGCTCAATTCACGAACATACGATGATTCCGGTGGTCAGTTGTAGCGTTAATTTGATCTTGAAGGATGTCGGCTAAGATCTTTTCGCAAAATTCGCCACAACGGTGGCACAGAGATGCCCAACTCTTGAGGACGACGTGTGAAAGACTGATTTGGGCCTTCCTCAATTGATGCGATAGCAGCAGCAATATTCTCGACATAACGGGCACTTCCTTCTCTCACTGGCGCATGGAACATTTTGTACTGTGCCTGTGGATTCAAATTTTTTTACTAGACGCTTAATTGTTGATCTGACAGAACGATTATGACGACCATAAATGGGACGTAGAGCTCTTAAAGTTGAAGCCACTGACTCCGAATTTTGGTAGTAAATTTTAATAATATCGACTCGTTGTTAGATCGTACATATATCCTTCCATGATGAAATGAAACCGTACTGAAGAGAAATGTCGCAAGGGCGGCAAAAAATATGATGTCGTTGGCTGTCCCTATCGGTCTACTTTTGTTGCATCCCTATTGAAAAACCTGTTATATCCAGGAATGAGCTGTCATTTCGGCTCCATTACTCAAAAACATTGCGGTATCTGCTAAGCAAAAAAAAGTATCGTCTGATCCTACTTTTAGCATCCCATAAGCTTATGCTTTTTACAATTTATGTAGCGAACCTGGTTATATCAACCATACCTGGCATAGGACAGTTATAGAGAAATCTGATAGAAAGATATACTCACCAAATTCTAATGACATATCTATTTTTGTCGATATATACGGCATAAAGTCAACCAAGGCGACTAACATCAATATCCCATAATTTCTATATGAAGTCCAATAGGATATATGGACCGATTACTAAGTAACACTAATAATAATTTTGATATCTTTGTATAAACCTACCTATATATTCAACTTATTCAATAGTGGTTGAACACACAACAAAAATTCAATTTCCGGCTTTCACAAACGAATTCTTTGAAACCACATATAATTTACACCAGAATGGTACCTGAGGGTTGCTTTCATAGTTTTCTGACTTACTTGAAATTTTTGTGTTGACCTTAAATATGACGTAGTAGTTTTTGGCTGCTTTCTTACAATTTTTTGGTTACTTTATTCATGAAATTAACAATGTAACAATCTGATAAATAGAGCATTCATAAGAAACAAGAAATTAACAAGCCAACATGACAAGGGTTAATTTCATTCATTGTATGGAAAGTGAGCAACAGGGGCTGCAGTCTATCAATGAAAAGGAAAATCTGTATACCTATGCGTATAGATAAGTATGTCTGCATTTAAAAAATCTTGAATGTGAAGGACCTTTTGTCTATTTCATGGTTCATGGTATCTAATTTAAGGCATTCAATAGTAATTAACATTTTTGCATTTTAAACAGAAAGGAAACTCGATAACGAAATATATTTATCAATATTTGAGAGAAACGGTAATTACTTTTGCAGGGATCGGGCTGGAAACAGTCATATCTGTCAGTTCCAATAAACACTAATACACTCCACAGGGGTATTTTTTAAAGCATAAAATAAAAAAAAATTCTATCGAAAGACTTTCCTTTGATCGATTAGTTTGTAATGACAACTATGTATATGCTATAGTTCTCAAATCGGAATAAATTCTTTGAAGATTGTAGGGATGCTTCGCATAATAATCTCTTCCAAATTTCGTGAAGATACTTTGTCAAATAAAAAAAAATTCATACAACGATTTGAGTTGGATCGCTCAGTTTGAATGACAGCTATATGCTATAGTTGACCGATATCGACAGTTCCGATAAATGAGCAGTGGGCTCAAGAGAAAAAAACGTGTGCAAAATTTCAAGTCAAAATCTCCCAAAAATTCGTATATACAGACGGACATGGCTAAGTTAACTGAACTTGTCGCGCTGATCATTCTATATATACTTTGGAACGTCTCTTTTGGGTATTAGAAATATCGTGGCAAACTTAATATACCATGTTCAGGGTAGAATTATATATCTAATAAAACATAATCTACAATTTATCATCTGGTCACTTTATTCTCTTACATTTCAAAACTAAAAACACTGAAACCATAAACTGGTCACCCTAATAAGTGCTGTGCTAGCAAAGCGAACAGCTGATTGTTTAGTTTGTTTTGTTGTTCATGTGTTCGCTTTTACGTGCTTTTACATTTCTGGCAGAAATTTCAACGTTTTCTCGGTATTAAATTGTGGTGAAATTTGAGTGAAAACACTATTTATTATTCAAAGTGAAAAAATACAGTGAAATATGTTACGCAACGTGCCATTAATTGTAATTTTGGGCTCAACCGGTACGGGGAAAACAAAGTTGTCGCTGGAATTAGCAGAGCGATTCGGCGGCGAAATAATCAGCGCTGACTCTATGCAGGTATGTTAAACGCCAGTGCTTACGCTACAGGGTTGTTATATGTAGCAATTTTTATTTTTTTATAAGATAATAATATAATAGTGGGGAATTGTAAATAAAGGTTAATATAATTTATTTATAAAGGATCATAGTTTAGTTTATTAAAATGTATTTAATAAAACTTATAAAATTTGAAGGTATTTTTAAAGAATTGTTTTTATTTTTTTTTTATAAAAAACTTTAAAGAAATAATAACCACCGACTTGGTTAAGGGGTTACATGGGTTTCCTGGGGTAAAAAACGGCCTTTTCAACATTTTTTTTCTTATATAAAAAATTAAATATTTTATTAGAATTTTTTATTGTTATAAACATATACTATTAACAAAGAAATACTGATTTTTTTTTAGAAAAAAAAAATCTTAAACTAGGCCATTGCGACGGCATTTCCTTTGGCCCCTCGCAAAAAAGATGCACCTGCGTTGGCAAGATAATAGAAATAGAATCCTTCGTCCAAGTCTTTAAGAATTGTATCTCAAGAACCTGTGTGAAATTTCACGAAGATAGGTTGAGTAGTTCTCGAGAAATCTTGCCAACCGAATTCAAAAACACAGTTTGGAGAAAATTCCTTTTAAAGACGGCGCACTTAGTCTAGCTAAAGTTTGTAAAGAGTCTGGTTTAGTGCTAAAGTGACTTCAAATATCCCTACTACAACTTCTTGAAGACCATTCAATGTCACAAGTTCTTGTAATAATCGAATCTCCAAACTTTACTTGAAATAATTCGGTTGTTGCATGAGCTGTGTGGCACGCAGCTCCGTCTTGTTTGGAACCAGATTTTGTCATGATCAACTTCTTACCATTGAGCCCATAAAAAGTTGGTTATCATCGATCTATACCGCTCTCTATTGTCATCGGCGGTGTTATCAGCTTCAATTCGAGAGAAGTACGGACCGATGATCCAACCAGACCAAAAACAACACCCAACTGTCAATTTAGATTAATGAAGGGATTGTTCATGAATAATTTGTAGATTTTCGCACCAATCAGATGAAAGTGAGCCTCATCGGAGATGATTTTTTTAAAAAAATTGTGATTGTTTTCTTGATGTTTCAATGCAACTTCACCAAATTCACGACGTTTACGGTGGTTCATTGGCTTCAGTTCCCGAATAAAAAAATTTTATATGGATGCAAGCCCAAATCCGCTAGTATGTGGTTTGAGACATTCTTGAAAACGTTTTGGAATGGACAAATTGCGGTCTTCAACAAAACTACTACTTTACTACTTCAAGCCGGATAATGTTTCAGAATCCGAATTTTAACCAAAAAAATATGGTTTTTTGGAAAATCCTTGATTGGCTTAACCCCTTCAACCTTCATGAAAGGTGGTCCGTTTTGCTCCGGATATAGAATTTATGGTTCAGTAATACAAACATTCGGATTCCTCTCGGGTATTAACTACTGATTTTGTCAAAATTCAAGCTTAGAGAGCTCAACAAATTGCTTCCTAAGGGGGTATTCTGGTCTAGAAGCATGAATTTCAGGTAATTTTTAAAGTGTCGTAAAAAAAGGCAATTAATATTTTTATTATCCATTTTTTTCTTAGTTATTTGTTAATTTTAGAAGAGTAGAGAAAAAAATTAAGAACTAAAAAAATTTAAAAATTTCAAAAATTATGAGCTGACGAAGTGGGGGGGTCTCTAAAAATTTCCACGTGACCATACCCATGATTTCAACCCTGCTAGTTATCTGAAACCAAAAAAAAAAATTATTAATCTAGAGTAATGTCGCAATGGCCGGAGCTACGGAAAAGTGGGAAAAATTTGTTTTTACAAAATGGCGACTGCCTGAAAAAAAAGTTTCTTTGGATCACTTTTTCTGACTCTTTCGAATTTTTTAAAAATAATAAAAAATAAAAATTTGGGGATGGGGCTAGTTCCAACCATAGACAAGCCTATAAAGAAGAAGCTATACAAATTTCAAGTAAATCGGTTTAGTAGAACCTGAGAGATCGTGGGTATCGTTCCGAAAAAGTCAGTTTTAAGAAAAACGCGTTTAAAGTTTCGCGTAAAGTCTTTTGTTCGATTAGTTCCGGCCGAACCAGTTTGGATGCCGAGTCAGAAAAATGCCTATATCTCCGAAAATAATTTGAAGTTTGAAAATTCCTCTTGTACACATATTCTTGAATAGTTGAACTTAGAAAATATAAAAAAATTCAATTTTTTTTTTATTTCTAGACCAGAATACCCCCTTAACAAACATATAGGAACATCTGGTGACTTCCATATAATAAGGTTATTTCTTTTTTAACAGCAAGAGTTTGAATTAGAATCGCAGTAGCGTTTCACAACCGATTCCACTTAGTACCTTCGAAAAATTTGCAAATTCGCATACAATTTTATAAAAAAAATTAATTTATGAGCAACATTAAAACCGACATTGATTGCCTTAAATTTCTAATGAAGCACTTGACCACTCGGCCTCTGAACACATTTCGAATATTCATTAATAGGCCGATTAGTAGCAAAAAGCTACTAACCGTCTAAGTGACTAGGATTCAACAGTTGCAAAAAATCGTTAGCTAATTGATCTTGCCAATTATAACATACATATTATACATACATATATGCGTAAAAATGTCCATCGAGTAGACAAGCCACTTAAAACTGCTTCGAAACACGAGGCATTTAATAAAAAAATTTCTAGTTTGACATTCATTATTTATATTTTAATTTTATTCATTTTCTCTAAAGGTATTAAGTATGCATTTCTATTAGTAAATTTGACGACCAGATAAAAGCGTTTGAAAAAGAAAAGGCATAGACAATTAAAGATTTAGGGTAGTAAAACCGGCTTAAACTTTCCGGAGTTTATGCTAATTTCGCCACTATAATAATGAACATTTTACGTTTTGTATAAACATTTTAACTTAATTAAACTCGAAAGAGTTTTGTGGAGCGATTGTAACAGGTGACATCAGGTTCGTTTCGATTTTTATGACCCATCAATATTTTAGTGGTATATATGTGATAAACATATAATACACATTGCATTCAGAACTCAATATATTTAGTTGCTTCGAAAATATTCAAATGAAGCGGCGCTTAAGTCATCGAAACTCATATGTCGCTCAAACTTATGTGATCATCTTTAGCTGGGGCTCGTCCACTCAAACCGTACACGAACATGGAAATTGCAAACTTGTTCTCCATGTTTGGTGAATATGTATATCGTCATATGAAATACCGTAATATTCTGTAATACTATGTATATATTGTCAGAAAGTTCTTAATATGAACAAAGCGAGTAATTTGTAGATAGTAATTATGTAACGGGGTTTTCAACAGGGATGCTACAAAAGTAGACCGATAGCGACACCAAATGACGCCATATTTTTTCCGCTCTTTTGACATTTCTCTTCAGTAAGGTTTCCATTTCATCATGGAATCAATCCAACATCGAGGCGAAATTAATAAAATGTACTACCGAAATTTGGAGTTAGTGGCCTCAACTTTAAGAGCGCTACGTTCAATTTATGGTCGACATAATCACTCTGTCAGATCAACAATTGATAGTCAAGTGGACAAATTTGAATCCGCAGGCATAGTACAAAATGTTCCCGTGCCAGTGACACAAAGAAGCGTCTGTAGTGTCGCGAATATTGCTGTGGCTAGCGCATCAATTGAGGAAGAGCCAATTCAGTCTCTCACACGTCGTTCTCAAGAGTTGGGCATCACTGTGACGTCGTTGTGGCGGATTTTGTGAAAAGATCTTGGCCTACAGAACTGAAGTCGCATCGAATGTGCTTTCACAGGAATAAAGAATTTTATTGATTTTCCAAACCTTTTTTGTAGCGCTTTTATTGAAAAACCCATTATTTCTTAGAAAAATCGAAGAAAAATTAATATTAGACAGAAAAAAGGCTGAGGGCATTGTTACGGCTCTGTTCAACACTTCAATTGATGTTTTGACCTAGAAGAGATACAAATTAAGGCACCAAGAGCGACACGTCTACGAAATACGGTTTGAGCGGCAAAAAGAGTCTTCATCTGAACATGTACTTACAAAAGTCATATATCGTCTTCGGAAAACGCCCCGAATAAGATCGCAGAAAGAAATTCAAAAAAAAAACGAAATTTTCCGAGTTAGTGTTTAGTAAAATCGAAAGTAAATTTGTATCTTTTTATCTAATGTAATTCTTCAGGTGTTCCACTAGGATAGGGCCAAACTATGCCGGCTGGACAGTGCAAAAGTATAATGACATTTCTTTTTAGTCGAACTATAAAACTTAATTATTTCTTCGAAAACTTGGACACCTCGCTTCGTTGTTTTGCATACGTATCTCTTAAAAGTTTATGAATGGATAAGTCAAATAAACTTGAAGAGTCTTAAGCATTGTATAATCAAGGTGCATATTCGAATTGTTCTGGCAGAGCTCTTAAATTCAGTTCTTTAGGAAATATAGGAGCGCTCTGGAATTGAGTCCTATAGGAAAGTGTCTCGATAAAATTGTAATGGCTCCCCAAAAGTTGTCCCAGAAAGTAGTCTCATGTTGATCCAACAGTAACTTTCGACCACAAGAAAAAACACAAACTGACTACTTCCTACATGATCTAGATCCTAGATCTCTGAAAGCAGAATTTGTGTTTTAGTTTCCCCATCGAAGGACCATTCGAACGATCATTTGACTCATCTTTTTTATGATTATAGCTAAAATTATTGTTTTTGTATTTTATTTATTAAACTTTCCACCGAACCGAAAAAAACGCTACACGAATATTTAACAGAGCTTTAAGTTTCTATTTTATTATTATTATTAATTTATACAAAGAATAATATAATTACAATTTATATATGTATATAGCACTAGCGGTTAAGCCATCAGCTTAAGAAGTTTCTATTTTAATTTACATATATTATAAGGCATTTATATAAGTATATGTATACATAT
This sequence comes from Bactrocera tryoni, assembly GCF_016617805.1. Lineage (NCBI taxonomy): Eukaryota > Metazoa > Arthropoda > Insecta > Diptera > Tephritidae > Bactrocera > Bactrocera tryoni. The sequence continues at coordinate 54,580,198 of NC_052502.1, read as the reverse complement.
ACATGCATTTATGTGTATGTATATATGTATGTACAATTCAATTAAAATACGCCTTTTGTTCTTATTTTCTTCTAATTTATGTGTGAATAACTGGTTTGTCGTATAAATTCCTCTTATATAAAAAATGTTGCTTTCATTGGGATACAAAAAAATCCACTCAAACCAGAAGTTAATTTGGAATTTGCGGGTTTTTATATTTGATTTGAAATGTTTATTCAAATTGTCACACATTTCAATGAAGAAATAAACTCAACAAACAATTCCATTCAAACAGCAAACACGGAAATGTTTTTTTTATGGAGATATTATCTGCAGATCCAGTTCATACCTTAAACAAATTAAGCAAACACGCATGCTGGCATTTATGTTCGTTTTTTATGGGTATGTCTTCGTTGAAGATGAGCTTATTTGAGAATTTCGTATTAAAATTTTACTTTTATGCATGCTGACCGCTGACCAGACTGAGTTCCGCTATGGAATCGATCAAATTAGTCGAATTGATTGCATTTAACAATTTCAAGCTTGTCTTTATTTGCATTATGTACATATGTATGCTATATGCATGCTATATATGTAGTATATAAGGTATGTCATATCGAGCGCAGTCTGTCCAAATTATTTGAATAATGTTTGCGTATCAAATTCAATGGTTTTGAATCATTAACGCTTTTTATGGTAGAATACAAAGCCAAACAATCCTTGAAAATATTCGTCCAAACAGGTTTTGAAACGAAAAAGTGTTTGTTGTAGGTACATATATTAGGACGGGTAAAAAATGAATATATTTTTTTCCGCTTACTATATCGGTTCTTAGACACTTAGAAGTGTGAAGTGAAAGTCTCTCCAAATATGAGCTCATAATGGTAAAGAGAAGGACTTCCGCCTTACTCTTCTTCTTCTTTGCTGGCGTAGACACCGCCAGTCGTTTCTTCTTTTTGCAATTCTCAACCTGATCTTTCCAGCAGAGTATAGGCCTCCTCTGTTTCCCCCGGCGGGTACTGTGTCGAATATTTTCAGAACTGGAGTCTTTTTATCCATTTGAACGCGTAGCCGCTAACTTTAACTTCACTGAACTATGTATGTCAATGTCATCGTATATCTCATACAACTCATCGCTCCATCGCACCATAAATCCTTCACATTAGCTGGACAGTGAAGATGAAAGTGCTAAGAGCTAGTATTTCCCTGGACATTTTGCGTTCCACTCTGTGCGAGAAGGCTTTCGCAACCCCAAGTGTAGGTTCCTGTGACCAACGCTAACTAAACTCGCGCGAGACTCTTAGATTTAGCAACGGAGTGCACGACAACAGGGTAACACCTGCTCTTTTCCATCCTTATGGGATTTGTGTATGAATGCTTTAATTGCAAGCTCATCGGCTTTGGCGAAATCCAACGATTTCGCTGTGGCCAAACACCTAGACCAGTTTTATATGAACGTAGCTTGATGCCACAGTTAATGAGGTCGTCCACTCCTTGACTAGCTTTGAGCTTATTGCCACTGTCATTCTCAGACCCTTAATGTGTGCGGTTTCCTGAAGACTGATAGCAACCTTCGCAGCAATGCATTTGCCGGCTATGTCGACGGGTACTATATGTACATAAAATGGCTTTAATTGTCATCATTGATGTTGTATGTAATTCACCGCTGATGCCAATGAGAGTCGCTAGTGGAACACGTTCTAGCTGTTTATTGAGTGTGGCTTTACTGAGCGACCTCCACCAAACAAATACACCATACTATAACAGCATTGGTATTTAGTATTTAACTACGGTTTTGTAAAACCAAAGGACAACTCTAGATGAGAATCTCCACCTTTTTCTAATAGATCATTTACAGCAATAGAAGGCAATTAATACCTTCCTTTCCTCTCCTCAACATTGGACTTCCATGATAGTTTTCTATTAGGGATGAAGCCCAGGTACATCACCTTTTCGACAGGGTTCGTAAACCTAAACATTTAAGAGATATCAACGGTTTCCGTTCGATTGCTTTAAGGCAGTTGTTTTCCTTACGTATAAAGTTCAATGCAAAAAATACTTTTCAATTACAAAACATACTTTATTTACGATTTTTTTTTTAATTTCTAGGTTTATGCCAAACTGGACATTGCTACCGCAAAGGCTACCAAAGAGGAACAGTCTCGAGCTAAGCATCATCTCTTGGATGTAGCGACACCAAATGAACCATTTACTGTGGTCAGTTTTCGTAATGCCGCTTTGCCAATTGTATCCTTTTTATACTAAAATAATATATTTAAAATACTGCTCTGTAAATACCCAAATTTGGATCAAAGGGAAAGTATTCTGCAGAATTTAATATACTTATGTATGTATGTATGTAATAGTTGTTGAAGCAATCACAATCCCTAAATAATTGTGTTCGAAGGACTTCAACGCTGATAAGATGTGTATAATTTCATTAGTATCAACTTAGTTATAACTGTCCAAGAAAAGTAAATTTGTATACTGTAGCAACCTGTTGCTACAGAGTATAATAGTATAGAGTATAAAACGTTCGGTTGCATCCGAACATAATCCTTTCTTACTTATTAATTATATAATATGCCAAATTCATACAATTATACAAACATAAATCTGAATATATAACGTCCATACATAAGTATGTACATATGATTATAAACAATTTTAATATAAAATGGATCTACATACATACATTCATCAGTATAGGTATATGTGCTCACCCTTACCTTTTATTGCCTTCTTCTTTCAAACAAAAATTACATGCTGAAACTTGTTTGCCAAACCAACACTTTGTGCACTGCTTTGTTGAATTGCATTTGCACACCTTCACTTCAATTAATTAACACATACATACTAATCACTTTACATTGACAAATTCTAATAATTATTAAATAATACTCAAAAAACTCTACTAAATGATTAATTTATTACTTTTTGCCAAACTTTGATTGCGATCACGAACCGACGCGAACTTACCGACACACGATTATCAAACAGAGAATGTTAACGAACATCAATGAAATTGTATTAACATTCGGTCATTCTGTTGCACTTATAGTATAATTTTCTGCAGTGCTCCTCCCTTGCTCCGTGATGGCGAGACAACAACTTCGTTTGTACATAAGTTCAAATATGTAACATTGCTTTACACTGTTGAGCATGCTGTAACGACATTACAGGAGATCACTCGGCAGGTTTGCTGTAACATAAAACGAACAAATTACATTGCCTCCTTGTTTGAACAGGAATATAACAGCAATTCAACATATGTAGTTAACATCAATGCTAGTAAGGAGTGACTGCTTTGTTTTTATACCCTTGCAACATGTTGCAGTTTTTGTACAGAAAAAACTTCTATTTGACATAATTGCTGCCACTCAAACAGACCGATAAAAATACAGACAAAGCTTTTTAATACACTTTTATGCTATAAGAAATACCCCTGTGAAGGGTATTATAGCTTCAGTGCCACCGAAGTTAACTTGTTTCCTTTTTTGGCGATTTTATTTATAAATTAAAGATGCCAGCGAGTACGGAATACCAATATTTAAAAATCATAAAAATTACTTTAAAACGCCATTCTAGTGCTACAAATGAATTCGTTTATTTTGTTTTTTTTTTCAAACTTTGTCATTCTGGTCTGGGTAGTACTTTTTTCGTAATCTCTGTGGAATTCGTTGTCCCAGTTTTCCCAACAAGTCAACAGTGTATTCAAATCTTCAGGCATTAATCTACACGCAACAAGAACAACTTTTGCTGTTGGAAAATCTAAAAATAATGGGTTGCCACAGTTGAAAATTAATGTCAACACACACACCAATCCACGCACATCAAGACAACGGTGAAACGGTGAAGTTGTACGCCGTGGTGACAGACAGCAGCAGTCATGCTATTCCCATCGTGTGACAAATGTTGTCATATGTGAATATAAATAAACAGAAACAAAAATGTGTACCAGAAGATTTGCCGGACGGACTTGTCACAATATCATATCTGAGTATGCTTTGGGTGTCCTCACATCAAGTGGACGGCGATGGCAATCATACTTGTGCACATACTTGTGCATATAGGGTGGTCCAATCCTACGAATGGCTTCTTCGACATTAACTTTAAGGACTTAAGGACTTTTAAGGACGCAGAACTTTGCTTCTTCTCATGAAAACTCTAATGCAGTCAATAGACGAGTATGTATAGTTGCCAGATGGCCAATTAATACGATCGAGACTCGGCGCGCCATCTTACTGAAAAAGGCCCTTAAAAGTAATAACCGTAGCATAGTTTTCTCCACTGTTGCAGGGCTTCGGCTTCCTCCGTCAAAGAAGCCTGTAAGAAAATTCTCTGAAAGAAAATATTATCCGTACTTCTTTCTTCTTTACTTATGGTAACTGTAGTAAGTGCCATAGGGACCTCTCTTATCCGAGGCAGTTGTTTCCTTTTCATTGAGTCTTTTTTTACGTGTCGGGTCCCAAACCTAGTGCACGAATCTGGGGAGGGATGGTTCGCTTTCAAACGGTCATCACTTTAGCTCGCCTTCAAACGGCTATTCTTTGGTTACGCAGAGGATACTTGGTCTAAGAGCGGAAGTCGTGAGCTGCTTGCGCTTAGAGAACTTTCCTCACTTGCGTGTCATAATAACATGAAATTTAAAAAATATGTACAATATATGTACCACCCTGTATGTAGAGTACAGCACGATCACTTCAGTAATAGTTTTGCAGCATTTTCATCGCTCATCAACCGAGTGTTTCTGAGATTGTGGCGCTGACTTTGTCAGCAGATATTTAGTAAGCAATATTTTATTCCTAAATATTTATAAAAATGCAACAACAACATTTATGGGATCTAGCTGTTGATATACATACCTAGATTTGTTGCAGTTTTTTAAAAAAGCCAAAAAAGCAAATTTACAAAAAGTATTATAGTAAATTAAAACGATTTCGAATTCTTTGCGGCAATTAAAAGAGACGCTGACTAGATGGACGCCAGAATTGCCGTTGTTGCTGGCGACTGAACTTTTAGTGTGGGCGTTGCTGTGTGCTTCTTCGTAAACGATATAGCAATTAATTCGTTGCTAATAATACACATATATTTCTATATTCTAAATATGTCTAGATTTTTTCAAAAGGTACTATACAAATGTCGATCGCCCTTTTTAAGTTCTCTTCCGATATACTACATATGTATATATTGCTCAATATAGGAAATACAGCTATGAGCAAAAAATAGTAAGACTTTGTTCATAATTTTAAAATTCTTAATTTATTCTTCAAAATCCATGTCCTCCCCTTCAAAGGAGTCGCCTTTGGCTCTAATACACTTGTGCCAATGTTTTTGCCAATCCTCGAAATAGTTGTTAAAATCAATACCCGAAATAGCCTTCAACGCACGTAGTAATTCAGGTATTCACGGAGCGGTTCTCTGAATTTTCTGAATAGCGAGAAGTCATACGGAGCTAAAGCGGCGAATGCGATGGTTGTGGCACAATATTAGTTGAAAATTAGGCGAAAAACTCACGAAGAATCAATAGAGTATGCATTATAGTGATGCAAAAACCAAAAGTTATCGGTCCATAATTTCGGCCTCTTTTAACCAGTAGCTTGACACATAACATTCAAACAGTTTGGCCTGTCGGAAAGAATTCGGAGTGCACCACACCTCGATAATCGAAGGAAATTGTAATTTGACCTGCTTTATCGTGTTTTTTGGCTTCAGATCACTTTTCTCATGATATTCGGCTCTATCTCCTCCTAAGAAAAAATTTAGTGAATTTGGAAGCCATCGTGCTTTCACTTTTCTTGGGCCCAAGTGATCTTTCAAAATGATTTTCACTGTTCCTTCCGATATTCCAACGATGCCAATAAGAACTCTAACTGTTCATAGACGATTATTTGACATAAATTCCTTTATTTTATGGGCGTGTTGATCATGAGTTGATATTGATGGACGTCCTGGACGTGGTTCGTTGGCAACGGGTTCTCGACCATCTTTGAATAATTTGTACCAATTAATACATATTTAGATAAGCGCTATATATTTGGAGCTAGGGGTAGATATGGATCTAGCTAGGTTTGGTGTTCTCATGGGCTTAATTAGCGCTCATTTTCATCATTGCACTCAAACCATTTGGTACTCTCAATAAAACTACTTTTATACGTTATGCTTTTTGTGGTTACCCATTCAAAGTTTGTTGTTTGATGCATTCGAAACATTTTGTGACGGGTTCGTGATATTGCTATTTAATAAGCCCTTAGTTTTATTCCTGTCATTTTTGTTCTCTTGAAGCTTGTTATTAATTTCCATCTCTTTTGAGCTATTCGTTCAAACTGCATAAAAGGATCTGTCTTGATCGTTGCCAGCAGGCATAGGATTAACTCCGCCTCAGCTTCGTCTAAAGAGGCTCCTAACTTTACCCACTCGTCTGCCTTTTCGTTGCAGAACATGTTTCTGTGACCGGGAACACAAATTATGGACAAGCGGAGTTGACCTGAAGAAGAAAGAGTTGACCAGTCAGTGAGCTTACAGTCTTCCTGCAATTGTTTACTCCACTGGATTTAATCTGTGGTGTCGACAAGGCCAGCAATGTTGCCTGGTTCTCCGTGTACTATATATACATAGTTGCCTCATACAGTTTCTGAGCTGCTTGGAAAATCAACTCGAACTTGAATAGTTGGTGTAAAATCTCGACACTCAAGAGCCAACCTGAAAATATTTAAATAAATTTCTGACATATTTCTCATAAATAAATCACTTCCAAAAAGCCAAGAACTTCGCGAGCACTCTACCCCACCACTTCCGCCCGTTTTGACCACATGCAGCGTTCTTTTAATTTTACCATAGTATGCTGATAACTACATACATATGTATGTATGTAAGTGTGTATATTGCCTTTGGCTAAGCATATACCACGTATAGTTGTTTAATATTTGCAGCACACTTCAATAGTGTCCAACAGCAACGGAAATGTCTGTTTAACAATTTGTGATTCATTAAAGAAGCTACACTTCTTTCGCGCATTTCGAAACTCGCATTCCGAAAACTTGATTGACAGTGAAAAAAAAACAACAAAAATATATTTCATAAAAAACATATGGACATAATGACTTGTATGTCTGTATGTTTGTGCTGAAAACTTATGTTTTGAGTACAGTTATGCTTTCTGAGGCGCATCGGACAATTTGAGGAGAGCTTTCAATAAAACTTTCATGAAAATATACTATATTTGATTGACAAATGTAATGAGAAAATAATGAATCTAAAAAACCAAATATATTGATAGATATCACCTCCTGCGATTAATATAGCCCAGTTCCACAAGTAATATATATCTCTGACCCCATTTCAAACAGACTCTTTTTACAAGAAGTTTAGATCTTGGTACTAAAACCCATAGTACTGCGGCATATTATATATAAAGGGTGATCCATTTCGAGGTTCCCTACCTTTTTTAGAAAAAACACAGAAACTTCAAATATAATCGGGAATGTTTATTTTCGTTCGAAAGAACATTCTTTGGCATTTATTTTTTGAAGATAACCGCTTTCAAATGTTGGCCGTGGGAAAAGTTCAACGGTGAGATAACGCATGATCTTGGTGGCAACTCGACCGGCACAAAACGTGAAATTATATGCCCAACGAAGTATTCTCCTACTAAATCTATTGATTGATGCGATGTGTGGGAAGTGGCGTCGTCTTGTTGACACCAAATGTCGCCGAGATCACGAGCTTCAATTTCAGTCATCAAATAGTCGGTTATCGTGGCGCGATAACGGTCGTCATTGACAGTTACGATCTCACCGGCATCATTTTTGAAGAAATATGGACCGAAGATTACACCGGCCTATGTTGCTCTTTGCCGCGAATGCGCCAATTTTGCTTGAATACATACATAGCAAATTGAGTCCTCAACGCTAAACAAAATTTGGCTCGAAAACGTCGAATCTTTTTGAACTTTTCAAGAGCCCATAGAGCGAAGCGCTGTCGAATAGAAGGTCTTGGGAAGGTCGAGCGGCTTCAGTTCTTGCACAAGCTGTATTGTGTACGCTGTCAATTTAAGATCTCGACGTAAAATGCGCCAAGTCGTTCCGTACAACAATAGTATTACTACGAACGGCGACAAATTGTGTAGTACCCTTCAGAAATACCCTTCATATTTAAAAAAAAAAGTATGGATTTTGATCGGTTAGTTTCGACAGATGAGCAGCTTTTTGGAAAGAAAAGAACAATAGATCGACTTGTAACAGGTGGTTTTTCGACCTGGCGTTTTCAATGAGGCAATTCTTTTTCGGATTTGGCTTTTTTGAAAGCTGTAACTTGATTTGTAAGGATCTTGTGTCATTGTGTAACGATCTTGATTTGCGGGCTTATAAAACTCAAATTGTGCAAGAGTTAAAGCCGAACGAATATCAAGTGGGTCGCACGTTCGGTGAATGGGTTAAAAACGAGATGGGCATGTTTATAAGCGAAATTTTCCCATTTGGAGTGATGATAATACATAAGCAATTGTTGAGACGAAGAGCTAACGTCCCACCAAGTCTCTGTTTTTTTTTTTAATGAAGCCGGCCATAATGTTACAGTCAGTAAGGAACGTAGTAGAGCCATGATTAATGGTTCTATCATGCCTTAATGGTGGGATATTGATGTGGACGATCTTTAGTTCCAACAAGACGGAAAGAAAGTTTTGGTGAGCACATTATCTCGCGTCGTGGATCATGCGTTTTAACAACGCCTAACTGTTTTTTCTGTGGATATGCGTTGTCTACGCACATAAGGCCGAGAAGATTGACGCCTTAAAAAGAATATTCGGCGCGTTGTTGCTGACATATGCCCCCAATTTCTGCAAAAAGTGGTGGAAAATTTCGTTTCTTGGCTGGCATTTTTTCGATCCTAAGATTTTCGCAGAAAAAATGATTTTGGTATTCAGTGAGTTAATCTATTGTATTTGTCTTTTTATATACCCTCAATATTACCATTGAGTCGTAGTGTTCGTAACTTTTGCATACGGTTAGCTTGCAATCGTTCAATCCTTTGTTAACTTTTAAGACGATAAAATCTTTTTCAGAAGAAAAAAATCCGCGCTTGGATTTATTGCTTTTTCGGTTAAAGGTTCGTGAGGTTCCGTTACCTACTTCATTATCAATAACACATTTTTATATGACAATGAAATTTTCTAAGATATCCCTCATTCGTAATGTTGGTTAGTTGGGTTCGGAAGCTCTTCGCTGTGGTATTCAATCCTATAGTATACGTCGAGACCGTTCAGAGAACATCTATAAAATTAATATTTTTGTTTACTATAAAAGGTTCCCTAAAATTTCTAAATTTCCATCGAATTAGAAAAAACTTCCCAGAGAGTAATCATGTAACATCTTTTCTTATACCGTCCCTACCCTAAATTCATTCAAAAGCCTTTTGAACTAAAAAAAACTTACAAACACAGCCTTACACTAATTAGCGAAAATCGTAAAGCTCCAAAATGTAAGGCTGGAGAGCTCATAAAATCAATTAATGAATTGAAAGTGAATGCATTAAAGAATTGATTCAAATATTCAAATTAACGCACACATAAGTGGAATGCAAAACGAACAATCTTCATTTGTCATAACCGACAAATGTGTTCCAGGAATGGAGAAACTCGAAAGGTGAAGTATTGTATCCTAAAACGTGCGTCCCGCACGAGATGGACGCAGGGACGCAGATAATGATCGTTTATGGCATGCGTGCATTTTGTTGTTCGCTGTTAGTGTATAACGTCCGGCTCACAGCTCATAAAGCCATCACACCATAAATAAGAGGCGTTCCGAAAACAAAATCTCTCATGAAACAATGCAGGCAGAAGAACAGCTAAATGATGGGCTTTTAAGATGTTGTCACTTTCAGCACTTTCGAGTGTATGGGTCCCCACGATGATTTCGGCAAATCGCTAATGAAATGCAATCGAGAGTTAACATATCAACTAATTAAGATTTAAGTAGAGGTCGAAATGACGCGGTTCAAGTTGAAAGACACAAAAGACCAAAGAGTCGAAGAAATAAATACAAAGTCATTGTCATTTAAACTTACGTTTTGAATTCAACGGGCAAATAAAAAACAGCAACGAACGCCATGAGTTGCAGGCAAATCGACGCAATGCGCTGAAAAAGAGCGTAACTGAAGAATATGTAAACAAAAAATCTGGCGGGTAAAAAGTGCATAAACAAAACAAAAAGCAAGAAACGCGCAGACGTCGAAGTGGAGAGGAAGAAACAACAAAACCGAAAATTCACAGCTTTTTAGCGTCTTGCAGCGAAGCGTCTGTGCGTCAGTCAGCCGGACGGTCGACCAGTCAGGTAGGCAGTCAAGCGCAGGCAGGCAGATCGCGACTGCGCGCAAACCTTGTGCAAGTTCAAAAACCTGTATGAATGAGTCAATCGGTAAACAAAACGACGAAAGCCAGACACAGTCACAGGCAGCGCGCCAGCGACGTGTGTTGCATTAGGCGATGCGCCGCAGACGTCTTGAAAACAAAGAAAAATGAAGAACAGAAAAAAACAAGAAAAATAAAAGAAACAGAAGAAACGCACGAAAAACAAAACAGCCGCAATGCCGGTTGGACGCCGGGTCTGGCTGAGCAGACAGACGCGGCACGCCGATCCGGCCGGCTTTTTGGCCGTGGTTCCACTTAAGCAATTCGCTTTTAATAAACAAACCGCATTGCATGCGCACTCAAAGTTCAAACATGCGGACTGAGGGACGGACGGAGGGCGGAAGAGATAAGCCAACAGCCGCACAGACGCATCAGCGAATTCGCTAGCAACAAACGCACACACGTGTAAGGCGCATATATGCATAAACAATCGTGAGCATAACAATTGCATTATCGAGTTTTTTTTAGTTTTGAGATCTTCTTCATCTTTAATGGCGTAGGCATCGCTGGTGCGGTTATAGCCGACCGAGGCTGTTTCTTCTTTTCATTGGTAGTGTTTTTATGTGGGGGGTCGCAAACCCAACATAAAACCCTGGGGAGGGATGGTTCGCCTTCCCACCCCAGCTCGCCTTCAAACGGGTGTTTCTTGGCTACCCAGAGGATACTTGCTTTAAGACCGGAAGTCGTGAGCTGCTTGGGCTATATGTAAAAGAATCGTTTCTGGCCACTCCCAGGGAATGACGCTCAGAGAACTTTCCTTACTCGCGTGAACTTTTACATATGGCTCCATATTCCTTGTTTTGAGGTCACGCCTGTGAAAAAGAAGCTCTCAAACTAGCGACGTGTACCCACTTATCAACCACTCTTCACATGGCATTAACAGGCAGATTCTTGTCCGGTAAGAAACGGAATCAAAAAGTTTATTTACTTAAGGACGGAATTACCAACTTCGGCCACTCACTAATAAGCAGTGTCCTTCTTCGACAGCAATCGTGTTACCTTCGTATTGATTTCGTAAGGGTAAGCTAAAGTATGACCTCTAAGCTCCTGAGCAAATAACGCAAAATGCTTTTATCCAATATCGTATTGGGGGTCTCTAGGAACTCCGCTCGCATTGAGGTGGTATATAGTGTTTAACGTTCTCTAATAAGTATTGTTTCGTAGAGTTCGGCTTAGATCACAGATATTTATCTGACGGACTGGAGATCGATAAGTGAGGGATCTAATTACCAAATATTTAAAATTAAAAAAATAGAGGTGGCTTTTTACCAGGGTTTTAAAGTCTTTTTACTGACACCTCATGTTTTTATCGAATCGAATATGAGTTTCTCAAACAAGCCAAGCACTGGTCCAGCTTCAGGATCATACGCAATCATCTGTTCACCTCGCCTAATTATCATATACTTACATATGTATATCTTCGTCAAACTCAAAAGCTACAACTTTAATCGAAAATTTGCTCTAAAAATCGTTAAATGAAGAGAATATCTTCTGGGGTGGTAACCATATAGACTAAATGTGGTGTAAATCTACTAAATTAGGTCAAAAATCTAGTAGTTCGTCGAATTTTTTTCAGTTATTTGGGTATATTATGGGTCTCTCTTCAAGATACCGGCTGTATAAAATTTTGTCTTGTACGCAAGAAACTTATCAGAGCTTTTTACGATCGAAAACTGATAGGTTCCTGTCAAAGTCCTGTTCCTGTCACAGTTCTACTTCAGAGCTCTCCACAGAAAATCATTTGTTTCTAATGTTGTGACGAAAGATCAATAACATAGCTCCGCTTATCATGCCATTATTTCTTTCGCAGCTGTAGATACATACTTGTGTGCGAGTATAGAACATACGCCGATCGGCTAGTCATGCAACCGACTCAAAAGTGTTATTGGTATGCATCATACAACCACACACACACACATACAAACACATGCATTTTTTGTTTGTGCACGTATGTTTGTATGCGTATGTGTTGCAGACACAGTGCAAACATTTATTAATGTTTTCATTTTGTAGCCGCCATTGTTGTTGTGGCTGTCGGTTTTCGCTTTTTTTTTTGTTGCTTAAACGCTTAACAGCAGTAACGTCATTGCAAACAGACGCGAAAGGAAACACAAAAAACATGCGAAAATCATATTTTAACACTATCCCTACACAAATAACCGAAAAACAAAAAGAAATTGAAAATCTGAAAAACGAATTCGCATTTATTTGTTTGTGTACAAACATTGCAAAATATCACTTACTTACTCTTGACCGATAAAGCAATGTCTATAAACAAATTCATAGCTTGGAAGTTAATATTGTCGAGTCTTTACTTAAATCGGTTGCTGATCATGGAGAGATTTTCGGAAACTTACACTCTGCTTTCATAGTGGTTACTTATCCTTTCCACGACCAATATTCATGATCTAGACGTTTTTATTGTTCATATCTGTCCCTTAACGCCATTGTCTGACATCTAGTGTGACTCGGCGCCCACTTGTTTAGACCTTTGGGTGTTCAATAGCAACTAAACTATATTTTGACTGAACGAAGACGGAATGATTATTATCATTCGAAAGAACATTCTTTAGCATTTATTTTTTAAAGATTGTCTCTTCAAATGTTGGCCGCGGCGAAGTCTCAGATGGTCTATCCGTTGAGTCCAAATTTAGATTACTCGTTCCAGCATTTCGACTGGCAACTGGCGAAAGTCTGAATCGAACCGGGAAACCGTAAAGACTTTAGACTTTACATATCCTCACAGGAAAGAGTCTAACGGTGTTAAATCACACGATCTTGGTGGCCAATTGACCGACCAAAACGTGAATTTATCTGCTCAAGGAATCCATAGATTGATGCGAGGTGTGGAAGGTGGCGCCGTCTTGTTGAAATTAAATGTCGCCGAGATCACGAGCTTCAATTAAAGCCTTCAAATAGTCGATCATTATGGTGTGAGAATGGTGTTGTTGTTGTTTGTAGCGGCAGAATTCCGCCGAGATGACAGTCCTTGGCCGGATAAAAATCCGGGTCCGTTCCATTTACGTAGACCCCACTGTCGTGGGAACGGGTGGGATCAACAAATGTGTGAAAACGGTCGCCATTAACGGTTACGTTCTCACTGGCCACATTTTTGAAAGAAATGTGGACCGATGATTCCACCGGCCAAGAAACCACACCAAACCTTTTTTCTTTCTGTATGAAATGGCAGCTCTTTATTCTCTTCAGGTTGCTCTTCGTCCTAAAGGTGGCAATTTTGCTTGTTTATATTCCCATGGAGCCAGAAATGGGTCGCATTGCTAAACAAAATTGGGCTCGAAAACGTCGGATCTTCTTGGAACTTTTCAAGAACCCATAGAGCGAAGGGATGTCGTTAGGGAAGGTCAAGCCTCAGTTCTTGCAGTATTTTTTACGCTTTGAATTTAAGATTTAGAAGTGAAATGCGCCAAATCGTTCTCCAACTTCCCATGTGTCCTCCAATCTGACACCTTAATTTCATACGATAGTCTAGCCCTTAAGTTTTTGGCATCTGGGAAAGAAGTTTGGAAAGCCCTCAATTGAGCTCCATCTCGGAATCGAATGATATTTAATCACATGAAACTTGCTTTGCCACTCTGACAGAATTTCAACGGTAGAAAATATCCGCACTGAAGTGTAAAGGCTGCGTATAGTTTGAAACGGTTGAGTTTCCAAGACAATGTATTCTTAACGATCATAAAAGGCGACTGATTTATCTGACTGATTATCTTAAGTGACGATCAAACTGTCCTTATTTATGGAAAAAATCACTTATCTACCTACCAACTTAAAGCTATATTTATGGTTGCCAAGATCCGTAACAAAACCGAGATCTAAGCTTGGTGTCTGCTCCACCTCGTTTCGACAGTTTCCACTTTCACCCAAATACTCACCGAAGGTACTTGAGATTAGTTGTGCTAAAGATTCTAGGACCCTGATCTACTCTAGTGTATTGTCGATATTGTGAAAGACCGTACTTTGGATAGACCTACATATGTATGTGTGGAACCGGTTGCCACTGATGATAAAATACGATTATTTGCGTTTCTGTTATGAAAATTAATAAAAATTCAATCATCTAAGGTCTGGTTGTAGAAAGAAGTAGGGGGATTCTATACTTTCGGAGGGTACAAGATCTATGAAGGTCGAGATTACTTAGCGTTTTTACCGTATCAACTGAATAATCCGCAGACCAGTCCACCTTCTTCAATGCTGTAATTTGGTTTACTCCTAAACGCACGTTATATTGTTTCCTTCATTATAAAATATCTTCCTTCGATTTGTCGTACGCCAGTCAAATATGACACATTGAATTCATCCCAGATTATACTTTAAATAGTTCTTAAGTAAAGGTTTGTCAATAGAAATAAAAACATTTAAATGGCGTCTTTTAAGCTATGGCTAATTAGCTCAGCCAAAACTAATTCTAACTAAAGAGCATTCAAATTACAAATCTAGATTATTATAAATCCAATAAAGCCTTCGAATCAGGCAAGTCTTATGTCCAAAACTGCAGCGTCTTCTTACTATGATCATCTAAAATACTCGATAGCTTTTCCTAAAATAATAGAAATTATTCTTACAAGAATACTTCTGTGCTTCGGAACAACACTAAACTTATAGCATCTACAAATGATCGTCCAGACTTCTTGGCCACTTCATAAAACGCAACTTGTCCATTTCGAAATCAAATTTATGTATTTTCCGCAAATTAATAATAATTATCTCATGAAATGGTCTGTTTACATGCATTTTTCCGCAACAACATTCATTCGGTCTTCAGTTCCATCTCATTGCTTCATCCACTCGGGCTTACCAGTGATTGCGTAATTGGCAAGGAATGTAAACACTGAATAACCGGTAAGTACAGTGTTCTCGAGTGAGCCCTCCCAGTAGCTGTCCAACAGTATGGCACCATATTTGGTCAAGAAGGCCGTAAGAGCCATGCTCACATAAACGTAGTTGCTCTCATTGACAGCCAAGAATGTCAGCGACATGATATTGCCCAAAATTGTCAGATCTTTCAGCGTATTTGTGTTGCTATCATCGCCTTCCTCTGTGAAGAGTTTCGCAATTAAATCAAAAGCGAGTGGTATAACGAATAGTCCATGGCCCAATGCCAAAGCGCTGGTTTCCGATGATGCCAAATATAGTTCAATATTTATTAGTGGCAAATGCACGATCTCCATAACACTGTCAGATATCTGACGTATCTTATTGCAACTATCACTCTCGTCGCCCTGCTTGTAGGCATGTATGATGCCCAGCAGGCCATGGCAGAGTCCAAAGGCGCAAGCGGAGAAGGCATAGGGATGTTCGGCCGGCTGTATTGAGGCCAAAGCAAATCCTGAGGCACCTACCAAAAGGCCATTGAATACCATGGAAAGCCCGGCCATCCTGCCGTTTAGCGTCTTCACTGCTCCGTTGCTAGACTATTGATCTCTGTGTACGCAGCGGTATAACGGCACGGTTTTGCTTCAGCTACGTCAAACTCGGCCGCTAACCCAATTTTGATACGTGCTCCTCCGGTATTCCGCCAATAATTTTTTAGCGCAGAGAATTTTGTGTAAGCTTCTTATAATTACTGTTAATTTTGAAATATTTTGCTTTCGGCGAACAAACAATATAGAGTTTAACACAATTTTAGTTATAATGGTAAAAAAAAAAATATTTATAGAGAATTTTGTTTGAAAACCGAACGAAAAATTTATGATGTTTTTCACCATGTAGTTTACAAAATACGTATTTCGGAAGGATGAAGTGTCTATGAGATTAAGTTGTATGTGACTACAGAATAAATACTTAACTAGCTTGGGTTATAGACAGCTTATTGTGGTGATTTAAGCGAACTCCTATGTTCATATGCACTACTGTCCTAAAGGTCCCGAACTCTATTTGTGTGTCTGAGTGGTAGCTTACCTGAGAGGTATAACATCCTCGACCAGTCAGTTCGAACCGGATTGTACTAGTTTTCTAGCTGGACTTTCGGGATTTCGTCTTAAAGTACACAACTTAAACTTTCACCGTTTTCGACTTTTTAGTCGCGTCGTAGCCACAAATTTTGAGACGGTATACTGTTGGAAAATTGGTTCTTGACTTGCTGATAAGTCATCATTTGAAGTCACTTCAAGATCTATAGTGTCTTTTCATATATTTTCAAACAACATGTGTAAGGATTTCTAAATCGTCCCTAAATATTTTGAATCGTCATTAAGTGACTAAGTTCCTCGTTCAAAGTATTTAATGATCCGTTGGTAACTTTACTTTACTTTGGCTATATTCCTCGGGTATGTAGCCCTAGTACGCCTTTTCTGTGGTCGAAAGTAATACAAAGATAATCCTGAACTGTTCAATACGCTTAGATCGAAAATCTTTTAGCACAAAACAAGTGTCCCATTGTTGTTGGTGGCACTAACTACTACATTGAATCGCTACTTTGGGATATACTCGTTAGTCCGCCGGATCCCAACGACTTGGACGGCATAGACAACCAGTCTGGCATATCTACTTCAATTGTAACTACTCAAGAGGAAGGTCCTAATGTTGAGTCTGAGGATGCGAAGAATGTAAGTATTATTGGAAACCGTTGTATCTTAAGAAATGATTAAAAATCGCAC
Source organism: Bactrocera tryoni (assembly GCF_016617805.1). Taxonomy (NCBI): domain Eukaryota; kingdom Metazoa; phylum Arthropoda; class Insecta; order Diptera; family Tephritidae; genus Bactrocera; species Bactrocera tryoni. The sequence continues at coordinate 54,563,200 of NC_052502.1, read as the reverse complement.
TGTGCATTAAAATATTTCATTTCATTTCATTTTCCTATTTTGTTTTTTTTGGTCTCATTACTTATTTATATCGTATGCTTTTAGCCTTTATTTCTACCTCAGTCAGAAATGTCAGCAATGTCATCTGAGTTGTTGCATAACCATTTAAGGAAGATCGATCCGGACTCAGCAAATCGCATACATCCGAACAATAAAAGAAAAATTATGCGGTAAGTTGATTAAGAAATATTTGAGAAATTCAATGAAAATATTTATAGCGTTTATATGTAGTCGAGCATAAGTGTTAAAAACTCATCTACACAAAGTTCAATTGTCTTTATTGCACAAAAGTGGCAGAAAAACGTATCGCATCAAAAGTTTGGTTAGGTGAGAGCGCACTGGTACATCTATCATACTTATACTTACAGCTTTAAATACATGAAAATACTTAGATAATATTGATTCCGCAACGGGAATACAAATTGTGGAGCTTCAAAATATAATTGTCTGTCTTGTTTTATATGTTTAATGGCGGTCAGTAGGAAGTTCGTTACTTATGCAGGTTTAGTCAATAGGACCTTGCAATATTCCCCTGGTATTTGTATTATGATGACAGCAGAAACTCTGCCTGTTGATGTTTTTAGAATATCACTGACGATATGACCGACATCTAAAAGAAACTTTGCATACCCTTTAATGTGCCTCACACACCCTCCAAATCTTCTATTCGCTGTTCGTCATACATGCCTACATATCCTCAGCTTTTCGTCTTCTCGGACTTCTTCTCAGTCGAACTGGGATTGTCCGCATAGACGTCAGACTTTACAAATGCCCACAGGTCTAACGGTGTGATATCACGCAATCTTGGTGGCCAATCTACAAAAATGTGAAATTAGTTTAAAAATTAAGAAAAATTAGTTTTTCTACCCTCTACTTTCAACTATTATTTATTCTTTGGAACTAAAACCCGTTAGTCGGTCTGAGCAGAGCAAAAAACTTCGCAAGTTGCCTCTGTCTATCTATCTTTACCGAGGTCGTGCTAGGCGTATATCCCAAATGCAGACTGCTCCCTATGCATTTTATTCTTCCATTGGATGTGTGGACGTCCTTGCTTCCAATGTCCACCCAAGGGTCTTGAAAAGAAGGAGCTTTTCGCTAAACTACATAACTCCAAGTCGCTATGGTGCTAATTTAGAACAGTAAATTTCCGTACCTAGATTATTGGCTGTCAAATTTATGGCTCTACATATGTTCCCATGACGCGAGGATGCTTTGACTGTGGTCTCCTGGTATTTTGGTTTGCCACCTTTCATCACAAGAGCAACGTTTTTCGCGTCATTTTCTACATTGAAAAAGGCTGCTAATGGCTCTCTTCCTTGTATTACTACTACTATCGACCTACATATGTATATTGAGAGAAGCTCCGACTTACCTTCCAAACGCTTCAGAAGAGATTTCCGTACTCTTTTCTGGCGCGGTGGATAACTTCAGCACTGCTTGTAGAGCTTCCGTAGAGAGATCCTCTCCAATTACTTCACCAAGCGGCATTATACCAACGCAACTGCAACGGACTGTCACGTTCTCGCGCAATTGGCTGGTACCCATCTATGCGAACCGCTTGGGGCTTGGAGACGGGTGAGGATCATTTCGAAGGTCGGTAAGAATCGCTTGTGTCGGCCAAGGTTTGTAGACCCATCAGCCTCTCGTCGTTCTTACTGAAGACATTTGAGAGACTGATTGATCTGCACTTAAGAAGTAGTATTCCAATAGATCGAGTTTCAAGGGTTTAGCATACGTATTGCAAAGGTAAGTCAGTGGACACAGCCTTGCACACTACTGTCTCCTGGCTCGAGAGAAGCATAAGGAACAAAAAGTTAGCAGTAAGGACCTTCCTCGATATCGAGGGAGCATCCAATAACGTTTTCCTGGAAGTGATCCTTAAAGCTTTAAATAGGTTTGGGGTAGAATCGAACCTTAAACATTAGGGTGATTCAAAAAAATTTTTTTTTTCGTTTGGTACTCTGAAAAAAAGGTTCCAAGACACCTCTAAGAAAGCCTATAAGATTCATCATTCATAATAATTTTTTTTCATTGAGTTATAAAATTCATAAGAAAAAAAAAAAATTTCCCAAAAATAATCAAACTTTAACTGTTAATATCTTTTAAACGTTTGGGTTTACGAAAAAATCATAATAGACATTTTTGTAGAGCATTTAATTTCCTTCAAAATCTAAGGAACAAGATATTTTTTGAAGTAGTTGGAAGCGAGATATAAATTTTTCTATCTGATAATAAGAAAAAATAGAAAACTATAAAACTGTATGTAGGAGGACCTTCCCGTTACAATTAAAAACTCATGTTTGGAGAGGCTTTCTTAGAGGTGTCTAGAAACCTATTTTTTCGAGAACTAAACGAAAAAAACATATTATTTTAAAATTTTTATGCGACAGAACTATCGTGGCAAAGTGCGGTAGGGCGCAGACACAACGGAATGCAAGCTGGTGCACCCCATAAAGGGGAGTTTTCTCGCCGCTTCTCGGGATCATGGTTGTTAATGATCTGCAGGAAAAGCTAGAAGAATCTTCTCGAGCTCGAGCTCCTAATGTTTCCACAGGGACGTGTCTGATTCTTTTAATAAAGTTTTGTACTGAAAAGCGAATATTCTTCGTTCAAGTAATAGTCTAACTTGTTAGTCAGTGTTGAACTGCGAACTCATGGTTACCAGTACCCACAAGTAGTTTACAATTGTTAAAAGTAAAATTGTTACTAAAATAAATGCTCATAATAATCTCGCTGTATTTAAAATTCGTTAAAAAAATTTTATTTATTCTAATCCATTAACTATTTATGAAGGCGGGCATTAGGCATTCATATCCATTAAAATTTTCTCGCTTCAAGGCGCACCAAAGTGCCATTTGGTAATAAAAACCCTCACTCACCCTGTGGCACATACATACATACATACATATGTAATATAAGCATTAAAACATTAAAATATCTGTTTTTTTATTGTATCTATTTAGAGTCGAATAATTTAATTGTTAGGCCTGGCGCACGTGATTTAATTGGGTTTATTTTGTTGTACACGCACACTTACACCCATTGTACTTAAAAGTACTTAAAACACATTGGCTTGGAGCTTAGCGAAGACTTCATTAATTAATATGTACTTACGTTTGTTATGAAAATATATCACTTTAAAAGCAAATTCGTTAATCTTAACACCCCAACACCAGCATTTATAATTCTTTGTCGTAATATTTGCAGTGTTGTATTATTTTTATCGTCGTTATGCTTCCAACATGTCCAAAGGTATGTGGAAGTTGGCGCAAAAAATTGTGAGCGTGATTAAATTACATACGTTCAATTTATTGCCTGCGAAGCATTTTAGGGTTCTCATATACCGGCGACCGTTCAACTAGGCAGGAAGCCAGTCAGTCGGCCGATTCAGCTTTAATAGCCAGACAGACAGTTAAGGAACGCGTGGACTATGCGTTGCAACTGAAGATCACTAATTTGCGCTTGTTATACCAAGGGGGTGTTCATTCAAGAAATATTGCCGGTGTGACAAGAAAGTAACTCTCGATAGGGAATTGGTTTCTTATGATCAGTACATTAAAAGCTATACCAACTCATGGAAATGGTCTACTATATCTCTGAAGTTCTGACAGCCTCCACAGATATCGTTCCAAGCTTGTATAATTCTGGAACATTTGGTTGCCTTAAACCTTTATCCGCCTTATATTACTTCAACCAATTTTGTTTGGTTGTGATTGTTCACTCTCTCCGACTACATTGAAGAACGTTTTTAGAATAAGAAGTGCGACATTTTATTCTAGGCAATTCTGGTTACCAGAAAGATGAAAACTTTTGTATGTCGTAAATTTGATTTTATTGTATTCTCTCACGATGTCTAATTTAGATAACAGATATCAGATTTGTTGACCCCTCCTTTACCTTTTTCATTAGGTTAGGTTGGGTTAATCTGATAGGCTAATAAGCCACGCTTAGACCAGTTTTGGTCCTATGCAATATCAGTTGGAGTTCAGTTGCTAGTTCCAAGGGGAGTAGCCATCCTTTAGGATGCCTGCGCTTGCAGCGAATTTTAAAAGACTCTGTGGTCTCACTACCGATACCTCGTCCAGTGTATCATGCCGTGCGGACCCCAGATGCTTATAGCGCAGTCTTTTCAATGCGGGACAAGTGCAAGAGAGACAAGAGATGCTCCATTGTTTTCCTGGTGCCCTGCTTTGGACATTTTTTGCAGACTTCTCGTTCTGTCAGCCCCATTCTGCGGGCGTGTGCCCCTACTCGACAGTGGCCAATTAGTATTCCCATCATGTTCCTAAATTGTTTTCTAGTGAGTGCCAATAGGAATTTTGTGTACTTCTGATCTACCGTTTTGTACATGACTTTTACGGTTTTGGACCCAGGTATATCGTTCCATCGGGTTTTGTTTTTCTTTACCATGCTTCTGTCGAGAACCCATTTCATGAAGAGATTATGTCCACTTGTGCATAAAATTCTTACAAAAAATTTAAAATTTAAGATTTATCTAGCAAATAGTTTTGGAGTTATGATCGCATTTGTAAGAATTTTTAGACTAAGTGTAGTTTTAAGAGTCAAACTTTAAATGCATTTTTCCCGAAACGCTGTGTGTGCAGAGTCGTTGAGGAAAGAAAAGTTCTTAGAAACGGCTGGACAGCTCGCCTTTAAATTTTCACACGACCTTCTTAGATAGAACGTATTTGTTAAGTAATTATCGAAGGCGTACTATTTTTGAAAGCAATTTGAACTTTTACGCTATTCTGAAGTGTAAAAACGACTTTTGTGGGAAGCCGTCATTTGGTCAAAAATGATACGTCCTCCGTTCTGAATTCGTTTATTTTTATAATAGTTTTTTGAGGTGAAAACAGAAAAATCTGCTTCACTGCCAAACACCTCTTTTCTCAGACCTTTCTGGAAATCGGCTAATGGTTCAAGGAACACCAAAAATTTTCAAATGATCGACCGCTACCCTGAAGTTTGCCACGAAGTTTTTAACACCCAGAAAGAAACGTCGGAGACATTATAAAATGTAGATACGAAAGTGATCAGCGATTTAGCTCTTATATACGTGAACTTGTTTCTCTTATATAAGTGAACTTGTTTTTCCGATATCGGACCACTGTAGCATATAGGTACCATACAAACTGACTTATCGAAATCAAGTTCTTGTGTGGCATCTTTTTTATTTGTGAAGTTTATTATAGCTTCGGCTGCATATTTCATTAAGTTCTCCATGTTAATGGCAGACTATAAAATAGACATACATACATATGTACATAAGTATTAATTTCCATGTTGCATGCAACTCTTTTCGATGCCACCTACTACTACCTTAGCAAAGCAGTTAAAATTCGAGCCAGTTTGTGCAATAATTATATCCCGCAACTATCGTCGGTGGACTTTCTTCGGCCTACGGTTTGCTAGAGTCGCAATACATCTCTTTACATCGATCATTTTTGCTTATAAGTCATCATTAACTCGTGTACAATATTGAGTCCCACTAGAAAGAGTCCTAAATCTAAAAACTTTACTTTGTTTAGCACTTATACTTAGTGTCCACCCTAATATTGGAGTCGATTACCCACTGTCCATTACCAAGGGTAAACTGATTAATTATGAGTATTGTACATAAATTGCTGCTAAGCACCGGTTTTTCACTGTTCATTTCGACCGCCCTTTTCAATGTTTTGCCAACTTTATTTTATTAAATTTTCCTGCAACATTAACAATAATTAAGTTGTCTTATAATATGCACATGTAATTGCTAAGAACCATAAGTATCTAATTACATTACATTGCTTTTTTACATACACACAAACAATTAGAGAGCCACAGTGGTGTCCGGCGCTTTGAACTAGAAAATAATTAAATAATTAAAATTACTCGAAATTTCTATATAAAGTCAACCAAATTTGTGGTTCAATTAGGGAAACTCATGTTTAAAATGATGTAGACACTGGTCTACTGGTTAGTTGAGGACATTAGAAGTATAATCGACTCAACATAAAAGTATTTAGTATTCACATAGACTCAATTAAGCTTGAGCACGTAGTTTTCGACGGCATCAAATGAGAATTTACAACAATTTGTTGGCAAAATTATATTATAATTGATATTAATAATTGAACAATTAGTTAATTACTTGAGACAATTAGAAGGTAAAATGCTGATGATCATTAATTTACATACCATATAGTTGTTATCAATTAAATATTAGGTGATTAATTATCATTATCGATCAACGTTAGGCTCGATTAACGATAGGCTCAATTAACAGTAGGCTCGATTAACGTTCAGCTGTTATACTTGCTTTTGTTCTTCATTTTGTATATTTTCTGGTGACCAAAATTCATCAACTGATTGCTGTTTTATCAATGTACACAACCAAATTTATAGCCTAGACAACCACCTGTATAGTTACATTTCAGTTTCAACTCGATTAAGAATGAATGTAAAAAAAATAAGCTGTTAATAGTACAAAAGTCGGTTAATTGTTGAATTAACTTCTGTGCGAAAAAATTAGAGAACTTGTAGAGAAAAAATCGCTTCTTCAATGTGCAATTAAGATTCAAACATAATCAATTAGTTAGAAAATTTGTCAACTATATTTTAAATGGGTAATTAGTTGATGGTTTTATAAATTAACAGTTATATACTAATTGTAATTAATTTACTTATTATCTGTCAAATTGAGCACAAATCGAGACTAAATTGTTGAATTTCGCTAAATAGCGCAATAAGTTTTCACCTTCACTTAATTAAACGTGAAAAATTAGTATTAGTCTCCAACAATTTATTGCAAATTAAACACTAATTGAATGAATTAGGGCCTATCTACATGTACAGGGATCACATCCCCTCACTCGCGCCCAGCAAGCTCCTGGAATTGCTCAGAGTGCTGGACTTTTTTGACCATATGTGATATAAAATAGGGCACAATAGACCATAGTTTGTAGTCAAAGCCTCAATTATGTTCTATTTATCTATCTAATTGAATAATTAGTGCATACATGATAAATTGAGAACAATTACAAGCCTAATTGCCAAAATTTACTTATGTACTTTAAAGAAAGTCTGCACCATTTCCTCCGCTCATTTGTTAGCAATTTATATGTGGTTTTATTTTGATTACTAAACGGGGTCTACTGTACTCTTGTAAGCTTATGCTTGTATGAAATGTAGCTGAAGTGGCATATGCATGCTTTTGACTAGTTTTTGCACTTGCCTTTTGTTGCTACATTTGATTTGTACTTCACTCGCGGATCAGTGATAGCGGTGCATTGAAGCAAGAACTTTGAACACGCCACAACCAGAGACAGATGTTGGTGGGCTGGACTCATAGTAATCGTCTTGTATAAGCACATTTACACTTTACATAATAATATAGTTAGATATATGTATTTACAACTTTAGGTAAGGGTTCACACAGTTACGAACAAACTCATGTGGCTTAAAGGCGAAGTGCTTGGATTTTTAGCCAATTATGAGGATAAAATGTCTTCATGATATATTAATAGTAGTTTTTATATGAATCTAGATGTATACTATTATAAATTAAATAGGTTTTCAAATCAACCCATGGAAAGTACTTTTGTATTAACAAATATTTTTAAGAAAATTAAATATTTATTTAAAGAAAGTTAAATTTTTTCGCCCCATGCTATAAACAACTTTACTGATTTATTGGTATTCATGTTTTTGAAAATTTCCTAAAAATCAAAAACATATTAAACATTAGCAAAAATGTTTATTTTTTCATGTATTCATTTTTACTTTTTTTTCAAACTGTTCTGCACTCATTCACACGAATACGTCCCCGTTTACCTTTCGTGTTAGCAGTTATTAAATAGGCTGCACGTTTTTCTGCCGCAACAATGTTGTTGTAATTAAATATTAATGTAAATATTCAATTAGAACATCAAAATGATGAAAACCATCAAGTGTTGTGTTATAATTTCAACACGATGATTAAATACTGCTCATGTAGTAAGGGTATACCACACGCAGCCTAGGGATGCACATACAAATATATGTATGAATAAATATGTCAAAGTCCAAATGTGATATGAAACTACTTAGTATAACTACCTTATATAAAAGAAAGAAAGTGAGTTGCCGCAGTTGTCTTCTCACCTCCAAATTTGTCCGAGGCTCTTGTTAAGACAATAAGATTTCCTTGCAAACTATAAAATTTATTGCATTGTCAAATAAAGGTAATTAGCCTTGAACTTGCCTGCTTCCTTCTGACCTTGACGGTATTTCGAGTATCTAAAATAACGATTCCAAATGGTTTTTTCAATTGTAAATGTAATACAAGGTCAGTTCGGCATGTATGGTATGACGGCGAGTTCGTATAATTTTAAAAAAGTTCTCACATAGTATTTACTTTTCAAGAAATCTCTTTTAAGCATATATTTTAACCAATTTAACCCTTTATAGCTCAACTAAGTAAAAACGGAAAAACTGTATCGTTTCTAATAGATTTCGGATAGAAATGAAATACGTGTTTTATAGTTTAAAGAATTTTTTTTTTGAAAAACAACCAAAAAGGGTATGTGACAGATATCTCACGTTATGTAACAACGTCTCGTAGCTCATTAAATAATAATATTTGTAATTCGTGAATATTTACATGTTTTTTAAGCAGTGTGAAATTCTTTAAAGCAGTTGTTTTGCTTTTTGTAGCATAAAGCCACACCACATTTTTCACATACCGTTTGTGATACTCCAACACATCCTGGACGCTTGCAACGAATTCGTTTTTCTGCCCATACCGGCCAGTGTCCAACTTGATCTTGCCTAACTGCCATAGGAGGAACATGTTGGGCTGGGCCCTTATGCTTTTTAGATTGTATCTCCGCTTCAATTCCTCTTCGTTTCATAGGGGACTTTGTACCCAATTTGCACAACACCGTGGCAACTTCTAAACGAAAATCAGCAGATGACAACTGATTGCCCTCTAATTTTTTTTCTTTATGAGCTCTTTTGTATAAGAGCCAAGCATTAGACATTGCAAGGTCTAAAAAGTGATAAAATAGACGAACGTGCCATCGCTTGCTTCTTAGCAATATCTTATAGCGGCCCATGATGCTGTCAATGAGATCAACCCCACCCATGTGCCGATTATACTCGGCTACAATATAAGGTCTTTCAATATCTATGTACCTTTTGTTTGCCTTATCATAGCGGCGTACTGTGGACTTCGGTAGCTCACCAGTGAAATTAGAAGCAAGAGTTACACTTTTGTTGTCTTTCCAGACATCGGTGGCTATATCTCTTCCTCGCACATTTCCAACATATTCTACGCTGTGACCACGGCTCTTTTTCGAAATATCCTTATCTGTTGGCAGTTCACAGTCAGGTATCCTATTTCGTCGTATTGTTCCTAAACTAAGAATTCTTTCCTTGGCCAAGTATTCTATAAGTGACAATGACGTGAACTAGTTGTTGAAATAAAGTTTATAGTTTTGGTTGTTTGGAATATTTCTGGCCTGTCTCATGACAACATTTGAAGCAGCACCTAAACCTGGTTCTCCGGGTTTCAAAATATTTTCAGTTCCAGACTCCACTTCAAAACTATACGCGAATCCGTTAGTGTCGCAAAGTACAAATATTTTAAATCCCCATTTTTTCGGCTTTTTAGGGTTATGTCGAGCTTTGGTGGAGCAAATTTGCTCATCTACACATAGCTGACTTTGTAGCGGAATTTTTTTTGCAAGTTTCGTTTAGTTTTGCCATATTGGTCGAATTTTTAAAAAGTCTATCAGCTTGGGGATGATCACGAGAAAGCTTCTTAGAATTGTCATCAAAGTGAATACATTGTCTCAATTTTTCAAACTTATTCGCTGCCATTGTTTCCTTTATGAAAGGTGTACCGATTTCGTTATTCCAATGTTTCGTCACCCTCGGGAGGTGCACCAAAGACATCATGTATGTTATACCAATAAATTGTTGAACGTCGATTTCGGATACTTGGAAACTATTGCTGGGATCCATTTCCCTTATGTATGGGTTAGTTTGTTGTGCAATATCTTTGATTAATTCAAGAGGAAATATTTTTTAGGAAAAACCGTATGGGTGTTTCCAAATCCAAAATATCAGCAGGCAGTTCTTACTTTCCAGTGAAACGTATTTGATGTTCGTTTAGTTCAATATTCTTTTTCTTTCAAACTACATTCATTTTTGGTTTAGGGCGATGTGACGATCCTTTCTGAGCGGCATTTGTAGGCATGGCTGATTCCTCTAAGCGAACGTCAATATCTTCCTTTTCGTTTTCCAAAAGAGCGTCATTTTGCTCACAATCGAGTTCAAAGTCTGAACTTATATCGCCCTCAGGATCAAAATCGGGATCTGTAACACTATTATCGTCAGTTTCGAACCCGTCTTCACTACTTTCATAATTCATCAACTCTTCAAGAATTTTATCAGCAGATAAGTTACGAGACGCCATTCTGGTGAAGTATATAAGAAATCAACACAAACAAATTTTTAGTGACCCTTATTACTCAATGTTACAGAAATGGTACAAACCTAAACTTCACTATATATTGTATTAGTGAACATTTTTCGTATTATCTTATAGAAATTAAACATAATAGTGAACTTACCTGGACTTTTCCACTAAATATTTTATTAAAACACTGAAAATTTTCTTATTTTTATCTTTTCGGTAATTGCAAGCACGTGCATTCACTAACTTTACCACAGCGAAAAAGAAAGTACCGTTTTATAAGTGATGCCAATACATAGAAAACCAGAGAATTTTAAAATTGAAAAATACGAAGTGTGACAGTGCTGCTACATCATACTAAAAAGGGAAAATTTAATTTTCCTATGTTTTGTACCCTCTAAAAGGGTTTGTAACATATCTGTCACATGATGCTATAAAGGGTTAACTAATCTTTCCATGGATTATATTAGACACTTGTTTTCATGCACTTTGTTATTCGTGTTGACTTTAACCAAGAAAGTCTACTAGGAACTAAAACATTTGCTATATGAATATATGTAACACTTATTTTTTCTCTTGCAGTATTTTTTTATAGAGTATAGTAAACGGTGATCCATTTCGAGTTTCCCTACTTTTTTAAAGAAATATTATTAAAACTTCAAACTGAATGGGGAATGTTTATTACCATTCAAAAGAACATTCTTTGGCATTTAGTTTTTAAAGATTATCTCTTTCAAATGCTGGTCGTGACAACGTTTCAAATGGTCCATCCCTTGAGTTCAATGCTCGATGATTCGAGCATTTCGACTGGTAACTGGCGAATTATACGCGTGATGTTTTGCTCCAAGACCTGCACCGATTATAGATTTTAACCTTTACATATCCCCACAGGAAAAAATTTAAGGGTGTCACTCGATCTTGGTGGCCACTCGATCGGCTCAAAACGTGAAATTATCTGCTGACCGAAGAGTTCTCTCAATAAATCCATTGATTAATGTTATGTGTAGGGAGTAGCGCCGTCATCACGAGCTTAAGTTGCAGGCATCAAATAGTCGGTTATCATGGCGCGATAATGGTCGCCATTATTATTGAAGAAATGAAAGTTAAATGCTGCCTTTTCCCAGCAATATGCTCCTCGATGCGATTAGCATTGATCCGAGGCATTACACCAATTACAAGTTCTCTCTTTCTAGCATAAGCCAGCCGTTTAACCTTTTCTTTCCTCAGGCTGGACTTGCCTTCGAGACGGTTGCATATTCCGACCGCCGCCTTGTATCTCGCTCTTGCCTTCAACCCCTTCTTGCTTGACTTCCTTCGGTCACCTGTACAGGAGAGCGATGAAGTTCTACTTCCCTTTTCGAGTTTCTGTGCATAGCGCTTTCTTGGTACGAGTCTTCATGGACTGTGTGGACTGCAGTGGAGGTGTGGCCGCTGGCGACACAGCTCTTACGATCGCCGTACCTGTTCGTCTCCCATCGACGTTTGTACCGATATCCCAGTCCGCTACGTTCCTTTGTTGTCGTGCATTTCGAGTTTTTGATTCGGAGGTCTCTACCCCAAGCGTTTTATAGCTACCGCCAAGTACCTCATTAGCAATGGCCGTTGTATTACCCGATCATGATATTGTAAGCAGCGACACCCACTGCCCAGTCGACATCCGCGCGGTGGATACAGCTAAGAAGAATTTTTGCTGACCAATTAAATTTAAAAATATTTCGATGCTTTCCACTTCAAGCACTTCCAAAGCAGATTGAAAATCACTGTAGTTTAGAAATCTCAAGGCCTCTGATTATCCATCATTCCTCGTATAAATCCGGTTGCGTTTCGACTACTATGCAATATTCAATATATTTATGTCTGCCAATAGGAATTCAATTGGTCGACGGAATATAATATATTTTACATAATTTTTCGACAAATTTTTTACTGTTAAATTCTCAATATAAGCAAAACAGTCAAATATTCAATATTATTTATTACGTGGTATTTTTATGGGTATCCACTTTCACAACAAAGAAGTTCTCCATTTCATTTGGAAGCAAAATACTAAACTCAAACATTTATACAACAATTGTCCGCGGCTTTGACGCGTGTATCCAAAGTTATCGCTAACCTTGAAAGGCCGTCAAACTAATAAATCAAATAAATTTTAATATTTTTATAGAAACATATATACACACACAGCAAATTAGTAGAATAGAGGCAAAAAAGCACTTTCCATTACATATTTGCATTTCAGCAGAATTTCCTAAACGAGTCGTGTGAATCGTGCTACCGACTGGCGGCAACAAAAAAGCTTTGGCGCTCAACAACAAAGTATGTAAGGCCACTTGATACAATTTGACAAGTAATTGTCGACGCTTAATTTTGTACAGCAAAGTGGAATTTCTGGAATCAGCATACATATTAAAATGATCAACGTAAGGAGGAAATAGACTTGTATTGTTGCAAATACCGACTTATGAAACTTGAACTTAATGGCTTTGACCTAGAATTCAAACGGACTCTCTATTCAAAGACAGTAAGGAAGTGCATTCAGCTCAATTCTTTCTACTGAGCTGCACTACTTTTGTGGACCACAAGTTCGGATACTTCAGCTGATTCCTTCTGAATTCCACCATCAAAATCTGACGGGTCTCAATGATGAATTAGATTAGGAACTTTGCTGCAAGTACTCACTGACTCTGAAAACAGCGTTTCGGCAAAAACGCCTTAAAAGTTTTGGGAGCCGATTACACTTGGTTAAAAAATATCTCCGAAATTATTTGCTGGACTAACTTCAAATTTGTAAAGATTATTTCAAATGTATGTATAATACATCTTCTTTTTCGTTATTGGCTTATTATATTGGCGTAGACACCGCTTACGTGATTTTAACCGACTTCAGAACAGCGGGCCAGTCATTCTTCCTTGTGGCTGTTTGCCACCAATTGGAGCCAAGTGTATCCAGGTCTTTCTCCACCTGGTCTTTCCGACGGTGAGGAGATCCTTTTCTTCCTCTGTTCCTCCTGGCGGGTGCTGCATCGGATACTCTCAGAGCTGGAATATTTTCATCCATTCGAACGACCTGACCGAGCCTAACCGCTGTCTTTTAATTCGCTGAACTATGTCAATGTCGTCGTATATCTCGTACAGCTCATCGTTCCATCGAATGCGATATTCGCCGTAGCCAATGCCCACAGGACCATAAATCTTCTGCAAAACCTTTGTCCCGAAAACTCGTAACGCCGACTCATCAATTGATTTCATTGTCCATGCCCCTGCACAATATGGCAGGACGGGGATGATGTGTGACTTGTAGAATTTGGTCTTTGTCCGTCAAGAGAGGACTTTACTTCTCAATTGCCTGCTCAGTCCGAAGTTGCACCTGTTGGCAACAATTATTCTACATTGAATATCGAGGGTGACATTGTAGTTGGTGTTAATGCTGCTTCCAAGATAGACGAAATTATCTACGACTTCGAAGTCATGAATGTCAACAGCGACGTGGGAGCCAAGTCGCTGGTGCGACGACTGTTTGCTGGATGAGAGAGATATTTCGTCTTGCCCTCGTCCGCTACCGGACCTATTTGCTTCGTTTCCGTATCCAGTCTAGAGAAAAAGGAACTAACAATATAATACCCCTCAATTAAGTAATTAAAAACAAATTTTGATGTTAGTCTGAAACTGGTAGCGACCTCTGACCAGAACACCAAATAAAAATATTTGTCACAACTGCTTCATCTCAACCAAAGTCAACAAACTTCACAATTTATAAAGATTTTTTTGTTTTTTTCCTTTCCTCTCCCAACCGTTCCATCATTCCCTTTCACCAAAGGAATACTTGAAACAACATAACCTTATAGCCGCTGTCAGCGCAACAGTTGCTCGTCTCTGTCAAGTTGTTGATGTGCCTTTGTTGGTTTTACTGTATGCATTGTCAGTTGTTTTTTATATTTTATTGCTCATTTGTCCATTGCAGCCAAATGCCGGACCCTCAAATTCATTTAAAGACTTAAATTTTGAAAAGTACTGCGTCCCATATGTGCAACAGGCACCACATCGGGGAAGCTCAGTAACTTTTGAATATAAGCGTGCATTTTTATTTACTAGGGTGTTAGTAAAATGCTAAGTTCTTCCTTTGAATCGTCTCCGAAAAATTAAAGGTATGAATGCCTATCCAGACCTCAATATATGTTTTACCAATACTAAAATAATTTGTTATATATATATATATACATATATATATATATGATTTTGAAACAAATGACAAGCTTTTTGAACAACCCTGATTTAGAAAATTGACCTTAAATATATACTTAGACAATCAAAGCACTTAGTCTAAGCAGTAATGAGAGGATAATACTTCCTAAAGAGGTTCAAATATATTTGGGAATATGAACTTTCATAAAAATTAGTAAATGAAGCATTCAGAAATCAGCTGAACTTTTAGTTAGACTTTTAGTTAAACTTTCATATATATTCCATATAGCTTGTTAAATGTGGTACACCCTAATAAATTAAATAATATATTAGTGTAGGTATGTAATAGACATATATGAATGTGTGTGAGTATTTTTTGGTGCAAAATAAACCGAAATTTAAATTTTGGATAAATGTGCCCACGCTTGTCATCAACGTATTTACGAATGCTTGATCGTATCCAGGCGTAATGGATTGCATACCAATTAAAAGCCAATAAAAGGAGCGTCTTTGTCTGTTTACGATTGCGCCTCACAGCGTTTTATTGCTCTCTTTTAGTGTAATTGCAAAAATTTGTCGCCGATTTGAAAGAGGCAACGAACTAACGGACCATATGTTTTTAAGCCCAGAATTTTCGCGAATTTCAGTGCACCTGTTGATAAATTAAAATATGGTGCAACCACAAAAAGTCTTTAAAAAAATTTAAATCTAAAAAAATTATTTTATTATTTTATGGACAATATGCATTGCGTTTCACAGGAGTTTCTGTGCCATAAAGTACATTATCAGGCCACTAAAGGCTTCAAAGCTTTTAAATATAGGGTCAAACCACGTCAAGTGATCCATGAAAATTTCGAAAAATCTCCGATTTTGAAAATTAGCAGTTCATTAGGAAGGGGACCAGACGCATACCCCGTGATACAAATGTTCGTTAAAATTCTTTTTTTCGTTAAAGTTATTGAAGGTTGAAATTTAGAGGACGAAAAAATTGTAAAACTATTTTCTCATAAACTACTGGAGATAAATCGATGAAATTTTGTGAAGTCAAAGAAAAATGTTCGTGCTATATTATAAATATTTTTCATGATCCATTTGTTAAACTAATAATATTTTACATAATTTCTTGTTAAATAATAAATGCAAAAAAATTTGTGTTCATTCATACCATTCCAAAGATATTGAATTTTTTGTCCCCCTACCGCTCTTAAAACGTATGACACATCGATCCATCCAAGCAGGATATTTTCTTCTGAGGGTCGTTTTTTACAGTCTGAGTACAGATTTCTATGCGCACACCGTAGCGCTTCTTTTGCAGTGATCAAACCATGAAAATCTTGCATTAGCTACCATTAAAGAAAGCACTTTCCTTTCGCCTCTGAATAGGCAATATCTTCATCCCATGTAGAAGGGTCTCTGGAGGAAATTTTCATAAATTTTTAATCGAGAAAATAAATTTGTGCTCTTGACGGATACAAAATCGCTTAATAATTTTTCTGCAACAATAAATAAGTTAGAATTATTAACAATTTATTCAAAACAGTATAAACAAGTAAGGAAGGGCTAAGTTCGGGTGGCACCGAACAATCGAGATTTCATTATAAGTCATTTACATATTTTTCAAATACCGTATTTGTGTAAAGTTTTATTCCGCTATCATCTTTGGTTCCTAATGTATACATATACATACATACATACATATTATACGGAGAAGGCATCAGATGGAATTCAAAATAGCATTATATGGAAGAAGGCGTGATTGTGAACCGATTTCACCCATATTTCATACATGTCATAAGGGTGTTAAGAAAATATTATACTATACCGACGCCACGCCCATTTTCAATTTTTAAAAAAGCCTGGGTGCAGCTTCCTTCTGCAATTTCTTCCGTTAAATTTAGTGTTTCTGACGTTTTTTGTTAGTCGGTATTAACGCACTTTTCAGTGCTTTCAACATAACCTTTGTATGGGAGGGTGGGCGTGGTTATTATCCGATTTCTTCCATTTTTTGAACTATATGGAAATGCCTGAAGGGACAGCTTCACACATATCTTCTTTAGATGAAATATATCTATGTATTCCCAGAATCTTACAAATTCTCTTTTTGGAAATTTACTACAATGTTCGTTTTGGTTTGTTCATTAACTTCATCAGCAAAGAGTGACAATACGGCAATTTCTTCTGACAAGTACTAAAGATGTTGCCTAAACTTGCTCAAGACTGCTTTGGAGATCAATTTATCACCATTTCATATTCCTTAAGCCGCTTTAAAAAGCACAAATCTTGAGTTGTTGCTTTCACCACCAGACTACATCCAAGCCATGGTTTTACAGATAAAACCGCAATGAAAAAACATACTCTTGAGGGCTCCTTTCAATCGCCCTATATTAGACGCAGTTGTGTCACAGCACATTATTTGTGCTTTGTCATCGAGGTTCCAGTCATAAAATGCGTTCAACACAGCTTTAGCTTCATCCTGGCCTTAAGAGCGCTCCAGTTTGGGTACAGCCAGAAGTTGTTCCTTTTCTCCAAATGAAATGAGAATTGTTAGGCATTCTTCTTTAGCGTTTCTCACCTCAAGTCCAGGTAATAATTTCCCATCCCAGTGAACGGTCACTATTTCAGACGTATTATTCTAGAAATCTTATTTTATAGACTCCGCTCTATCTTGTCGACTCTGTGTGCGAATACGTTGAATAGACGATTCGTTTATCGCTAAATCATCACAGCTAAGATTTAGAGCTTCTACTACAGCCTGAAGTATATAGATTGACTTAACTTGAGAAGTCTTTCAAGGATTGGAAAAAACGTTGGCACAAATGAATTGAATTCAAATGGGATTACTTTGAGGGGACGACATCGATGATGAAGAATTAAGAATTTTAAAATTATGAACAAAGTCTTACTATTTTTTGCTCATAGTAGTATAACTGCCATAGAAACTAACCGATCAATTTCAAGTTCTTGTATGGATTCTTTTGTATCTGTGAAGGGTATTAAAGCTTGATTTCAACCGAAATTAACTTTTTTTCTTTTTTAACTTAGTCGGCTTCAGAAAGTTTAACAGGGTTTCCTCCAAACGCTTTTTGTATAGTCGGTAACGAAAATTTTTCCGAAATAGCTGGACTGATGAGTTAAAATTTTGACACGGCCTTCTTATGTAATAAGATTTTGATAATAATTTTCATATTTTAAGGCAGCTGGAGTGTAAATTTTTGTATAAAGTCGACTTTTTTCTGGAGAAGCCGCAATTTTGTAAAAAAATAACAATTTGGGCTGTTCTCTAACTATATACATTGTGATAAAAAATTGTAAAAAAAAGCAAAATATTTAATTATTCATCAATATTTATTTTGTCGCGGCCAAAGTAATCCCCGCCAGATGTTATACTTTTTGGAAAGGCCGTCAGCTCCTTCAGCGAATTTTGTTTTATCTCTTCGATGGACTGAAAACGGGTTCCATTCTGATGATTGTTGACTAGTTTGCATGTCAAAGTCATAAAACGATGTCTCGTCTGCCGTTATTCTGCTCTCCATGAATGTGTGATCGGAATTAGCACGATCAATCATGTCCACAACACTTGCCTGATGATTTTCACGCACTATATCCTTCACTTTTTTAATGTTTTCAACAGTTGAAGAGGTCGAAGGTTGTCCAGACCGAGGTATGTCTTCAACGATCTCTCGACCGTCCTTGAAGGCTTTGTACCACTCGTATACTTACAGGTGCTTTTTTCACAAGGTATTATATTCATTCAGAACATCTCCTTCACTGCCAGACAACTTGTTTTCGAATGTCGCCTGAAGGTCGGCTACGGGATTAAGGGAGTCAACCTATTATTAAAGTGCATTAAATTCTCTAAATGTACATTTGGGGTACTCACAACCCGTCGTAAAGCATCATAAAATCGTAAAATTATATATTTTTACACTTTATAATTGTTGTTGGATTTCATATAAAAATGAGTTTACACATTTACAATTCTCAATGCTATGTTTTCGAATCGTTATAACTTATAACTTTATGAGACTTGTGAAAACCCTAATTATTTTCATTGTAACAGGTGGCGCAAAAATTACCTTCCGATGTTTTTTGAAAAATGAAAAACTTTGATTCTGCTTTTGAATTATTTTTATTTGGTCTTTTAAATTTTTTTACATCAAGTCGAGAATATGATATCATGTAAAGGGCCCCGCCACAGTTGATTGTCATTTGAGCCCTTTTTATGGCATTTTCCATCACTTTGGCCAGAACTTCTGGTGATAGCTCCCCACATTCTTGACGCATATTGGTTTTAACAGCTGCAAGAGTCTGAGGCTTGTTGACATAAAGCCGTGACTTCAAAAAGCCCCACAAAACGAAGTCTGAAGCGGTCAAATCAGGCGATCTTGTGGCTAGTGCAAATCGCCAAAACGGGAGATTAGGCGCCCGGGAAATGCATCCTTCAGCATATCGGTTGCGGCACGCAGTGTAGCGCACCATTGTTTATTTACGTGTATTTCGCATGTGTTTACTACACAAATGTCAAAACTGAACTGTCAATTTATAGCATCTTCTGATCATCTCTGGCTTTTGCGCCACCCGTTACTATAACCCCTTAAGTGAAAGACAAATTACTAAAAATTGGCGGATTTATGCGTAAAATAACCTTTAATCTTCCAACTAAATTACCGAAAGCACTTCCTTACGAACAAACAAAAACAAAAAATATGTTTAACAGCTAAGATTCAAAGTGCTTTCGCCCTCACAGAATTTAATTACATTATTGAAGTTTGAAAGTAGCGCGGAGATGCCGAAGCGCGCCATCAACGTCTCATTTATCACGAGTGAAATATCCTTTTCTGCTGGCAGCAAAAACAAATAAAATACGCAATGCTCTCCGCTTGGCAGCCTTCGAAGCATTTTCTACACCCAATTAGCGATGAGTGTCATAAAGTCAGCGCGGCACCAAGAACATACAAACACACATGCACACGCACCCGCAGATGCATACATTTATAAAATTAAAAAAGCAAAAACAACAACATGCATTTGCCGCTCGTAGTTTTGGCGTAATCTTTTGACAGGAAGCGCAATGCAACGCTGCAAATGTGTGTCACCGAGTCAAGAAACGCAACAAAAATAACAACAACAACAAAAACAGCTAGCAACTATAAATGACAGCGACAAATGGCTCGACAACAAATACCGTTACAATGATTTTTGCGAAAAGCGCGCACGGAAGTGATTACTAATGCAATCACACACGCACACACACATATGTGCATATATGTATATGCCGAGGCATTCGTGCTTCCAGGGAAGGCAAACGCTGAAGAAGTCAACAGCGCACGCTGACAATGCCATGACAATTTGGAAAATTGTGTTTCTATTTTGAAACTTGCAACTCGTTTGATCTTTTTTGTGCTTCTTCTTCGTCTTCGTTTTCCTTATTTCTCACTTAAGTGCTTGTAAATAGTTCGACCCACTTCTGCCAATCGCACGCTTTGCACGAGTGATTTACGCACACACATACACTGTGTTATAATATATATGTGCATGAATCTGCTTACATACAAACATACATATATATATGTATATATATGTATACCATACATATACTATATATATATGTATATGTTTGTATATGTATGGTATATACAGATTGTATCTAAATGCATGTTTTTGTCTACATGTGTGTGCATTTTCAGAAGCAAATTTTCTTAGCTAAATTTTTCTTAAGTTACTGTCTAATTTTGTTGCTTCCTAAGTCACTAAGTACGCACTTGCAATATCTCGAATTAAAATTTTAATGGCATCCACCCCATTAACACCTCAGCCACCGACGCGATATCACGTTGCAGACAAGTGCCATCAGACACACGCAGCAAAATGCTCGCAACGCCCTCAACCCTTTGCCCAAGCGTTGCCAAAGTAAACCAAAAAAAAAACAAAAAAAAATCGAAAATCAAGAAAAAAAGAAAGAGAAATTTAAAACGGAAATCTTGACATCAATTTGCGCTAAATACGCATAGTTAGCCAAGTGTCTTTTTAAATAGACATTGAGACATTATTCTAAGGCGGCGATGCGCAGGTGCTGCGTTGCCTTTGCGACAGTGAAATTGACACTAAATTTACACTTTTCGCCTTCTTCAATTTTTTTTTTTTGATTTTTGCGTTTTTATTTCTAGCTTTTGTTGGTTTTGTTTTTATTTTTGTTCTTGACAAATTTTGTGCGATAATTTTGCGTCGCATTTTTTCTGTGTCACACGCGTCTGCACGGGATTTTAGGATTTTTGCCAAGCAAATTTTAAATAGTTGCCGGCTATAAGTAAATATATATTTTTGGTTGTGCGCAGCGCAGCAAAGTGACATCACACCACCCCACAAATTATAATTTTCACCGAAATTCTACTTTAAACAGCCATAAATCTTCGAAAGGACAAGTAAGGACGTAAGTGGCTGCGTCTAAATCGGAAGCATTCCAGTTTTGTTTTCAAGGTGAAAGATAATAAATTGTATTTTTAAAACAATTTCGAAAGTGTTTGTGGACGCTTAAAGACAATCCGAGCGCATTTTCCCATTTACGCTCGGCTCAACTTTGAGCGTCCAATCTGCGAGCACCCTTAGAAAATCCTTAAAAAAAGCAAGGGCTTCTCCGAAGGCCATTTTGATTAGCACTAACTATTTTATTGAGGAAACCTTAACTGAAAACCAAGAAATTTTTTCCCACCCCACCATATTATAAAGTTCTCCTTTTTGGAGTATACCAAAGTTTGCACTTTTTTGACAATTCCATTAAATCTTTTAAATCTAGAAATTTTCAATTTTTTATACATATGTATATGTGTTATAACTGCTTTCTATTTGTTAAAACTTGCCGAAACGATATACAGCTGGCATAAAACTGATAAACAGTCATAATCTAGTAAATATGGAGGGGAAAAGGGTTACACCACCCTGAAAAGTTATTCTCCAACTCACTCTAGTTAAATTAGGTTCATAACGTGTTGTTGTAATCTCGGCTAAATTTATTAACATCAGAACAGTGCTTAGACATATTTTCTCTCTCAAAATTAGCGAACAGGCGACTGGCGAATCGAAAGCGGCTATAATCCCTATTAACCATGTCAATATTTCTTATGAAACTTTGGTGTATCTTGCATAACAACACCAATTTAAACGATAGCAATAAAAAGTTTTTTCTGAAGACAGAAATGTACAGTTAGCTTGTAAAGTTATATTTCCTCAAATAATAATTCAAATTTGATAACACAGTTAGTTCAACGATATCATCCGACTTTATATCCAATAACTCTTACAAAATAATATTCACTCTTGTTTTCTTGGCTCCTTTGGCCTCTACCAAGTTTGTTTTCATAGAAAAATTATATCAGTACGATTATTTCGAAATATTTAGTCAGTGCCAACCGAAGATGTTTACACTAATTTGAGAGCCGAAACAATCAAATTGTTTAAAAAAATAAACTTCCCAGTTCACTGAGTTAAAATGTAGTTATCAGTAGGTACATACAAGGTCTGTCGCAAAAGAAACAAGACTGTTAAAAAAAACAACAAAAAATTAATATTTTTTTATTTAAAGTAGTTTCCTTGTGCTTCGATACAGCATTTAGCCCGGTCAATTAGCATTCCAAATGAGTGTTTAAGGTCATTTTTCGGAATGCTCTTGAGAATATCGGTCGTCGCCTTTTGGATGTCCTGAAACCAGTGTCCTTTCATGGGCAAATGAAGTTTTCCAAATAGGTAAAAACCACAGGGTGCCAGATCAGGTGAGTAGGGTAAGTTATTAATGGTTAATATGGAGTTTTTTGTCAAAAAATCAGTGACAAGCGTCGACCGATGACACGGCGCCAGGACCCTGCCTCACGGTATTGTGGTCAAGCACGACGAATGCGTGACAAAAGACGCTTCACAACACCAAGATAAAACACAGCATTAATCGTTTGGCCACGTAGGACGAACTCTCGGTGTACAATACCCTCGGAATCGTAAAAGCAAATCAGCATTGTCTCTATTTTTGACGTCTGAAGACGACTTTTTTTCGGTGATGGCTCGTCTGGATGCTTCCATTCGGCACTTTGACGTTTGGTTTCGGGATTGTATTGAAAGCACCACGTTTCATCACCAGTCACAATCGAGTATTTGTAGTTTGCGTCCTTTTTCGACTCCTTAGTCAAATCCTTACAATGTTGGATTTGTAGCAAGTTTTGCTCCTCAGTCAATTTGTGCGGAACAAACTTGGAGCACACCTTCCGTAGACCCAATTTATCTATCAAAATGCGATCAATGGAGTCTTTGGTGATATTTAACTCCATTTCCATGTAACGCAAAGAAGATTTCGGCTCATTCTTAATAAATTCCTGCACTTTTTCAATATTGTTTTGGTTAATCACTGATTTTGGCCGGCCCGACTTCTGATCGTCACAGAGGGCCTCACGATCTTCTTGGAATCGCTTAAGCCACTCATGCACATTACTACGGGATAGGCACTGATCACCATAAACTTTTTTCATCATTTGAAATGTTTCAGTAAACGTTTTCACAAGTTTAAAACAAAATTTAATATTTGCTCTTTGTTAAAATTCATTTTACGACCGATGACCAAAAGCTGCCGTCACTTTTTGATCGATAACATCGATTGTAGTTATCCAAGTGTCTTAAAATTTTTACGAAATGTCAACAAGAGATAAAACTTTTTATTTCATATACCCACCAATAGGTGGCGCCACCAGAAACAGTTATATTTAAAAAGTTCTGTTTCTTTTGCGACAGACCTTGTTGGTGACCGCACAACTTTTTCCGTGTTTTTTCAAGATTTTTTATTCTTCGATATTCTCATTATTCGTCGATTTTATCACTCTACTAAAAACAAGCTATTAATAATTGCCAATAAATTAACCCTAAAATGTTTCTAAATGTATCATTTAAAAGTGTAATGAATGCATTAATTAATTGCTATTAAATTACCTTAATTGACCCAAAATTTGTGGCTCTGTGAAGTGCAAGAAAAAGTGGAGTATAATTGTCTTAAGCTGCATTAAAATGAAGCCAAATTAAGATAGGCGAAACCACGAAAAATTAAATTAAAACCGATCAAATAATAACATATACTAATATGGGCAAAAACTAGTAAGACTTTGTTCATAATTTTAATTTTTTTATTTATTGTTCAAAATCTATGTCGTCCCTTTCAAAGTAATCGCCTTTGGCCACAGTACTCTTGAGTCAACGTTTTTTGCACTCCTCGAAACAGTTGTTAAAGTCAACTTCCGGAAGAGTCTTTACTGCGCGCAGCGATTCACGTTTAATGCCTTTAATCAATCAATCACGCGAATATGATGGTTACGGCACGATATTGGTTGAAAATTTTGTTAAAAACTCGCGAAGAATCAAGGCAGTATGCGACGGTGCATATCGTGCAACGAATCGGGCCGTAATCCCCGCCTCTTTTTACGAATAGCTTCACGCATAACACTCAAATATTCCTGGTTGATAATTTGGCTGGTTGGAACGAATTGGGAGTGCAACACACCTCAATAATCGAAGAAAACTATCAACATAAACTTGATTTTTGACCGGCGTTAACCTGTTTTTTTCGGCTTCGGCTCACACCTTTGCTACGATATTCGGCCGATTGATGGTCTGTTCCGTGGTCTGACTCATCGGATACGTTTCATGGCATCATGGTAGTCGGAAAGCATTATTTCACAGACGTTAAAGCGACGCTGTTTTTCGAAAAAATTAAATGATTTTGGAACTAATTATGCTTTCACTTGTTTACGCCCAAATGATCTTTCGAAATGGTTTTTACTGATTCTTCCTATATTCCAAAGATGCCAGTAAGATCTCTGAACGATACTCATCGATTCTCAAGAAACAATTTCTTTATTCTATTGACGTGTTGATCATGATCATCAGTTGATGTTGATGACCGTCTTGAACCGTCATCAACGCGTTCTCAACCTTCTTTGAATAATTTGTACCAATTAAAAACACTTGCTTGCGCCAAGAAATGATAACCGAAGGCTTGTTCCAATATTCTGAACGTTTCGACACCAGAAATTTCATTCCGCACACAAAATTTAATGAACTTCTTTTTCACTCATCGTCAAAAGCGCCGAATGCACTTTATGTATTTCAGAAAGACAAGCGTAGACTAAACGCTAATGATTTTTTTAATGTGACATTTTCACAGATATCAGTGACAGGTACACCAACCTAAGAAAAAAACAAAAATTATTTAGGTCCTACTATTTTTTGCCCAAAATATGATTAAGATTAAGTTTAATTACAGTTTATGCCAAGCATATTATTTGTTATGCGATTCAAGACAAAAGTGAGAATATGGGAAAGAAATCGTTACAGACAGGAGATTTTATATATTATTGAGCCCCTAAATATAAGTTTAAGTATTTACGCTGTTTTTCCAAAAAAAAAATGTAATTAACTGCTTTCTCGACGTTTTGGAACGGTAGTGGTAAGGTTTGGAATGTGAACCCTTAAGAAATAATTAGACTTCTTAAATACCTAATGCTTTTCGTAAAGCTATCGAATTATCTCATCTCTGGGATAGTACGTTCGTTTCCATGAGTTTTGTACGCAATTAATGAATAAGATTTGTAATGAAATCTTATTGCTAAAAAGAAATGTTTACCAAATCCTTTACTGCATGTATATTTCAGCACTCAAACATGTGTATATCTACTGCAAATTTCCCTGTGCAAAAAGTATAGTTAAACGACTTCTCATAAAAAACGTATAAATTTAGAATTTTTGATGGGTTACTTGACATACATTTCAAATATAATGATTGTCGAAGTTTCACACCCACGCCACGACACCTTTCCTTGGGTCCGCAGGCTAGTATATGGTAGAAGCTGAAAAAAATGTTTAAATCATTGTCAACATTGAAAATCAGGACGCCTTCAAGTGATTTGCTTTCCACGAAACGCACGATTGGCATTCGAATTTAGCAAAAAATTTGGCAAAAAGTTTGCGGTGTTTTATGTTTCACCTCAAACATCGCTGCGGTGCTCGTCATTTCGCCTTTTCTCATCTAAACTCATCTAAAATGTTGACAGTTTTCTTTGAGTAGCATATATACCCTTAATAAAAGGCGCTATAAATTTAATTAAATGCATGTATTTCCTACACACTGCTGCAACAAAAAATCTAATTTTAAGCAAACTGCTTCATTATGCAGAATTCAACTTGACGACAAATGATAAAACGATCTTTGATCACACGCTGGACGAGTGAATATCAAGGCCAGCGCGAATTAAATGTTTCAACTAACGCGTAAGTGTGTGTGTGTCTATTGGTATGTATGCAGCTAAAATTCTTTAATTTCAAAAACTAATTTTTGTATCGCAAGATGTTTTTTTAGTTTTTTGTTTAAATCATTTATAACGTTAATCAAACGCACACATACATGTGTACACACAAGTGAAATCACAAAATTTTCCAAAGCGACGATACACACCACACACGGGTGAAGGCGTCTGACAGCGCTACAAAATACTCGAGAATCGTATGAAATACTAATTTAGTTTCTACAAAGAGCACTGAACGAGCGCGTTGCTTGCGCTTACATCAGGGCAGAGCTTGTGTCGCGTTTTATTGCTTTTACAAGGCTGGTCGAACACCGACGAAAGCGAAACGCGCACGTGTCTCTATTTCCCCTCATTATACAGTTTACAATTATGTAAAGTATATATGGCTTGTAAGTGTATACGTGTATATGTTTGCTCCGGTCTGACACTCAAACATTGTTTGGAAACTATTTTATGATTTAATCAAGGCTTGTTTTCCGGCGACACTGATATTCGGCTCGTCTCTAATTTAAATGTAAATTGTAAAACAGCAACAACAATTTCATATGTAAATATATGATTTACAATATTTGTTTACATATTTGTAAATATATTTGATTGCCCGAAGGTGATGTTCCGTGAATCATTCTTGTCTTTATCAATGAGTTTTGAGCGACGCAGTTTCCACTTTGGTAAAAGTTTAGTTGTGATCGAACACAAATCATTTTAAGAGACTGCTATGCACTTCTGAGCTTAGAATCGTTAAGGAATTTACAAAAAAAATCTGCAGAAGAGCAGTTAATGCTGTCCGTTTGTCGGCCTATCTGTCAAGCTCTTCGTAAATTTTACAGATATCTGAGTAAAGTTTGTTAGTTAGATTAACCAAAATATTACAGTAACATCATGATATAGACCTTTACAAAATGCTGTGGGTTTCTAAGTCATAACTCCCAGACATATTTTAGAAACCTTAGCTCAGTGCGAAACGTTCAGAATGTTGGCAAAGACCTTCGGTTTGTCGCGAGCAAGTGCTTTTGATTGGTACAAATTATTCAAAGAGGGTCGAGAGCGCTTTGATGACGAACTACGTCCAAGACGGCCATCAACTTCTACTAATGATCAACACGCCAATAAAATAAAGAAATAAGTGCTTGAGAATCAACGATTAACAGCCAGAGATCTTGTTGGCACTGTTGGAATATCGGAAGCATCAGTGAAAACCATTTTGAAAGATCATTTGGGTGCAAAAAAAACGAATGCACGATTGCTACCAAAATCACTAAATTTTTTCGAAAACAGCGTCGCGTTAACGTCGATGAAACAATGCTTCCCAACTACTACGATGACCTGAAATGTATTTTTAATGGCCATGAGTCTTGCATCTATGTTTACGACCCGGAAACAGACGATCAAACGGCCGAATATCGGTGCGAAGGTGAGCCGAAGACGGAAAAACCACGTCAAAGCAGCTGAAAAATTAAGATAATGTTGACAGTTTTCTAGAACTATAGAGATGTGGTGCACTCCCATTTAATTCCGAGCGGCCAAACTGTCAACAGGGAATTCTATTAAAGTGTTAAGCGTCGTTTGCGCGAAGCTATTCGTAACAAGTAAGGAAGGGCTAAGTTCGGGTGTCACCGAACATTTTATACTCTCGCATGATAAAATGATAATCGAGATTTCATTATCCGTCATTTACATCTTTTTTTATTTTGCTGTAAAATTAATTAGATTAGATCAATTTGTGTACTTTGAGTATTGAATTGTATTTTCATTTCCTATTGTATAAGTATATTATACAGAGAAGGCATCAGATGGAACTCAAAATAACGTTATATTGGAAGAAGGCGTGGTTGTGAACCGATTTCACCCATATTTCGTACATGTCATCAGGGTGTTAAGAAAATATTATATACCGATTTTTATTGAAATCCGTCGAGTAGTTCCTGAGATATGGTTTTTGGTCCATAAGTGGGCGACGCCACGCCCAAAAAAGCTTCCTTCTGCCATTTCTTCCGTAAAATTTAGTGTTGTTTTTTGACGTTTTTTGTTAGTCGGTTAACGCACTTTTAGTAATTTTCAACATAACCTTTGTATCGGAGGTGGGCGTGGTTATTATCCGATTTCTTCCATTTTTGAACTGTATATGGAAATGCCTGAAGGAAACGACTCTATAGAGTTTGGTTGACATAGCTATAATAGTTTCCGAGATATGTACAAAAAACTTAGTAGGGGGCGGGGCCACGCCCACTTTTCCAAAAAAATTACGTCCAAATATGCCCCTCCCTAATGCAATCCTTTGTGCCAAATTTCACTTTAATATCTTCATTTATGGCTTAGTTATGACACTTTATAGGTTTTCGGTTATCGCCATTTTGTGGGCGTGGCAGTTGGTCGATTTTGCCCATCTTCGAACATTACCTTCTTAAGGAGCCAAGAAATACGTGTACCAAGTTTCATCATGATATCTCAATTTTTTACTCAAGTTACAGCTTGCACGGACGGACGGACAGACAGACATCCGGATTTCAACTCTACTCGCCACCCTGATCACTTTGGTATATATAACCCTATATCTGACTCTTTTAGTTTTAGGACTTACAAACAACCGTTATGTGAACAAAACTATAATACTCTCCTTAGCAACTTTGTTGCGAGAGTATAAAAAACGTTGGAGACCATATAAAATGCACAAGAATATATAAATGATCAGCGTGACGAGCTGAATCGATTTAGCCATGTCAGTCTTTCTGTTTGTCTACCGAAGTTAACGTTTTATCTTGTTTTGTAGAGTTATTTGTAGAGCAAAGGTTATCCCCACGGTACTTGATCTATTGACTAGCCAAAGACAGACAATTATGGCGAAATCAGCGATGGTCGAACGCAGCAAAAATAGCTTAATTTTTTGTGTCTAATAAGAGCGGCCACTGAATTGATTTTGTATCCAGAAAACAGTCAATGACCCACTCTGTATTTATTTGTATTCCATAGGCTGGTCAATCTACCATTTGAAAATGCTTCAAACTAGTTTCATTGAACAATATTATAGTACATAATAATCATCACACAAACGACATGATCGAAAGGCTTGGCCCCAAAAGCATAAGATGCATACGAGTTCGTAGACAGCGCGTGCGACCTTCAAGTCACAGATGCCAAAGCAACATTTCAAACGCTTTCACGCATTTTAATAGGCATGAAAGCTGAAAGAATATCATTGCCCAAACAAAATTATAAAACTTGGAAAAATTCCATGCGTACGCCGATGCACTTATCATAAAAATTCGAGTAAAAGTGTGTACACTAACGGTTACGTGTGGTCATATACACACACACGAGTGTTGGTGTTTGCTTTGCGTGTTGCAAGGCAATGTGGCACACTGGCAGCTCCGAAAAATGATGGGAGTTGTACTACGCACACGCAAACGTGCATATAAATAGTGCAATATTTTTTTTACAAAACATAGTTTTTGTTAGGCGTTTTTATTTGAATTTTTAATTGCGCTCTTGAGACTTGCACATTCTGGCGTTGGGAAAAAGTTCGAAAATGTTTCTCGTTTTTTTCTAAGCGCCGAGTTTAGCACTGTCACATCATCCACCTACAAAAGCGCGCATATGCATTTAAGTAATTGCTAGATATACATACAGACAGACATTTCCATACACACATATACACATAAATGGTAATATTTACGTATATATACATATATGTATAGATATATATAGTCGCCTATGTCTGCGCTTCGCGTTAATTTGGTTAGACGGTGACTTCAGCTGTCTACTATTCTGGTTCGCGGTTTTATGACGGCATGACGGTGGGTGTCTTGATTTCCCATTCGAACTAATGAAATGCGAGCACTTAAATTCTTTTATGTTCGTCCGTCGTAAATGTGTTTCACACGCCGAAATGAAAGTGTCAGCGACTAGGAAACACAAATGCGATGGGCATGTGTGACTCTATTATTTAGTTTGCATACAGAGGTTGATATTATTACCTATATAAGTCGAAATAAAGTTGCATTTGCATTTGCCTTTACACGGTGCTGTATATAGACATTGCAGTCATATAACCAGAACTCATTTTATTTCGATTTCAAATTGATTACAGTTTTTGGATTGAAAATATCATATTTTTAAGTATACCTTAAATATTAGTTGAACAGAATGGAGTCCATTGAGAGTACCTCACTCATAATGCTTCCGCTTAACAGTATTTTTACATCCTGAACAGGGTATATCAAGTTTGCTACATGTTTGTAACTGCCAAAAGGAAACGGCGTATACCCTATAAAATATATATCGTCACCTAAAATGCAAAACAACGTATCATCAACAATTTTGAAATTGAGATTTTTATTACTTACGATTGACTACATCATATTATATATACATATGTTTCACAAAATGTTCAGCTTCTATCAGCTGTCAGATATAACCAATATATTGGGTAGTCGAAAAAATCTTTTCGTATTTCTAATCAAACTTCAACTTATTATTTTATATTTATAATAATAAATAAATAAACAAATATGTACCATTTTGGTCGACCACTTTTTTGCCATTATTCCGCTAGAGACATTATTCCAACAGTGTAAAACTTTTATTAGTGTAAATCGAAATTTTCAGAACGGAAGCGAGAACCACTGTTCTCGTTACGATATATTGGTTACCTTTTATATTTCGTGATTCTAAAATACAAAACAAATCTTTAGCACAGAAATTCCCTTTACTGTTTTTGAAAATATCCTCCTTTAAGATTTACATATATACTTTTGCATGTGTTTGAAACAATAGTCGAAGCACTTTTGTCACTCTAATAAGGGTATCTCCAAAACATGCCTTTTGAACGCATCAACCGCCTCTTCAGATGTCGAAAAACTTTGACCTCTTAGTTTATTTTCTACGAACAGGAATAAAAAGAAGTCACTCGGCGTCAAGTCAAGACTATACGGAGGATAATTCATCAAATCCATGTCTGGCTCAAAAATTCAGTTGTTTCAATCACTGTTTGAGAGCTAGCATTGTCGCGGTGAAGGGTGATCCGTCTTCCATGATTGGTGTTCCAAATTTCTTGAAAGAGTGATTAACAAATTGCTTGGGATCCAAAGTGAAACGTTTTATTTACAGTGAAATGTCCATGCAATATGAATGTACATATACTGGTCCCACAAATCCCTATAGCTGCCTCTATTTCACGATAAACCACAACATCAGTAGTTTCCGGAACAAAGACGGACTGATCTATGACCTCGATTGAATTCACCTTACAATCGTTAAAGCTCTTGATCGCCAAAAATTTAATTAAGTTCATCGATGCGCTGTTGCTGAGTTAAATCACGCCAAAAGTTGTAAAAAAAAATCTCGGTTTAATTATATTTTTTGCAAGCAACACAAATAACGGCCGTATGTCAAAACGTTCTGAGCAAACATACCCTTAAGAATGTCAAACTTTACGATAAAGTTGTAACTAGCCGGATTGCCACACCAAGGTTACGATATACCGAAATATAAAAGGCAACCTACGTACAATATAACTTCTCATAATACTACCATCACCTCTACCATCTCGACTATGTGACCGGTTTAAAACCAATTGCTCCTTTCCTAAAGCATTAAAGTAGTAGTAGTAGCCATCGGATTTCCCAAATCAAACTGATTTTCATTTGAATAGTAAATAAGCTAACACTTATTGATGCAGGTCGAATTGGCTTGACATAAATAGGGGCTACAATCTGCGAACTGATTGTTCAGATTAGAACACTATAAGATATATGTAGCTGTCACACAAACTGAGCGATTCGGAACTGACGAATTAAACGAAAAACCTTTGTATGAAATGTTCTTTTATTGTACAGCTATCCTTGAAAGTAATCTTGTTTCTATGCAAAGATATTACTTTAGAGCCACAGAAGACAATGCTTAGCATTTTGCAATAAATCCCTAACAATCTAGTATAAACTCATCCCTTTTATGTTGGATGAGGCACCTTAGATAGCATTTCCGCGATTCCCGGTACAGCGCCACACATTGTCTAAATATGTGCATAGAACACACACATTTTTCAAGCGATTTGAAAATAAAATTAAAAAATTTCCTCTTTCAAATTCAAATATATCAGCGCCAGCGTAGCGCTTAAAATAACCCCCCACGTACGCGCCATAAAAAAGTAAAAAAAATAAATAAATAAAACAAGTAAGGTAGAACTGAGTTCGGATCAAACTGAATATTTTATACTCCTGTAAGACAGGAAAGCACATTCAGGTACTGTATGGGGTCTAGGGCGAGTTCTCACCTGATTTTATTCATTCTGAGCACAAATATGCACCGTTATAAGAAACATATGCTCTCTCAATTTCATTAAGATTAACTGATATAAGTGGTATAAAGTTACCCGGAAGTTCGAAAATCTTTATATAAGGCTTATGGGGGCTAAGGAAAGTCTTGATCCGATTCAACCCATTTGTAGCATTGCAGACATACTTCTATCAGGAAAGGATTCTCTCCGGATTTTCGGAAGTAAAATTTAATGTCTCTAGCGTAGTTATTAATTTATCGCGATTTTAGTAGATTTTAATTGTACCGTTATGTGGGGAGTGAGCCGTTTTCTCACCGTCGGTTATTTGCGTTAGCCGAATTTGGTTGTTGTATCTTTAGTGGTTAAGGAGATATGTACATTAAACTTATTAGAGGGCGGGACCACGCCCACTTTTTAAAATTTTTTGCCCACAGATTCACCTAGCCACTGCGATGTTCGTGTCAGTGCTTAGTTGTTGCACTTTATATGTTTTCGGTTAATGGCGATTTGTGGGCGTGGCAGTGGTCCGATTACGCCCATCTATGAACTCGTACTTTTTTTGCGCCAAGAAACGCGCATACCAAGTTTCATCAAGATACATCAATTTTACTCAAGTTACAGCTTGCATGGACGGACGGACGGGCAGTCACCTGGATTTCAACTCCTCTCTTCATCCTGATCATTTATATATACGCAACACCATATTAATCTTGCTTAGTTTTACGTGATACGTGTAACCGTTATGTGAACAAAATTATTATGCTCTGTGGCAACATGTTGCAAGAGTACAAAAACAAAAAATTAAAAAGTGAAAAATGAAAAATGAAAATAGGAAAAAAATCACACACATTTTCCCGCTTTGAGCAGATAGCTGGCATGCATGTGGATGTGTGGACTGTGATCATGGCGACACGTTCCCGCACGGCTGCCAAGAGCTATGTGCACAAAATTGGAAAATCCAACGCATGAAAAAAAGCGAAAAGCAGAATTTCTATTTGAATTCTTGTATTATTATAATATTACTTTTTTCGTTTTGTTTTTGTTGTTGCTTTTATTTATTTGAAACAGCAAATCTAAAATAGCTAAAATTTCTAATGGCCTGTGCGCCGTGTTGGTTGTTGGTTGCTGGTTGTCTAGAAGCGTGCGGAAAGGCGTGTAACCGTGCGAGCTGCTGGTGAAATGCCTGGCCTTTGCTGTGGCGGCGCGGTGGGTTAACCGAAGATCGCATGCCGTGCTAATGGGCTTACTCTGTGTATGTGTGTGCATATGTATGTGTTATACTATATATGCGTAGCTATGTGCTTAACACACCTCCTTGTTGGTATTTATAGAATAAATGTAACCAACTATGTATATATGTGTGTGTTTGTATATTTGAAGGTATATTTGTATGTTTGTGTGTGTATTTGTGTGTATCTTTCAATTTGCGTTCAAATGTGCCCACCTTCCTGCGCCGTCACCTTCTAGCCACAAGCACATTTAAGTGTCTCAGCATTTCACCAGCGTCGCTAGCGTGCGCTTTTGAGCGCCTGGCCGATTTTATCTTGTTGTATTCTGCTTTCTTTTCCACTGAGGTGTATATATTTAGTGATAGCGCTCTAAATTTGTATGCGTGTATGCGCGTGTGCGTGTGTGTGCGGCGAATGTGACAAATTTAGTTTAGAGTACACAATTTTAATGCCAAATAAATATGTAAGCAAACTCAGGCACACCAATACACGCGCACACACATACACATACACTACTACAGTCACACATATTTTTTTTTCTACAAATATTTGTTCGGTTAATGCGAGGCATTTTAGTAGTTGCTCACCAAAGTTTTAATTTTACTTTTATTTCATTTCTTATTGTTGTTATTGGTGCTGTTGTTGCCACTTAAAATGTTGCTTACTTTAAAATACTAAACTTCTGTGTACTTTTCGATTAGTTGCTAGTACAAGTGAGTGTTGCAAATTAAAGGTGAAAAATGTTATCACACACATACATATACACTTACATACATCCATACATACATATGTATATGCAGATAGCCAAACTTACATGCAAACACATTCTACACCTATATACATGCTTACACACACACACGTACATTTAAATACATGCCTACATACATACACACATGCATACATACAGATATATTCTTGTACTCCTTGTAGTTGTAGTTGTTGTCGCAATAAACGCTTTTGTTTATTGGCAGACGCCTGCGGGTCATTGTACTCCTCCAAGCAGCAGCTGTGTGTACAAAATGTGAAATGTGAAATGCACTATTGAGTTGTTGCTGCTTCCTTCTGCTGTCAGCATTTAAGTTTAATTTTCTTTTTCTTTTTTTTTGTTGTTCAAGTAGCAATGTAGCATTTGTACTTTGCTGTTGGTTTTAACAAATGTTTAAGCGTCTAAGTGTTGCTTTTGACAGTTTTTGATTTCTGGAAATTTTCGAAATTTTTGAAATGTTGCGTCGCCACAAAGAAATCGATATTAAGCAAATTGTAGATTACTCATACGCACTGTTGGGTCGCTGCGACAATTTCACGCTGGGCGTTAATAATGCTTGCGAGTAGCGTAAATTTTGCGAAAAGAAAATATTTACATAAATGTGTGGTTTTTAAATGGATTCTATGTATCGGTATACATATTTGCATATATATATGTATGTACTCGTATATACATATATCCGCACACAGTAGACTAGTGCAGAAGCCTTTGAAAATGATAAAAAAGAAAAAAATGTATCATAGCTTGGAACCCATGAGAAACGAAAGATAAAATAACAAACACTAAGGAAAAGATGATTTACTAGCGATAGGAGGTCGAGAAAAAGAAATGGAAGGGCGTGGCTAAATTTTTGCTTGAACTGAATTTCCGCCAAAACTATCTGTCTTAAAGATAAAAGTTTTTATCATTTATTAGAATTGAAATTACAATAATGTCAAAAAATGTCTAGCAAACTAGGGCTATCTATTATCAGAAAAAAGGAATATGGCAATGTTGGAGGTAATGAAAAGGGCTATAGCCAAGTTTTTCGCATTCATATTTTTTTTTTTTACTTTAAAACAGAAACAACTTATTTCTTTTACGAAATTTGAGTGATTTCTGAAATAATTTTTAATAAACAAAATAAAATATTGGCGTTAAAAGTTCTATGTTAGAGTTATGATGATATTAGAATTTTTTAATATACTGCAATAAAATGCAATGAAAAGATAAGGTTTTTGTATTCTTTCTAATGTATTTCTAAGCGTATAGACATCGTTAATTTAAATAAGAATAAACGTTAACTTCGGTTGCACCCAAGCCCTTCACAATAAAAAGTCTTCACGAGAAGAGAACTTGATTTTGATCAATTTTTATGACCACTATGTACTACAAGGAACGTTCCAAAGTAAATAGGCCTTTTCGAATCTAGCGCCCCTTGGTGACGCCATCTATATGTCGACTGATGCGTTAGAATCTGCTATCTTTATCGATTGTCCGGTGAGAATTTCATGACATTTCATTGATTTGAAGTGAAGTTATCGCGTTTTAAGTGTCAGTATGTTTGTGTTATCGCTGCGAAAATGAGCTTCGAGCAAAGAGCCAACATTAAATTTTGTTTTAAAATTGGTAAAACTTTTACCGAAACGTTTCAATTAATGAAAGAAGTTTGTGGCGATGATTGCCTATCCCGTAGCAGAGTGAACGTTTTCAAAGTGGTCGTGAGGACGTACACCCGCGGCCAAGCGTAACTTACCACTTGATTTTTTTCACTATTTTCAATTTTTTCGTTCTTTGGGTAATTTTTTTATGGATTTAATAGAATACGGGGAATATATCGATGGCTCGAATATATTTGGTAAACTGTTGACTTTAATCTAGCCCATTTATAAAATTAAATTGAGACAACTTTTTTTGTTTGCACACAAGTCTTTGATTTCATTATTACTAATTCTTGTAATAACTTAACAAAATTTTTTGTTTCAATTGAAACAGGAATTACAACATATTCAAAAATAATAACGGGAAATCTAATATGGCGTCGGTTCACCTCTAGCGGATATTACAGCTTCGATACGAGCAGGCATTGACCCAACAAGTTTCTCCAAAACACTGCTTGAAATTTCCTCCTCCCAAACACTTTCTAACATTTTTTTAGTTCTGGTTTACTTTTACTTTTTTGACACAACTTATTTTTTTTTAATATTTTATATTTGTGTAAGTCAAAGAAACTTAACGGAAAAATTCCATTACCGCAACAAGTACCGTTACAATGAGTGATAGAACACGTGTTCGCTAGAAATTTCTTAATATTAAGTTCCGCTTGGCCGCGGGTGTAAATGACGATCAACATGTGGGCCCTTCAAAATCCGTGATCACCGGATATTCCATCGAAACTGTGCGTGAATTCATCAAAAATCAGCCGAAATCATCATTGAAATTCATGGAAATGGAATTGAACATCTCCAAAACATTGATTTATCGCATATTGACCGAACATTTGGGCTTAGGAAAGGTGTGTGAACGGTTTGTTCTGCACAAATTGACTGACGACCAAAAATTGCTTAGAATCCAACGTTCGAAGGACATCATTAAAGAGGTTTATTTGACCAAAAATCCTATTTTAACCATTAACTACTCCCCGTATTCACCTGATATGGCACCGCGCGACTTCTTCCTTTTCGGAAAAATGCATTTGCTCATGAAAGGAATGAATGCAAACGTAGAGGCCATTCATAAGGCTTGCACCGGCATACTGGTGGTCATACCGGCCAACGAGCTAAAACACTCGTTCGAAAGGTTTTTGGACCGTGCAAAAGATGACTATTTTGAATAAAATAAATTGATTTTGCCGAAAAAACCATCTGATCTGTTTTTTTTAAAGTCCTGTTTACTTTGGAAGGTACCTTGTATAGTGGTCGGATCTGAACAACTAGTTCGGAGTTTGTACGGTTGCCTTGTAATTGTTTTATCAAAAACATAACCCTATAAGTAGTACAAAGCCTTCAAAGAGAGATGACGAAAGAGCTCCACATCTATCGCGAGCCCGTTCGAATGATTTTGGTGGATATTTTGGGTATGAAACCCGTTCTTGCTCGTTCTTTTGGACATGCTTGATCGTTCCCACATGCATTATAACTACCGATGAGGCAGAGATCTATAAGTTTGACATGCAAATAAATCAACAATCATCGGAATGGAGAGAAAAAACGGGGCGAAACCAAAAAACCACGCCAAAGCTGTTGAAAAATCAAGGAGATGCTCTTTTTCCAAAATATTCGTGATTTGGTACATCATAAATTTTTTCCGGAGAGTTCTATTTGGCCGTATTCACTACTTCCAAGCAAACACAAAAATTATTTATTGCTATCAAACCACCATGACCACCTCGTTTTGGGCGCATTCACCG
The DNA here is from genome assembly GCF_016617805.1 of Bactrocera tryoni. Classification (NCBI taxonomy): domain Eukaryota; kingdom Metazoa; phylum Arthropoda; class Insecta; order Diptera; family Tephritidae; genus Bactrocera; species Bactrocera tryoni. The sequence continues at coordinate 54,525,554 of NC_052502.1, read as the reverse complement.
AAAGTGCAAGGTGTCCGCCTTTAATTCTTGACTGAGTTGAATTCGCCAAGCAAACCGAGATCCTTCCGCAATACAGATGGATAGTATTGCGCACAAACGCGGTTGAAGTCATTCGAGTCTTTTTCGATAATATGCAACACTGCAGCAGTAGCGTCTTCGGTACGTGCACAATGTGTCTCTCTTATCTAGTTTTCCCGACATAAATATGTTTATTCTGAAATAGCTAGACAAATTGAGTATAAACCAACAAAGAGTTGTCGGCCCACAATTCCGGCCCCTTTTTACGAATCACTCGCGTACTCGTAAATGACGCAAAACACTCAAATAGTATTCTTTGTTGATAGTTTGGTTGGTCGGAAGGAATTCGGAATGCACCACACCTCTATAATCGAAGAAAACTGTCAACATAACTTTGCTTTTTGACCTTTGACGTGGTTTTTTCGGCTGCAATTCTACTTTACCACGATAATCGGCCGATACGATTGATTTCCAAGTCGTAAGCAGAGATGCAAGACTCATCGCCAGTACTAATACGTTTCATGATATCCTGGTGGTCAAAAAGCATTGCTTCACAGACGTTAACTCGACGCTGCATTTTCGAAAAAATTGAGTGATTTTGAAATTAATCGTGCTTTCACTTTACTTAGGCCCAATTGATCTCTCAAAATGGTTGTTAATGATCCTTCCGATATTTCAATGATGCTACTGAGATCTTTGACTGCTAATCATCGATTCTTAAGCAGCAAAACCTTTATTTTATTGACACTTCTTTGTTGGATAATTTCACTGATCCTAAAAATCGCCGAATGCATTTTATGTCCTTCAGAAAGACAAGCATATACTAAACAATAATTATTGTTCTGATGTGGCACTTGGCACAGAAGTCACTAACGGTAACTGGAATTTTTCACTCGTTCTTTTCTTCCCCAGAAGCTTCTAATTTGAGGAAACTGCTGATATCGAGCTTCTCTAGCATATAGCTGCCATACAAACTGATCGGTCAAAGTCTTGTCCGATCAAATCTTGTCCTGTTTGCTTTTGTGAAGGGTATTATAGCTTCCTTTCAACGGAAGTTAATAATTTTTCTTGTTTTATACCCTTCTGTGCTATAAAAATACACCTGAGATTATAAACCTGATATCATATCTTCGATGCAGCTGTATTTAACGTTCTTTATGGCTTTTAGAAAAAAAATAAAAAACTTTATTCCAAGCACAACACACCAAACATGAGAATAGAGCATAATTATAAGTACATTTTAGTATATCTACACATAAGTGTAAGTATGTCTCTGAAGGACATTGCGATAAAGTAGTGAAAATCGCAGCACTTGACGCACAACTACTTTTATTATATTCATAATTACATGCATATATTATATATATAGAGAATGAATATTCACACGCATCACTATCGTCGCTTTGCTGCACTTGAATGCTCCTACATCGCACTGTTGTTATTTTGCAATTTGTTGTTGTTTTTTTTTGCAAACTGATAACTTTCAATGCGCTTATTTATTTGCAAATAACAAATACTAAGCGTGCAATAGTAATTAGCGAACAATTACTAGTAATATGCCATATGTGCACACCAATCGCCGGGCCTCGACTGTTTGCACCCCTCATCCACCTGACGAGAGTCGCCGCTGCGCTTCTAATTCAGCGCGCATTCTGCTGCGAGGCGCCGCGCCTTATCGCCCGCACTTGTGGTCGAAAGGTTACTTGCATATTGTGCTTATAAATAATTTGCTTTTGTTGCCGAGTATTGAATGCAATTGGCTTTGAATGCAGTAGCTATGCCATTCGCTTCTGTGTACTTTGCGCTTTTGTCGTTTCTTCGCGAGAAATCGCTCTGTAATTTGTAGTTCGGTATTTATAGCGGGAAGTGTAAATCACAATGTGTTTATTATGAAAAATATTTATTTACATATATTTTATTCATGTGTATATTTACATATGGGGATCATTTGCATGTTATACTGTTTGTTTTGATTAATTTTCCGCGAATTAAGTATGATTTATGAGATGTGCTTTTTGCAATTTTCAGGAACTAATTATCATTGTTATTTGTTCGACTTTTCGTAGTGTGTCTTTTTGTGATCAGTTGCTAATAGAATACTAAACTAGTTTAGACTTTTCTGAAGGCGTTTAACAACTTTGATAATGTTTATATATGTATATGTCCGGATTTAGATTATTTATTACATGAAGTTCGAAAATCAAAAGAAAATAAGCAAGTATGATTTCTGAAACTTTGTTGTATGTATAAATGGTGATCCATTTCGAGGTTCCCTGTATAAAAAAGCAACACACAGATCATTCATTTTTTGAAGATTTTCTCTTTCAAATGTTGACCCCGGCTACGTCTCAGATGGTCAATCCGTTGAGTCCAATTTTCGACGACTCGTCTGAGTATTTCGACTGGTAACTGGCTAATGATAGGCGTGACGATTTGCTCCCAGGCCTGAATGGAAGCGGGATTGCCCGTATAGACTTGTTTTTTATTTATCCAAATACTCAATCACGCTTGTCACTCACTCAATGCTCGTTAAAATTGGACTTCGAATTCCTCATTCAATTTTAATAGCCGATGTCAATGTATCCCAACAGGAAAAAGTCTAACGGTGTGATCATTAGATCATAAATCACACGATCTTGGTGGCCAATCGAGCTGCACAAAACCTGAAATTTTTTTATGGCATAAAGGGGTAACAAAGATCTTTTTCTAGATTTTGATTGGACAATTTAAATGGTACCTATATGTTGTATGATTCCGACCTGAACAATATATTCGGATACTGTAGTAACGCCTTGGACAATGATCTATACAAAATTTAATGGAGTTGCCTTGAGTTGGATCGTTAAGTTTAAATAAGAGCTACCAGGTTGTTCAATAAGTTTTGTCGTTAGATAAGAAAACACAATTTTATGATTAAAGCACTTTATTATTCAGTATAATCTCCCTGAACATTAATACACTTGCTCCAACGATCCTCCAATCTTCCGATCCCATCACTGAAGTGAGAATCCGGAAGGACTGCAAAATACACTTCAACAGCCGTTATGACCTCTTCTGTTCTGGAAACAAATGGAAGTCACTGAGGGCCAAATCTGGTGTATATGGTGGTTACTCTTAAAGCTCGAATTCATGGATTTTAACCATTGTCAAAATGTTCTTTTGACACGGTGCATTGTCCTTATGAAAAATGATTTTTTTCTTCTGCAAATATTTTTCACGAATTTTTTCCTTCGACTGGTCCAAAAGGCGGCAATAATATTCTGAACTAATTGTTTTACCAGTATGCAAGTAAACCACAAACAACATTTCTCTCGCATCCCAAAAACCTGATGCCATAACCTTCTTGGCCTATTTCCGGACACGATTCAGGATCACGGTGATAGACTCAAGTCTCATCCATAGTGATGAATCGACACACACAATCCACTTTATCCTTTTTATAACTGCCTGAAACTATGGCAGGACTAAAATTTATAAAAGCTAAACATCGCTCGGCTGGCTCAAAACCGGTTTTAGTCTCATATTTTCGTAGGTGAAGTTGTTCAGAATGATCCAATTCCAATATGCGATTTTTCTGCTTTTTTTGTCTCGGACCCGATTTGATGTTGATTTTTGTAGGCCAGTTGCTTCCAACCAAAAAGTATTTAAATAGCGCAAGTTTTCCTTTAATTTTTAAAAATATTGATCAAAAAATATTTTCATGATTTGTGCAATGCTATCCTTGCCTAAATCTAAAGAAAACCATGCAAAAAATTGTCTTTCGGACGAAATCAAAATGATGTTTCCTATTTCCAATTGTCAAAAGAATAGTTGTCGACAAGAAATTAGCTACAATAAAGAGGTAATCACACAGAAAAAACGTTTTTTAGTAATAAAAGACATACTACAAAATTGATATTGAAAAGGAGGAAACTTGCTAAACTGGTGTATAGAGCTGCTATCAAGACAATGTTGGAAAATAAAATAAATTTGACAAACAAAAAATAAACTTTTCTATAACGCAACTTTTCAGTCTGCTTAATGAGCCTTGAAACAGGATTATTTAGTCTAAACTAAAAGAAGCTGGCGGCATAGTATGTATTAAGTTACAGTGATCTCGGAACAGGAATCTTAAAAACCAAATTTGCTTCAAGTCAGACTAATTAAAGTTTGTCAAAAAAGTCTTGCGGTATTTTCGCTAGTTGGCGCTGAAAGCGCGTAGTTCTATCGCATCGGGTCATGCTATACTTTTTGAAAAGCTCATTTCACGCGCTAACACCTGTTTGATTGATTGTCGTTTCTTTTAAGTCGTTCGTGAGGTTTAGCGTCGCAAACATGGAGCAAAATAAAGAGAAAATACGGCATATTTTACAGTACTACTACGATAAAGGCAAAAATGCATCTCAAGCCGCTAATAAAATTTGTGCAGTTTATGGACCCGATACAGTTTCCATTTCCACCGCACAACAATGGTTTCAACGTTTTCGTTCTGGTGTAGAGGTGGTCGAAGATGCGCCATGCTCCGGAAGGCCTGTCGTCGAAAATTGCGATAAAATCGCTGAATTGGTAGAAAGAGACCAGCATAGTAGCAGCCGTAGCATCGGTCAAGAGCTGGGCATGAGTCATCAAAAATTCATTTCAATTTCAATAATAAAAATAAATAAAAAATTCAATAAAAATACCGCAAGACTTTTTTGACAACCCATTACGTTGCTTGTGTATCATATTTTTCAGCGAAAGGTTACCATACATTTTTTATAAATATTTGATGCTTCTAATATTATTTTATTTTATTGAGAGTTTTCTGTAGTCCAAATAACATGTTATTTGAAAGGTGGTCTTGGCGAATACCCGATTTCCTACCCTTTTGCATAGTAATCATCACATGCTGCCACCTTGATTGCTGATTCAGTTAAAAAATTTATAATATTTTCGATATACTAGTAAGATCTATTGTGGGCATGGCAGTGGGCTGATTTGGACCAACTGCGCTACCAACCTCTCCAGAATGCCCCGAAACACGTGTTTGGCCATATTACCATATATCGCTTGCACAAGCAGACGGCTAGACATTCAAGCGGAAATAAATTTGTTTCGACAATCTGCTCTCTAAATAAATCTAGATTAATTAGATGCCTAAAATTGTTTTTTTTGTATTCGTGAGATTATAAATAGCACAAGAATGAAAAAAGTCGAGTTAATGCTAATTACTTTCAAAAACAATGCTTCCGCCCTAAATATTAGCCTTGCTGGTTTACGAATCTAATTATTTAATACTATAAAAAGAAATTCGCAAGTTCAACTACTTTAGTCCGAACTATTTTAAGCTATGGCATGCTCAACAAATATGTGAAATACCAAAAGTCGCGACAACTAAACCCACTTAGTTGCACGATTAGGGAGTGTTTCCTTCACGTTTCTTAACTTCTCATAAACTCCCGCCTAAAAGTCGCTACGCTTTCGGCGCTTTGAAAGTGGATTTCGCAAAATTAGTCGACTGCGACCGCACTTACTTGCAATCGATTTATCAATATGAATAATCAGAGTAATCGCGCAAATTAACGAATCAGACGTTTTTGTTTGCTTGGAGTGTGCGAAAATGTATGCCTTAAGTAAATAGCGGGTATCACAAGTAACTGGCTTCTTCAAGTACTACAAACTTTGGTTATGCGTATGCACACGAAAGTGTATATGCGTGCGTGTATGTGTGCGAGTCTTGTGATAATGAAAGTGAAATAATCGGCGCCAGCGTGCGATTGAAGCCACACACTGAGCTTATCTGATCGTTTCCGCCTTCTGCAAAGAAGTGCTGTGTACATAGGTACCACTATTTACTCATGTAGATATGTGGGTATATGCTCTGTGCAAATATTTGTTTATTTGCATAAGTACATACCTACATATGTACGTATAAAAGTTAGCATAGCTCGTTTGATACATGTCACGCTTATTTCATATTTCTGCCAGAACAGCAAACATATTTACTTTTCCACTAAATTTTATGAGGAAAGCAAATAAAGTCAATGGAGAGCACATACGGCAAAGAGGAAGGGTGGAAATTTCACAATAATATGCAAAACCCTCCTTTAAATTGTAGCTTAGCTGTTTATATGTAACGGTTTTTATACCCCGAACAGGATATATTAAGTTGGCCACGAAATCTGTAACATCCAGAAAGAAACGTCGGAGACCCTATAATTTGTATATATGTATAAATAATCAACTTCCACCCCATCTGTCGATATATCTGATTGTCTATCGATCGATCATCAAATTTTTCACAAGTTCTTTTTTTGATATCGGACCACTACAGCATATATCATGGCTGCCGTATAAACTGAACAATCAAAATATTTGAATATATTCACGAAGTTCGGCATGGAATTATCCAAAGCCACAATACAATATCCGGAAAAAAATTTCTGGTCGGAGCATTATAACATATGTATATGTCAGCTGCCGTAAAAACTGAATGATCGGGACCAAGTTTCTGTAAGGAATATTTTCTTTTTGGGACATTAAAGCCCCTCATAGTACCTAGAATTGCTAAAAGCTCTTTAGAAATGCGGGTCCTAATCATTATGCAGTATAAGATCAACCCAGAAGACGAAGAATCTGTTGTGACCTCTCGTCAGTCACTACGACTCGTTAAGCCCCAACATATTGATAAATTCCAATAAGCTGCTAGGTGCTATTGAGGTAATGTGACTCCTATTTGGAAACATGGATCCAAGAGCTTTTATCCTGCGCTTACAGACTGCAGTCAATTAGCAAGTGTTCTGGAGTTTCATGCTTCATGTCGCAGAACCGCAGATTCGCACAAGAAGTTAGGACCATGTTATGTAAGTGCTTCTTGAACTTGAAATGGTCAGATAAGGTGCACCTGGTTACAATCTGATACACTGTTCAGCCGTTCTATACACTCCAGCACCAATAGCCATTTTTTCTAGTATGCGGAGGAGATCGCTTTTAGTGCAGCGTGACTGTCGCTGGGTAAAGCTATGCGTTCATTGGTATAGTTGGGTTAGAGGTTTATCTCTAAGCACCGACTTATACTTGGAAAACTCGGAAAACTACCTACAGATATGGAGGGTTTGGTGCGTAGTCCTCCGACTCCTGAGCCAATTCCCTACGAGGTCTTCGAGCCTTCGGTGTACCATTTGTTTGCTATAAGCAGTAGCTCGAGAGCGGTATCGTTCCATTCAGCCTCACTGCTGAGGGTTACCTTGAACTTCTTAGTGAAGTTTACGCTTTTGGTAATGTTGTGGCTTGAAAGAAGATTGTGTGGTAAGTGGTATTTCGACACTTATGTTCATCATGCGCTGGGAAGAGATTATCTTACCCCTGCTAAAACCCTTCTGCTGTCATTTAGAGTAGTGTGTATTTAGCAACCTGATCGATTACTAGGTGAAGCGATGTGAGAAGTCTGAGATGCTTCCAAGGCCCAAACCACTGCTCCATATGTAATAATCAGTCGCACGATCGTGGTGGACAACCACCTGATAATTCATAGTTTGCAGTCCCAGGATATACCATCTGGCCGATTGCAAACTCTGGATTCTGATCTCAAAGAAAGTTCGGTTATGAAAACATTCCAATGAACTAACGAAACAACTTGGGGGTCGTCGAATTTGGAACAAAATTGCAAGTGACGTAAATCATGAAGAAATTTGGATATTGTTGGGATCTTATTCTTCTAAATACTGTAGAATAATCTAATCTAATTTTGACTTAGTAGAAAGAAAGCATTAGGGCTCTTTAAGCATGCGTAGGCGGCTTTTAACTTTCATTGCCTACAATTTGTAGCTCAAAATCATAAAAATCAAGTAAGAGAAGCAGCTCATTTGAGCTTTTCAGTATGTTAGCTTTAGGTTAGGCTTTTTAAATTGACAAAAAAGAACAGTTAAAGTAAAAAATAACAACAGCAGTTGAATTCCAGACAGCCAAGTGTTTTTTGCAGACTTGCGATTCACAACTATATTTGGGGAATACCCTCGGAAGAAGAAAAGAAATAGTTACATACGAGTTAAATTATTTCACCATAATTTTATCGGTTTACCGCGCTTAAGAGCACCCACCAAAAGTGTGATCTCGTTATCTATCTCAATCTGTGTTAACCTTTAATTTAACCTGCCAATAAGAGCCGAAATCAACAATTAAACTATTTGAATATTACTTTCACCTTATACTAAGTACAAGTATGCATGCATTAGTATTAAAACTTAGCAAATTTCTCACTAACCTGGAATACCATGCTCTTATCGCACAAAGAGTGCCGCAGAACTGAAGTCTTTGTTGGATTGGTTTTATTTGGAAATCGTGGCATTAAAATCTATATTAGTAAGTGGCACCGCTTTCATTCCACTTAATGTCTCTCATTAGTCATTTAATGTCTATATGTATGTATATACATACTTATAACCGAGTTCACCTGCCGCCTCCTTGCCATTTCTCAAAAGCGCTGTCAACGCCACAATCAACAGCAATTCTCAATACTAAACTGTCAGTAACAATAAGATACTGTATTTAAGTATGTATATATCTACCATATGTATTTTATATTGCCATTAAATATACTACTTTCTTAGCGAAATGGCATTTGAGCTCTCAACACTTTGGCGCCTACATTCTTATCAAAGTCGAAACACGTGTATAAATATGACAACAATGTGACTGTTTGTTCAGCAAAAAGAAAGTAAATACAGATTTGCAATAGTTTTGAGTGTGTGATATGTCAGCGTTTATATTCGTATATATGTAGTATATATTTGCACATATGTGAATTTGAAAGGTAAATTCTGTTGAGTTTAGACTGGTGACAAGCCTATTGCGGTTTGGTGTGGTGCCTTTTTGGGGTATATGTATATTCTCCCTCTATAGTAATAATAATAATATGCCATGCTAGTATGGGCACATTAATGATACTCTGTTGACAGAAAGCTTCTGATATGGCTAGGAGGTGAGATTCTTCAGAATCATACTTAGAACTTTTCATATGAAATTAATTGATTTTATTCGAAGCTACATCACATCTCTTCAAATATGAAACGGAATATTAAAAAAGGAAAAGGTCTTTATCAATGTACTCTAAATCTTTTGAAATAAATACTCAGGTACTATTTTTCGTACAGCTATTATAAGCCGGCAAGTTTTTGCTTAATAAAGCAAAAATCTGTTTATGATTTCCACAAAGTGGTTTCTTGAGTTAGGATAATTAAAAAACCATTAAAAATAGTCAAATCCGGTAGATGATACCTCGAATGGCGAGTAATTTTTTGGGAAAACTTTTTTGGACCTTTTCACTACACTTCAGATCCAAAACAGCAACGAAACTCGTTCATTTCAGAAGAGAAATCAGAAACTACTTTTTTATCACTAATCTGATAATTAACCAACACAAATTTATTCAAATGAAAAATATTTCCATGTTAAGAGACATACAGAAACATTCACTTTAAGAGCCAACATTTTTGGGTTTAGTACTCGCATGGAAGGACTTAAGTGGGCTCTTTTAAGCACCCAACCCACCTAAGTACCTCTAAAAGCTGGGTTTTTTCGTGAGACATTTAAGCCGGTTTTAATATAGATGCACGATATGAACGAGGTATATTTCTACGAGCTCATAATCCTCACTCAGCGCTGCACTTCTGGTATTTAACCAGCTTTCTTGATAATCAAAATACCTCAGCTGTGTGATACCTGAGTCGTAAAATCATTTAAATTTTATGTGATCATCTCATATCTCTAGATTATTACTCAACAATGTCCACTACTCAAGTTGTCGCACCAATTTCCTTTAACCAGATATAATATTCTTGTCCAAAATAGTTGGCTTGCTGAAAGTAAGAACCAATTAGGTATTCATGTTTCATGCTCCAATGTTCTTCTAGTCCGTTGGGAATCGTAACTACTTTGTAAGGCTATTCCACTTCAGGAGGCAGCTTTTTTCTACATGGTCCGCAAGTTTAAAAGTTCACTTGATCTCTACTCTCAAAATTCTCTACAATGAACAGATGAGATATTCATATCCATTCCTGCTTTTGTCATGATCTTCTATCCCAGTAAGAGCCTTAGGAAGTTTTGGGTTTTTCTGCTCAGTAAGACACATCCTTCTCTATTATGTGGTGTTCTGAATAATCGCTATCCGATTAAGTGACAAGCTTAAATATTTTGCTCAATCCCTAAGCCTGTCTAAACTGGTCTAGAAGATAAAATTTTTTCCATTCTTACTTTTATATTGTACAGATTCTACATTATATATATGTATATTTATTAGTCTCACTACATTTAATGGATACGTAATTATTTTTTAAAATGAAGCCACAAATTTTACTGCATTAACCTGAGTTATCGGACACAATTAGACTTTCGAGGAGAAAGTGGCCCTTCTTCGACGTCTACCTTACCTTAATTTCGGTCTAGTTAGTAAAGTAAGGTTTATACGGGGTCGAAAATTGCCCGCAAAATATATGAATCTTACATGTGTTTCAGTCAGCTTTTGAACTAAGTCAATTAGCAATTTTTTTGAATACGCCTAATTGACTAAATTAAAAACCTGTTCGAAGCGGCCCTAATATCGATAGTAATATATAGAACGAAGGTTCTGCTCCAATAACAACAAATTTAGAATTGATTTAATAACCTTCGAAAGTCTAAAAATGAAATAAAAGTAATAAATTCATTCAAATTTTTCGAACAATAAATAATAAAATTAAGAGTTATTGAAAGTCAAGTTTCTATATTCTGTACAGGGTATATTAAGTTTGACACAATGTTTTAACACTCAAATGGAAATAACACAGACCCTATAAAATATATATACAAATTATCGGCGGGACGAGTTTAGTGGATTTAGGCACCCGTTTTCTCACCAAAAAGCTGCCATACAAACTGAACGGCCGGAAAAAAGTTTTGGCAAGACTACGCTGTAAGCCGTGAGGTCGCCACGGTATGATACACTGAGGCCGCAGAGTCTGGGAAAAGCACCATGAGCTCATTGGCCCAATGCATAAAAATCGTAAGACTTCAAGCAGCTGGCTGACAGC